>NC_138764.1:81248734-81696240 GCF_965113315.1 Podarcis vaucheri
GGCAAGACGGTTTGGGCATATACCACTCTCCAGAGGTCCCAGGTCCTTACCCAGGATTCATGTTTCCTTTAGGAAAAGAGGCGTAGCAAAGACTGTGATGCCACTACTATATACAGTTTGTTTGCACAAAGATACAACCTGAGCCTACAGTGATTCACAGCATCAACACCCCCAAACGGCCTTGTTTTCCCCCATAAACAAAGCCTTAGATGCAAACAGGCATTAAACATGGTGCTTCCCCTCTCTGGCATTTCAGCTTGTTGCTTTTCTTTTCCATAACATCACTCCTAACCTGTTGAGGCGGTCTATCTGCTATCCCAGTACGTTTCCAAGCACAATTCAAAGTGTTGGTGCTGACCTTTAAAGCCCTAAACGGCCTCGGTCCAGTATACCTGAAGGAGTGTCTCCACCCCCATCATTCTGCCCGGACACTGAGGTCCAAGGCTGAGGCCCTTCTGGTGGTTCCCTCACTGCAAGAGGCCAAGTTACAGGGAACCAGGCAGAGGGCCTTCTTGGCAGTGGCACCCCTCCTGTGGAACACCCTCCCACCAGATGTCAAAGAGAAGAACAACTACCAGACTTTTAGAAGACATCTGAAGGCAGCCCTGTTTAGGGAAGCTTTTAATGTTTAACAGACCACTGTATGTTAATACTTTGTTGGAAGCCACCCAGGGTGGCTGGGGAGACCCAGTCAGATGGGTGGGGTATAAATAAATCATCATCATCATCATCATCATCTTGTACAAGCCCTTTGTCCTCTTGATGACCTATGAGTCAGGAGTCTATCCTGTCTTAATTAGCTTTTTAACACTTGCTAAATCCAGGGATTAGAATACTTATAACAATATAATGCAAATCCTGGCCCGATGGCACTGGCTACCAATTACCATATTTTTTGCTCTATAAGACTCACTTTTTCCCTCCTAAAAAGTAAGGAGAAATGTGTGTGCGTCTTATGGGGCGAATGCAGGCTGCACAGCTATCCCAGAAGCCAGAACAGCAAGAAGGATTGCTGCTTTCACTGTGTAGCGATCCCTGTTGCTGTTCTGGCTTCTGAGATTCAGAATATTTTTTTCTTGTTTTCCTCCTCCAAAAACTAGGTGCGTCTTGTGGTCTGGTGCATCTTACAGAACGAAATAATACGGTAGTTTCTGGCCCTAGTTTAAAATGCTGGTTTTGACCTATGAAGCCTGAAGCAGCTCAGGACCGCAATACTTCAAGGACCACCTCTCCCCATAAGAAGCAACCCAGACCATGCGGTCATAATCTGAGGCTCTTCTTCATGTGCCTCCTCCACAAGATGTCCAGAGGGCAGCAACATGAGAATGGGCCTTTTCTGCAGTGGCTCTCCACTTGCGGAATGCTGTCCCCAGGGAGGCTTGCCTCATTTCTTCATTCCAGGTATTTAGCCACCATGCAAAAACATTCCTCTTCTCCCAGGTCTTCGGCTAATTAAACAATCTATGGCCTTATTTTAAACTGTGGAGGGTATTGTTCTTGTTTGCTCCCATGGTATGGATTTTTGTGTTTTTATATTGTAAACCACCCAGTGATCCTTGGATAAAGGGTGGTATAGAAATTTTAATAATAATAATAATAATAATAATAATAATAATAATAATAATAATAATAATAATAATGGTATAATCAGAATATATAGAAGCAAAGGGTGGTTTGGAGTACTTGATCCCAAATATTCACAAAGCAGAGGATTTTCTAAATGAGAAGAATTTGCCTCCCCTGTCTCCATTTCGTGTGTGTGTGTGTGTGTGTGTGTGTGTGTGTGGTTGTGCTCACACATCTGTGAGCAATAGAGAGAGAAATGGATGGATGTTAAGAGGCTTTTATTTTTCCCAGGATCATCTCGCAACATCACTCTGCCACGGTACTCAGGAAAACAGTATTGTACAAGAGAAACAAAGTGATAGCGCAAGACTAAAGTGTCAGCCCCCTAGAGTCTGTTAATGGTGTGATAACTCTCACTGCAGTGTGAACATCTTCAGTACTATTACAAGAATTTCCCTCTAAGCAACTTGTTTCTACGACAACTTTTTAGCCCTTTTCAGCCCCTGCGCAGTAACAGCACATGCACACACTTTCCACCTAAGCGTATGTACCCCACAAGATATAAGGCAAAAAGGATGACAGAAGCACAAGCATCAGTTTTAGGGCTAAACTTTGACTAAATTATTTTGTTCAGCTTCCCCCCCACACACACACCTGTTGTTTGTTGCCTGCTAACCATCTTCCCCTGATCTGCAGCATCTGGGTTGTTTGGGGGGACAGGGGATGGATGGGCTGAACTCAGAAGATGAGTAGGCTGCTGCCTGGTTGGCAGTGAACCTGTGACAGGGCCTTCTCAGTGGTGGTTCCCCATTTGTTGAATGCCCTCTTTCATGGGGCGCATCTATCTCCCTCATTATTGACTTTCAGAAGAAAGTTAAAAACATTCCCGTTTACTCTGGCATACGATGGCCAAAAGATACTAACCACAGCGGCCTTGAAATTAGCAAATGTAAGGATATGCAATTGCTTTTAAGTGTTTTGAAGGTAGTTTTAAATTGTGTTTAAACATGTTAAATACGTTTTATTTCAAATAATATTTTTAAACATTTTGATGCTTGCCATCCTGGGCTCCTTTGGGAGGAAGTGGGGGATAAACATCTAATAATAAAATGTGAAATAAATAAACACAAACTGGTTAGCTCGTAATTAAAATAAGATCTTTCCTGTTTGGGGTAGAAATTACTCATCTTATTCCCCAACTAATCTGACTCGGGTGGTGAGAGGTTGTCACATAACTAACTGAGAAAAGACACCATGGAAAGAGGCTATAGTCATGGTGCCAAAGTTTGTAATTAATTACATATGTTTCATAATGAGAGTTTGGAAAGCTTGTAGTACTTATGCAAGTTACAAAATAAATGTTATTTCCTTGCCCCCAAACTTGTTCCTAATGATTGCCACACTATTGTGGGGTAGGCAACATGTTGTTTAGCTTTGTGGTTTTGCTGTAAACCCTTTCATATAGTTGTGACTATAAATGAAACTCACACAGTTTCAAGCAGGCAGGCCCTTTACAAAAGAATGCTGTGTTATCTGAGTAAATAAAGTAACCTTTTATTATTATTTTCCCTTTTCATGCATATGTACATGATTTACCTATCATGCATAGCTGTCAACTTTTCCCTTTTCTTAGAGGAATCCTATTCAGAATAAGGGAATTTCCCTTTAAAAAAGGGGAAAGTTGACAGCTATGCCATCATGTAGAGTTGCAATTTTTAAAATATCACTTTATTCCATACACTGATATTAACTTTGAGACCATTTCTCTCATGCACAACACTGTTCTGCACTCACCAAAGTTTGCATTTTCCTGGTTCAAAACATTGATTCCCACCCCGCCCCCCAAGTGTATAGCTGCATTATAGCCACAGCTTAGCTGCTTACTAAGGCAGGATATCATGGTCATACGAAATAATTGAAATTGAAATAATTGCACCGGCTGCCGATTAGCTACCGGGCTAAGTTCAATTTTTTTTTAAATTTTTAATTTTTTGCTTTTTAATTTATTATTTGTACCCTGCCCATTTGACTGGGTTTCCCCAGCCACTCTGGGTGGCTTCCACAGAGACCAAAAATACACTAACATGTCACACATTAAAAACTTCCCTGAACAGGGCTGCCTTAAGATGTTTTGGTGCATAAAGCCCTAGGACATCTTCGATCCTGAAATACAGACTCACTCAGCTCATCACTGTTCTCTGCAGGTGTGGACCATCATATCAGGAAGTCCCTTCCACACAATATAGGAATCTACCCTTTGGAATTCCCTCCCCAACTGAGCACCATCTCTGTTGTCTTTTCAGCACTGACTGAAGGCCTTCCTCACCCAACAAGGCTTTTAACTTGAGACCTTTCCCAGTCTACAAACCATCATTTATTGTTTGCCACCCTGGGCTCCTTTTGGAAGAAAGGGTAGGTTATACATTTGAAACAAATAGATAGTACATCAACATAAGAAGGATGTAGCATTTGCTGGGAGCCAGGGAGCTTGCTCAGTTGGCAGAGCGTGTTACTCTTAATCTCAGAGTCATGAATTTGAGCCCCACATTGGGCAAAAGATGATCCTCATGGTTCGTTCCAAATCTACAATTCTATGGTTCTACGTGTACTGGGGAAGTAGGGTGGCAAATTTGTTCAGAGCCCTCTTCTGCCTGAGGGACATTTTTAAAAGTTCAGAGAATGTGCCTTGCACCTTACATTCCCAGGGAGTGTAGAAGGCAAATGTACTTACGCAAAGATGATTCATGGAGCATACTTATGGCAGTTTTACGTACGTGCACTGTGATGGCCTGGGATTTGGATTTGGATGCTGAACCTGAGGAATCCCAGCCTGCACAGGAGTCCCCGCCTCCAGAACCAGCTGAGCCGGGGCTGGGGCTTGAGCCTGAAGGGTCCTCACCTGTGCTGGATCCTCAGGTGCAGGCACCGGCTGAGTCTGCTCTGGCTCCTGAGGGGATGGAGGACCCATTGCCTGCAGGTGCTCCACTCTCGGCCCGTCAGGGGAAGCTGAGGTTGCCTCTGGGTCCTGTATCCCTCCAGCTTCTCCTGAGCTGCAGAGGCTCAGGGCAGAGAGGCGGAGGGAACTAAGTTCCCGCAGGAGGAGTGCTCGCCTCCAGGCCAGGAGAGGCGAGTCACCTGATGATGGGGGTCACCCTGTGCCTTGGGGCAGATAAAAGCAGCCAGCCTCAGTCCCTAGTTGCGGGAGCAACTTTGTTGGTTGTCAGTTCCTGCCTGAACCCTGTCCTGCTATCCTGCCGGAGCTCCTGATCTCACCCGGCTACCAGCTTCAACTTTTACGGACTGCCTCCATACTGCACCTTCGACCTCGGACTGGACTCAGACCTCGCCTCTTGGTTAGCCCACAGGACCAGCACACATACCAGATTCAAAATAGAATGTTATTTGACTAGAGACACTTATTTTGCAAGGTCCTTATTAGTTATTATATGTGTATCATGAAGCTCAGCACCTGTTAGCCAACTTTGAAAAACTTTTCATGCCATTTCAGGATTTGAAGCATGTGCTTTATCAGGGTCAGCAGGTGTGTTCCCATCTGCTTCTAGGCAACCACAATTTGTTGCAGGCACTCCCCCCCCCCCGCTACATTTCCACAGTCATTTTAAACATGTGATTTTCAATTTCCAACTCTGAGCTTATTCGCACAACATTGGCACTTCGTCGCTCGTGTTTGCTCACTTCTGAAGTGGTGCTTAAAAATTGAGCTCATCATTTCAGCAGTCTGCCAACTTGCAATGTCTCTGCTCATTTTTAAAGGCCCTTTGAAGAAGTAACTTGCAATTTGGAGTTGCATTGAAAGATGAACCGCAATGGCTATGCCAATTGGATCAAGAGGGCGCTAAGAAAAGAATTCTGCCCAGGGCCCACCTGTTGGTTTTGACCTATAGATTTTCTCTCAGGACTAACGTGCGACACAAAATTGAACTCCCTAGTTCCTTTTGTTGCAGTCTTCAAGATGAAATCAAGCAATTTGGGAAGCTGGGAGACCAGCAACACAGTAAAGAGTCTTGCTGTTTGTTTGTTTGTTTGTTTGGCCATTTTTTCTGTGACAAAAAAATCAGACTCTAGTCAGTTTACAATCTAAAATATGAATCGCACTGAAAATGAAAAACTAACCTAACTACGACACATGACCCTCACTAAAAACTTTGTTATAAAACCAACAACAGACTCAAAACCAAACACATACACATTACATTCATTTTTATTTATTCCTTCGTTGTTCTTTCTTCTATACCACTTTTAATTTTTAAAAAATTACCACAAAGGCTTCAAAAAATCGGTAAGACTACAATGGAAAACTAGCCATAAAATCATAACAATCAGTGCAAAGCACTGAAGGCTTAAGATGCTGTGCAGGGGGCAGGAGTAAAACCAAACTAAGCATGGACACCACATTTTTTTTTGGAGGGCAGAAAAAGTCTTAATCATGTGATAGTAGTCCAGCAGCATTGTGGCCAGCTGTTGTCACATTTGAGGTGGCCCTGAAACATTTTCCTCTCCTTCTAGAAACCACATGGTTAACTGGCAAATATAATACCATGGTTGTGAAATTAGCACTGCAAACTTGCATTGTTACTTAGCAAAACAAACAGCTAAATATGTTATTGAGGTGTGAAATATGTTTTGTCATCTACGTGCTCAGCAATAACTCTGCTCATCTGCAAAGCAGTGAGCCATGTTGCTGAGGAATAAAGGCACAACTGCAACTGTAATTGCCAAATGAAGATGCAAGGAATGAACTTGCAATCTCAGCCGTAACATACGGTCTTACATACGGTCTTGAATACCAAAGTTCATGAGCATTACTATTTTCTGAATAGCCACATCTGCATATTTTCACAGCCAGCTTGCAACCTGGTTATGCGCCCTTTATATTTAAATTCCATTCTCTTGCCCGTTCCCTCCAAATTGTCCTATTGTCCTTCCCCTCTCATGTTCATTCATTATGGAGGGATTTCATGATGGCTTCCAACATCTCTGTAAAGTGCAACCCTTTCCTGGCAAATTTAACCTTCCATTTATAGAGAAAATCTGGTTTTCATATACCTCTATGAAGTCATAATAATATCACACCACAGGCATTTTATTTTTATGTTCTTGTAGACAATACAATGGTACCTCAGGTTAAGAACGTAATTTGTTCTGGAGGTCTGTTCTTAACCTGAGGTACCACTTTAGCTAATGGGGCCTCCCGCTGCCACCGCCACACAATTTCTGTTCTCATCCTGAAGCAAAGTTCTTAACCCGAGGTACTATTTCTGGGTTAGTGGAATCTGTAACCTGAAGCATCTGTAGCCTGAAGCATCTGTTACCCGAGGTACCACTGTAATGCTTCTAAATACCAGCTGCGGCAGAGGGGAGAGTGCTCAGCCCAGGATACCTGAAGGAGCGTCTCCACCCCCATCGTTCTGCCCAGACACTGAGGTCCAGCTCTGAGGGCCTTCTGGCAGTTCCCTCACTGCAAGATGTGAGGTTACAGAAAACCTGGCAGAGGACCTTCTCAGTAGTGGCACCTGTCCTGTGGAACGCCCTCCCATCAGATGTCAAGGAAATAAACAACTATCTGACTTTTAGAAGAAATCTGAAGGCAGCCCTGTTTAGGGAAGTTTTTAATGTTTGATATTTCATTGTGTTTTTTAAAAATCCTGTTGGAAGCCACCCAGAGTGGCTGAGGAGGCCCAGCCAGATGGGCGACGTATAAGTTATTATTATTATTATTATTATTATTATTATTATTATTATTATTCTCAGGTTCTGCTTGAGGGTTTCCCACAGGCAGCTGGTTGGCTACTCAGAGACCATTGGTCTGGTCCAGCAGGGTCTTTGTATGTTCTTGCTAAGCATGACATCATTTGCAGGTAAAAATATAACACTTGAAAACATTCCTTTTTCTATTTATTTTTTTAGTAAAACAGTATCATTGCAAAGAGGTAACTGGAGCCAATAATAACCCACAACATAAAGTATATAAACCTTCAAAAATAAGTGTGTGTGGGGGGGTGTCTGACTTGACCCCAGAGTTCTTAAAGGAATAAAACATATACTTCCATTCAGTGCTTTTATCTTTAAAAAATGTTTAGGGGTGCTCTCATTTTGACTCAAGAAAATCACCATTTTATAGCTCAAATCGGGGGAAATAAATTCAGTAAATGGACAAAAGCACAAAGATTCACGAAATGTTTAGGGGTGTTAACATTAACATAACTGTACTCTTTTGAGTGCCAGCTAAAAACATTTTTGTTTCAGCAAGCCTATTCAGACATGTAGAATGTTGACATGTTTTAATCTGGTTTTTAGCTTATTAATGAATTTATTTTTTTGAATGTTTTACATAGTTGTCTTTCACTGCTTCTTATTTTATTTTATTTTATTGTAACATATACACTGCTAATGACTGAACAGGAAAGAGACCTTGGGATTATGCTGAATAGTTCATTGATGTTAATCCAGTATGTGGTGACTGTGAAAAAGGTTAAGTCCATATTAGGGATAAATTTGAAAAGAATAAAAAACAAATCTGCCAATACTTAGCCATTCAAACCTATTGCTATGGTTCACATTCCGCAGTGAACTTGAGTCATTCCTCAGTTACACCCAACTAGATTCCCTTCTGATTTGCCTTTGCCATAGTGTCAAATGAAGAAAGCTGGTGATTACTATTGCAGTCAGTGCGAAATTTGTCATTCTTGTAAAGAAGCTGATTCTGGGTGGATTTGTTTTCCTGTACTACCTTTTCAACACTGTTTACTTATTTACGACCGCTTCACCTTCATCCATGCCAATTCATTTATTCTTAGACATTGCACCCTTAAGATGGGTTCCCAAATTTGAGTGCATCTCTCCATGGAGCCAATTTTCCACTTCTGATTGTGTCTTCTAGCTAGTTCTAAACCACATACTTGTGTTTCCTTGACTTAGCCTGCCCCCTGCTAACATTTTCTATGATCTTCATCAGGCCAATACTCACAGACCTGTCTTTAGTCTGTTTTTAAGATGACGTCTGAAACAGAACCAAGGTTTGGGGGAATCATAAGTTGGACTTTGGTGTGGGGGAGAAGGAACGTTAATTGGAAATTGCAGTCAACATACTTCAATTTTCAGTTGGGTGTATAAAAACCTCCTAGATTGTCACTCATATCTATGTTAAATCGAGTTTGGAATTGGAAGGGCAGCAATAAAACCCTGGAAATTCAATAAAGGGAGAGACAAGATGTTTTCCCCTCCCTCCATAGCCTATTGCGTAGCAGTTCTGTGCAGCGTATCACCCTCTTCTAACTGAATTTCTTTGCACAACCTTAATGTTTTTAATATAGTTTTTGTGCTAGCTATAGACATTTTCTTCTGTCCTTGCTACCCAGAGTTACACAGCCCATTTCTCTTTGTCACTTAGTGCTGAACCATAGCTTTGCTCAAGGTTTATCATGCTAGAAAACTGGAAGGGGTGAGAAAGACACAATTGGGTTGGACTAATGGATCCATTGATCGTTGCCACGCTCAGCTTTTGTCAGGCTGCTCACTGCCACTGTGCAGAAATCCCCAAGGCTCTGCTGTCATGCCTGGCAGGAGAAAACTAGTCTTGCCCTCCAACCTATGGGTATCCAAAGAGCTCAGAGACATGGGTATCATTTGCAGCTTGTAAAATTGGCAGATCCATTTATTGGTTCCCAGGTGTGTACTAGTGAGGCCATGCGATGAAACCAGCTAAAGGAAAACACCACATTATAAGAAGGACTATACGGCTGTAGTCTTGGCATCTGTACCGAGGCTCCAAAGGCTTCCCTCTGACTCCCCATCTCAAGCACTGCCCTCTCCACCTCACACATACTATTAGGTATCTGGGCCCCTTTCACTCAAGCTAAATTATGGATAAAAAGCTATTCAATTGCTTCTTTTCCAGTGTTAACCTCCTAGGGATTGGGGGGGGGAGAGAGAGACAGGGGAGAATCAAACCAGCTTAAATTTTAATGCAAACTTTGCAAAACAATATTCAAACAGAAACACATCCATCCTCCTAAACCCACAGTTCTACCAATGTTGTGATGGAGTTTTCAAACCAAATAACGTGTACAGAAATGTGCAGATCAGTGAAAAAGCACATATTAGTGAAAACAACTTATAACGTGCTTTATATTAGGGAAAACTGCTTGCCAAAAAATGTGTATTTCAGGCAAAATTGCATACAAAATAGTCACTAAAATCCTAACAAATGTTTATTAAGATTCTTTTTTTAAAAAATCACACATGATATTGGAAAAATGAGAGATGATGAAGAAGAAGAGTTTGGATTTGATATCCCGCTTTATCACTACCCGAAGGAGTCTCAAAGTGGCTAACATTCTCCTTCCCCTTCCTCCCCCACAACAAACACTCTGTGAGGTGAGTGAGGCTGAGAAACTTGTGAGTGAGGAGTGAGTGAGTGAGTGAGTGAGTGAGGCTGAGAGTGAGGCTGTGAGGTGAGTGAGGCTGAGGTCACCCAGCAGCTGCATGTGGAGGAGCGGGGAAGCGAACCCAGTTCACCAGATTACAAGTCCACTGCTCTTAGAATTTATAGACGCTCCAGAGAGGTTCTCTAGAACATCCAGAGATGAATGGATCTGACAGTACCCTTAATCCAGATGTGCATTGGGGAAGGGAAGAGTGCACTGTCCTTCCTTGCCCATCTGCTTGCACCTGTTCTGCCTCTGACGCTACCAGATGTCTATCTGCAACCATTTCCCCTAACAAAATAATATTGTTCTTCTTTCTTCCATACAACCAACTGATCTGCAGAAGGCTTATTGCTGTTGTTGCCTGTGTTAAAAGATAAAATGTCCTACCACTGTTCCTTAATGCCAGGGTGCTGCAGCAGCCTAGCGATGTACTGCATTATACAGCTGAATCTCTTTGTGAAGTGAACCTCCTTGAATAAATAGTCATTCTCAATGATTATATAATCTCCCCAATTTAGAACATCTTTGTTGCAGTCATGGCAACTCACAGAGACAAATGCATTAAGTTCAAACTTTGTTCTAAATTTGCTCAAAAGGGCAAAGAAACAGCTTGGGTAGTTTAGCTCCTCTAAGAATTTATGTTGCTGCAATTTGCATATGGAATTCTGTCCAAAACACAGACTGATAAGTACGTCACTCTTAAAAGTTGAGAACAAGCCTCTGTAATGGCCCCTGCTTCATGGCAACGCTTGGGTTTCTGCACTATGCTATTAGAAAAGCTTTGTTCACATTTGTAAAGGAATTTACCAAGAGATTTTTGTTATCTGTGCTGATTCACAGATTAGACACTGTACAGACTGCAAAAATACAAACATTCCTCTTCCATCACTTGTGTGACCAAGTTCAATTAAACCATGCTGCAGACCTGGGCCCTAACCACATTGGCAGTCCCTTGTAGGATAATGTTATTGGTATGCAAAGACTGTGCTACCAACATAGGATTTATCAACAAAATGATTTATGCTATTGTTCATATTTGCATATATATAGAAATAGAGCAATTGCAGAACTTATTCTATATAAAATATTTGAATTTTTATAGGATTTTCTAGAATGTAGGTAAATTTAGCAGCACATGGCAAATCTTTCTATATAATAAAGATACTAGATTGTTGTCATGCTGCAGTTAAACCTTCAACCTGCAGGGGCGCTCTTGCCTCCATCTCCTCTTCTCCCCCTTCCAATTCACCCCGTGTCATGGTCAGCATTTGGTGCCGAGGTCTGTGGAGGGAGATTGGGGTGCACTCCAACATGGCTCTGCCGCCTTCCATCACTCCTTCCATGTAACTCCTATGCCAAATATCCCCCCCAGGGAAGTTGTGTTGACCAGGGTGCTCAGCCTCCTCTTACTACCAGGGTGTGGGAGCCATGCCACCCTTGCTTGTCCACCCTGCCACGGTATAAAATCTGTCACTCAAAGGAGTGTTCAAATTTGCTTAATAAATGTCCTGTCCTTTTCTAAAGCAGTTGTATTTGCTTATTTATTTATTTATTTAAAAATAACTTTTCTACCAAAAACTGAATGCAATGTTGATTTTTATTTTCCTTTAGTTTGTGCATTTTAAAGTTTAGCTGATATTTTAATCTTCCACTCCCATCTAGGGGTGTATAGCAATAAATAATCTGTGGCACGCAAGCAATAAAAAGCTATAATTCCAATTA
Source organism: Podarcis vaucheri (assembly GCF_965113315.1). NCBI lineage: Eukaryota > Metazoa > Chordata > Lepidosauria > Squamata > Lacertidae > Podarcis > Podarcis vaucheri. The sequence continues at coordinate 81,260,473 of NC_138764.1, forward strand.
TATTTCTGCCACACACACCCTCCCCCCCAAAAAAAGAGAGACAATCCATTTCTCAGATTCTGACAGGGACTTCAGCTACACCCAATCGATGGTGGTGATAATGATGTGCTTATAACTATTAATATCTTTCCAATTATTTCTTAATTACTAGCCTGATAAAGTCAAGGTGGGTGGGAGTTTTGTGAGATGGCAGCCTATATATTGCTTTTCTTCTGTTGGCTGAAGCTTTTCCACATGAGCCACTGGTCTTCTCTCTGCAGAGGCAAGGGTAATAAAGATAAAATGCAATATTTAATTATGTGCATTTGAAATAGAATCAGAAAATGCATTTGGAATTGGTCAGCTAAGCTTGTACATTAACTAGAACTTGTTGCTTTAATTTAGTTTGAGGATGTTTATTCCCCCACCCCACAGAGGCTTTCTAATTCCTTTTTCATTAGGTTTGGAGGAGGGATAAATCCCAACAGAGTTAATGCTTGTGTGTGTGTGTGTCAATGCTAGAGTCATTTTTAACACACCTATTTCCCTACCTGCAGAGGCCAGCTCTCTTTATTATCTCCCCACCTGATAATCCGGGGAAGCTTCAATAAACTCAGACACTTGCAAAAATAATGGTAAGGTGAATGGCCTAATGTGTTGCAGAATAACAACAGCATGAGAACAATGGACGAGGAGGGGTGTTTTTGAGAGAATAAAAAGGCTGCCTGCAAACTAATCAAATAACTGCAGAACCACAAAAACCTCATCGTTAAGGTTGCCAGCTCTTCAGAAGTGGAACATGAGACTAGAATTGGTGGAGCCGCAGCAGAGACCAACAGCTTGTTTTACAGAGCAACACCAATAGGTTAAAGGAGAAATAGGTTAATAATAATAATAATAATAATAATAATAATAATAATAATAAATAATTTTATTATTTATACACCCCTCTGGCTGGTTTGCCCCAGCCATTCTTGGTGGCTTCCAGCACATAATAAAATGAAAAACATTAAAAACAAAAAACAAAAAATACAGGGCTGCGTTCAGATGTCTTATAAGTTCTTTATCTCCTTGACACTTGATGGGAGGGCATTCCACAGGGAGGGTGTCACTGCCGAGAAGGCCCTGTGTTTGGGACACTGAGGGATGGGGGTCTTCTCACAGGGAGGTTTGGGGGCACAAGGAAAAGCTGTCTCTCTTCACCTAAACTAGGGGTGTGGAACCTCAGGATTGGGGCCAAATCAGCCCTCCAAACCTCTCTATGTGTCCCCCTAGGACTGTCCCCACAGCACCCCGCTCTCCTGCAACACCCACTCTCCCCAGCCCCTACAGCTTGCCTGCCCCTGCTTTGTTTTTTTATATACATTAATATTTATTGAATTTTCACAAATTATAAAAACACAAATACACAATACAAACATACACACAAAAAAACAAAAAAACATGTATAATTTCAATTCCCTTTTTTTCCCCTTGAACCTTATTTCACCGACTTCCCCATACCTCCCCTTTCTGCATTCCAATTTCCAAATTTATTTCAGCAAATCCTCCCCTTAATTTTATCCAATTGTTTCCTTTTCTTTTCTTTTACTTAATCTTTTTCAGCTGTAATCCCTTGCTTTCTTACCCACAACATTTTAACACTCATTAATTTTAGATATTTCTTAAGATAAATTTTAAATTTCTTCCAATCCTCTTCCGCCGTCTCTTTCCCCTGGTCTCGGATTCTGCCAGTCATTTCAGCCAGTCCCATATAGTCTATCACCTTCATCTGCCATTCTTCCAGAGTGGGTAGATCTTGTGTCTTCCAATACTTTGCGTGCCTGCCCCTGCTTTGCACCCTCCTTGTATTTTTGTCTGGCTGAAATAAGCCCCTAAACTCTGATCATGCCTCTTGCTTGACTGACTGAATGAATGAAAGACAGAGAGCATATATGAGGATGTGTATAAACTAACCTTTTGCACAAAGCTGAAATTGGCACTCATGGCCCTTCCCACTGTTTCCTCTGGCTCCACCCACCACAGGCATGTGGCATCCCGGAACTTGGGGGCGGGGACTTTCCACTGCAGATTTCCCCATTGCTTCCTGGGCTTTCACATCTTTTGCACTACCCAACACATGCCATTGTGCAAAGCAACGAATTGGTGCAAATTCAGCACAACCCAAAACATCATAGGACTTTTTGAAAAATGCGCTCGGGCCATGTGGGCAAAGCCATTTCATTATCATTTCTTCCCGTTGGATACAGTCTCATTCTAAACACTTGGGAATCCAGATATTACACATTCATCACTAGAGGCACCAAAACATTTCTGTGTTACCAGCACTTTCGAAAAAGCCTTTTATTGTTCTCTCAGGAATTCCAGCGCTTGCGGCAGGTGCTTGCCTGACAGCGTTGACGACTTCCATACTTTTATTTAGACAGGGGAAAGATAGTTTTATATAGGAGCTGCACAAAGCAAAGCAACCTTCTGCCATCACAAACAACTCTCCCATTATTATTATTTCGTTTTATTGGTCATCATGTCCTTGCATGAGGCATAACTCATCCATGAATTGGAAAAATGATTCTGTCTGCTGAGCTGGCACGCTCCACACTGCTCCTGTAGTTCTGCCCACACAGCACTTAAAAGGGGTGCCTTTTGTCAACCTCGTTTGGCTGATGAGGTCTGAAACATCAATCACAGATCAGACACAAGGCAGAACTTTATATCATCAGATGTTGGTTAAAATGTGAGTAGTTTCAATGGACTAATTCACAAAATCAGGTAAGAGTAACAAGTCCACAAGTGATGAGAGATCAAGCATGCTACCCTTAAAGTCTGAAGCTTATAAACCCAATCAATTTCCCTTTTCTTTGTACAGGACCTGCTTTTAAAATGCAAAAACTAAAAAGGACATTTAAGCTGAGCTTCACCTGCCTATTACTGTACTTCTGGCTCATTAGGCAAGTAATTAAACATCCAGCTGAAATAATTATAATAATTAGGGGACACTTATGTTTCTTGTTCATTTCCTTTCTCGGGGAAAAAAGGGAGATATACAAGCCAATTGTTTTTGTGAGGTTCACTGGTAATAGCAATCAAAATCTAAAAAGCCGTGCTCTTTAGTTACTTAGTTTAGCAGGCCTGCATACCAAGGCTTGCTTGACATTAAAAGCTACCAATTACCAGCCCTTACCAAAGAACATGATGACCAAAGTGATAATGATTGTCAAAGAGTATTTATTTAAAAAACGGTTATTCTAGAGTGCATAAAGCGTTGGGGGCCAGTTGCCACAAAAGATCAAGATTGATTGATTTTGCTTCTAATGGTTCACTGCATTTAGACATCCAGACATCTCCAGGGAGGTCTTGGAGCTGCTTCCAGTCAGTGCAGACAATCTGAGGTAGATGAACCAATGGTCTGACTTAGTATAAGGCAGTTCCTGATGTTTCTATGCAATCCCATAGTGTGATACTTCTCCCAAATCAAAAAGAGTGAGGAGGTATTTGGAGATATATAGCGAAGAAACTACACTGCCCCAGCTGATTCAGTGGAAATGCAGGAGAACCCAACATTCACCAATGTTGGGTCCTGATCAAGGCAGCTTCCTCTGCTCCCATGTTCTCTGAATGCCTCCCATGTTAGGTATGTAGAAGGTGGCAGTAGCTGCTGGCAACGTGGAGCAGCATTGTTTACCTGGCTTCCCAACACAGAAGTCACTACCAGCAACTGAGAGGCATAGCTGTCAACCGTCCCTTATTTGGCAGGAAACTCCCTTATCCCAGTGCCGTGTCCCGCTGCTGTCCCTTATTGATGATGTCCCTTAAATTTCCTGGGTTTCAAAGGAAGCAGCTCCTCTCCCTCCCTCCCTGCCAGCCAGGGAGGAGGGAGGCTCCAACTGTGTTGCCTGGCTGCGTTGCTCACCCAATAAGGAGTCTAAGAACGACTGGGGGGTGGAGCTTGCATGCCTTGTGCCGATCAAATCGGCCGCGTTGCCTGGGGACTCACCTTTGCTCAGCACTTCCCAGCGGAGAGATGACGGTGGTTTTCTTTGCTGCATCCCCTTTGCTGGGTTGCTGCGCTGTGGGAACCACCGCCTGAGGCTTCGTTTGGCTGCTGGCTGGGCTTTCTGCCTTTGGCACGGAGTGGCTCAGATGTTGAACATACCTGTGTCCGGAAAATCCCTTATTTTGGCTGCTGGTCCCTTATTTTCAAATCTGTAAGTTGACAGCTATGGTGAGAGGGTCTGTTGGCATGGTGGAGGCACGGTGGCAGGAACATTGGATTAGCTTTGGTGCTGCACCCACACCCCATCAACCTCCCTGCCATCTTGCTCTTCCCATCTCACTCTTGGGTACTGGTAGCAGCCTCCACATTGGGAAGCCAGGTGAGCAACAGCATATTCCTGCTCCACTGGCTGCTCCTGGAAGGTGAGCATGAGAAATAAAGCCTTTTCAGCTGTGGTACCCAGGATCTGGAATAACTCCCTATCCATCAGTTCTAGTTCATTCTCTTTCTATCACTTTTCTGAATATTGTTCTTATGATGTAATCCACTCCTACCTGGGAACAAGTCCCATTGACCTCAACGGAGCTTTGTTTTGAGTCGGATTCTGTTATTCCTGTTTTTAAACTCTGCGGTTGTTTCTGTTTTGGAACTGCTGCTTCGTTACTTATTTGCAAACCACCGTGATTCTTCTTTGGAAAGGCAGGATGTAAGCGTTGGAAATTAATAAAATTAATCAGGTATACCTAAACTAACACAAAAAATTGGAAGGCACCCTTTAGGGCATGAAGGCAACGGCAAAAAGTTGCTGCCAAGCTGGCAGAGCATGAGACTCTTAATCTTAGGCTTATGGCCTTGGGCAGAAAGGTTCCTGCATTGCAGGAGGTTGGCTTAGATGATTCTCAGGATGCCTTCCAACTCTACCATTCTGTGATTCTATTACTCTGTCCTGTAATGCATTTACTAAATAAAATCTAATGGATTGGGAATTTGGTGTGAATCTCCTTACTTGATTCCTCCAAGGGAAATTTCCCCTATAGGCAAAATGGCCTCACCATGGCTTCAAAATGTTCGTATTCCCCCCCCCCCATCTTCTTCTTGTTTTTTAGCAGTGTGATGAAGCCATTGTTAAGTTGTGGGTGAACATATCAGACGACACAGTGATTCTTCAAACAACTCTTGTTTATTCACAGGCCAGAACAGAACTAAGCTGAAGGGTTCCGCCAACCTGCTTACATAGAGCTCAACTACAAAGCAACAGTAACAACTTTCTGTAACTATCCAATCACTGTTCCTTATTTGCATATGTGGACCTGAGTGAAAACTATCTACAGTATCCCCCTGCTGGCCCAGGGTGAGAACTTCAGTACATAACAAGCATTATACCTAAAACCGTGGGTGAGCGAGGGAATAAGGGCGGGCATTAAGCTGCCTTCAACTTTGTGCCAGTTGAGGGAAATGGAGCATCAAAAACCACCATGCCAGCTGGCTGTTGGTTTGCCATTCATATGCACATTTACAAAAGGCAGACTTTTTAATTTAAGTCAGCCAAAACCACATTTTAAAGCTTCTCACACTGCAGGTGGAAGGGCTAAGCTGGAAAGGGGGGAAGCCAGTGTCGTGGGGGGTTTTTTGTCTGAAGTATCAAAACTGCTGACAATTAAGCGTAAATGTATGCGTAAGCTCCTTAACTGAGTTCACCATGGAGCATTTATCTACTGTCTAGCTGATCAGAGAAGCAGGGGGATTTTGTAGGCAGCTTCTGTCAACTTCTGGTGATTGGGAATTTGAGGGGTGGCTATGGGAGACAGGACTCTGAGGCCAAGCTTATATCACAGCCTAATAGAAATGTTTTAAAAGGTTCCTTGTTTGCTTTCCAGTTAAACTTCTCTCACACATCTGCTCAACGTTTATGCCTGCTTTTCAGCATTTGTGGTTTTCTTTTAAAGTAAAGATGAAGACCTCTAGGTTTTATTGCCAAATTGGTTTATGGAAACAGTTAATCTGGAAGTGGAAAAGCCACTGGTTGGTGAATGGAAGTGACATTATTTTATTTATCTTTAACTTCACGAGCAAGTACCTTCACCACACAGGTACAGCACCAACAAATAGAGACTCTCAATAGGTTTTGTGTGTGTCCCTAAGACTCCTCTCCCCCAAATTTCTCATTTTTAAGCAAAAAATTTAAATCTCATGTTTTAAAAAAATTATAACAATGGTACCTCGGGTTACATACACTTCAGGTTACAGACTCCGCTAACCCAGAAATAGTGCTTTAGGTGAAGAACTTTGCTTCAGGGTGAGAACAGAAATCATGCTCCGGCTGCACGGTGGCAGCAGGAGGCCCCATTAACTAAAGTGGTGCTTCAGGTTAAGAGCAGTTTCAGGTTAAGAACGGACCTCCAGAACGAATTAAGCACTTAACCCGAGGTATCACCGTAATGTTCTTACAGGTTTCCCACAGTGGTCCCATGAAAGCTATAGAGGAGTTATATCACCCCACCAACTCTGTCACCAATTTGTAAAAGACCCACTCTGTTATCACACTAAGGCTGTCACCAAATGTAGAGGATTGTTTCAGTTACTTGTTTAGTCGTTTACTCGTGTCCGACTCTTCGTGACCCCATGGACCAGAGCACGCCAGGCACTCCTGTCTTCTACTGCCTCCCGCAGTTTGGTCAGACTCATGTTTGTAGCTTCAAGAACACTGTCCAACCATCTCGTCCTCTGTCGTCCCCTTCTCCTTGTGCCCTCAATCTTTCCCAACATCAGGGTCTTTTCCAGGGAGTCTTCTCTTCTCATGAGGTGGCCAATGCATTGGAGCCTCAGCTTCAGGATCTGTCCTTCCAGTGAGCACTCAGGGCTGATTTCCTTAAAAATGGATACGTTTGATCTTCTTGCAGTCCATGGGACTCTCAAGAGTCTCCTCCAGCACCATAATTCAAAAGCATCAATTCCTTGGCGATCAGCCTTCTTTATGGTCCAGCTCTCACTTCCATACATCACTACTGGGAAAACCATGGCTTTAACTATACGGACCTTTGTTGGCAAGGTGATGTTTCCCCACTGCCAGGATATTTAAAATACCATTTGGTAAATAAACCATCATTCATCCATAAGTAGCTGTGATTAGGTGGGCTTTGGGAAGGAGGTGTGAATGCTCTGACAGGGTCCTAGAGTCCTCCCCCTCCTTCCCAAAGACTAGCTAGGCTCTTTCCAGGTTTGGGAAGAAGGTGAGAGGGGTCTAGGACCCTTCCAGAGCCTTGCACTCCCCCCCCCAAGCTCAGCACCAGGCTTATCCAGTTTTGGAAAGGCAGCATGAGGGCTGGGGGGCATCAAATTTTGGGCTCACTCACCCCTCCCAAGGCTGTGTGCGGCCTGTGGGTTCTGTGTTGAAGTACTCTTTCGACCCACATGGTATGAAATGTTGAGCCCCTTTGCTCTACACAATTATGTACACGAGTGGAAAATAAGCACACGCAGGACAATTATTTCAGACAGGTCTGTTTCCAGTGTGTAAACAGTCATTTATGTGAAAGGACTGATGGAGAAATTCAGTTATTTCACCCCTCTCTCTTTTTAATGTGAACCTACTTACTTTGTACTCCTCAGCACAATACCTGAACTGAAACACAGCTATCCTGAGGAACTTACACTTTTCCAATCAGAAAACATGTATATTAGCAGCAAGTGCCTATAAAAAAGCATATACTGGTGAAATTAAGAAATTATATTAGAGGAAATTACTTGCACAGAAATGCATGGTAAAATTCCAGGAAATGTTTATGAGGATTAAAAAAAAATCGCAAACTGATTTAGGATTGGAAAAATGAGAAACTGAGAGGAGCCAGATGCAAATTGCAGTTGCATAAGGCTCTCGGCAGCAGTGGAATCAGTTGGTGCCAATGTTGGCTCCATTTCTGAGGTGAATAGCACTTTCTGGACAGTGTTTTTTGTCAGGACCAATGCAGAAGTGAAAAGGTTAAACCAGATTCCTCAACCTCAGCCCTCCAGATGTTTATGGCCTACAACTCCCATGATCCCTAGCTAGCAGGACCAGTGGTAAGAGATGATGGGAATTGTAGTCTCAAAACATCTGGAGAGCCAAGGCTGAGGAAGCCTGGGTTAAACATTTCCCCACCCAGTCCTATGGTCACAATAATGTCCCCCTGTTTACATTTTTCCAAATGTTTATGCAATAAATGTCATACCTAGTATTGCCCCAAAAATATTTCGGTGCAGTTCCCCAGTATGGTCAGTGGGAAAACTCAAATAAATGCAGTTGATCAGTTGTTGTTTTTTAACCAAATACCAGAAAATGAGTAATCCATGACTTTAAGAACTCAAACTATTGCCTTAACTCTTCTTGGTGCTTCTGCATATGAATCCTCTAAAAATAATATTCTGAACAAGTCAACTAGAATAACAAAGTTTTCCCTGTCTGCCTAAATGAGCTTGGCAAAAGAGACACATGTACTTCTCCTGGTGACATTCCAAATTTGGGGTGCCAGGACTGAAAAGGTCCTGTCTCCCATGCCAACCAGCTGTACATCCCGACAGTAGAAGAGACTGAAGAAGGGCGTCAGAATAGGATCAAAATTCAGAGCCGGTTTCATAGGCTTTGCAATATGAAAGAATAATTAATATTGGTCTTGGTACTCAGAGCTGTAAAGCAAGAATTAACTGGGAAGCACATTTAAGATGCGAAAGTAATTATTAAATAGGATTGTTGTTTTGCAGTGCATCATTGAATTTTCCAGTTTTTCCCTCCACAAAATATCAATGGCATGAGTTTTAGCACTATTGAGGCAGCAATCCTACATATGATTGCCTGAAAGTTAGCAAGCCCCACTGAAATCAGTGAGACTTACTTCTGAGTAGACCCATAGGATTGAGCAGTTATTATCACATAGTCATATTTCACATCTTTCTTAGGTAGGTGTGTTAATTTTTAAAGGTCTCATTTACACTTCGTACCTCATATTACAAGTGTGCATTAGCCCTCCATCAGCACACAGTCCCATCTGCAATTTCCCCTTGCTTTGCACACCCAGCTTCTCCTTCCTGCCACATGCTCATTTCCTCCTCCTCCTGCATTTGTATTCATGTTCATTATATCACATTTTAACAGGCTTTCGGCTTTCACTTAAATGTGTTTTAGAACAAATCAAAAAAACTTAAATTGATTCATGAGGATTTGTTGCATTTTAATTACGGAGTATGTTTTCGAGTGATTTAAAGGCTGATAAGAGATTGAAACAGCCTGAAATTCAGAAAGGAAATGAGAAACATGACATTATGAAAAGGAAACCAATTTTCTTCAACCTAAACTGTAGCTCATATAAACCAAATTAGAAATATACTGTGTGACTGTAATGCTACAGAGGGCTGCTTATGGAAATATGATTAGCAGTGCAATTTTCTCTGAGGTTTCAACTGTTTCTCATTCCATCCCTTGAAACTGTCTTTTAAAGCAGCCCAGCTCAAACAACTCCCCCCTCCCATATTTTCAAATGAAAATAAAATGGCAAATTCAATAGGGGATAGCTGGAGGCCATTCATAATAAACCTTACCTGTGAATCACACTAGAGAACCAGTGACAGTTCTCTGTGCTGGGTCGCTGGTGAGCTCAAGAGGAATTCAGGATTCACAAAACATTATATTAACGTGAATAAACTTATCAAGAGATGTTGACTGGTGTGCAATGGACTCCTAGAAATTCATCCCATTTAAAATTCAATCCCTTTTCTGCTGAAGTAACAGGTTTAAACAGAAATGGGAAAGGTATCTCCTCTGGAACAAGGTCAATTGTGGGAACAAGAACACGGCTTGCCTGCAATATACTTTATTCGTGGAGCGATACTGTATTTCTAAAGAGGCACATTTTTATTTGGTATGGCAAAAATCAGCAAAAACAAAAGTGCCTAATCCAATCAAGTGTGGAGCATGTAGCTAAGCAGGGTTGGACTAAATATGCAGAACCTTTCTGGAAAACAACAAAAGAAACACTAAGATCCTTCCTATCAGTTATGCAGAAAAGGTAGACAGGGATCTTTGTATTTAAAAAGATGTCACACGTAAACCCAGCTACTAGATCACAGAAGGTCCTCCAGATGTTGCTGGACTTCAACTCCCATCAGCCCCAGCCAACACATCCAGGGGTCACGGATGATGGGAACTGAAATCTAGCTTCTGGATTTCATCAATATTTGGCGAGTCAGAGGTTCCCTAACCCTGTAAGGCAGTTGTATGAACATGTATACTTCTAAAATACTGATCCTTACTGTAAGTCACCAAAAATGGATGCAACCAGATACCAAATGGGGGTGGAGGTGGGGGTGGGGAGAAACAGTGCTAAACTTGTAAGCAAACTCTCTCTGAGTACAGATGGACCCTGCTTGCACATTGGCTACAATCCATTACAGAGTTAGGTACACTTAAAACTCATTGATTTCATATTTCGGGACAAGAAGAAATTTCATTGGGGATACACAATTGATGTCAACCTGCCCTGGAAGTCTCTTCCTAAGCTTCAATTTGTATAGAATGCATTGTGATCAGACTCTTGACATGAACAGATTGATGAAAACTAGTGTGCTAAATGTTTACAATACGTCCATACTTGTTTTCAGGGTACAATTTAGGATCCTGCTTTGCTTTATAAAAGCCTAAATGGCTTAGACGTAGCCTCTTTCCTTATGCCCCTCAGTGGTCTCCCAGATGCACCAGTTATGCCGCCCTCTGTGTACCTGTCAGGCTTCAGGAAACACTATCTCTCCCAAGGTGGCAGCCAGGAAGCACAAAAACAAGAAGAGTTATTACCAAAGTAGTTTATTCAATATTCACAGCAGTCTCCCTTTGAATGGCATTGCTCCAAGTAAAGTCTCACCCCCTCAGTCTCTTCTATTCTACGTAACTCTTGTGCCGGCTATCTGTGCTTTCTGCCTCTGAGCTTTCTATTCTACTACTCTCAATGCACGCCTGGTCCTAGGAGAAGGGGGCAGGTCAGGAATGCTTTCTAGAGACACTGAGTCTGTCAGCTGTCTCTCCCCTGCTGCTGCTGCTTCCTGCTGCTCTCCCAATATTTCCCAGTTTCTCCCCTCTGCAGCATCTGAACTATGACCTTCTGCAAACCACTGTTCTAAATCGATAGAACTGTGGCTGTCCAGATATCCTTGGACTCCAGCTCCCATCATCTCTCACTATTGGCCATGTTGGCTGAGGCTGATGGGAGTTGGAGTGCAATAACACCTGGAGGGCCACAAGTTCCCATCCCTGCCTAAAGTTTACGCCATTGCTCTGTGCATTTTGGCACCAATTAAAAGCATCCATTTATGCTGAGGCTGCCTCTGCTTATTAGCTGCAGCATAATTAGGTAGCCTTATATATGAGATATTTAGTCTCCAGTACTGGTATGAAAATTGCTATTGAGCTATGTTTTATTGCATTCATAACTCTGCAATAGCTTTTTTATTATGTTGTATGACGTTGTATTTTTATATTCTTATTGATGTACCCTTGTCGTCGGATGTTTATAATGAAGGATGGGCAGGCAGAGACAACTGCTGCTGGCCAGGAAGAACCCAAGCAGGATGAGAGTCAGTCAGAAGCAATTGGTGCCAGGATTGGATTTGGACCATCTCCCTCAGACTGTCTGTCTGACCTGGTCACTCACTCCTCCCATCAAAGAGGGGAGAATGAACCAATGGCTTTGGGGGAGAGGGGAGGATTAGGTGCAGAAATAGCTGATTCCACCAGGAGTGGCTCACTCAGTGGAGCAAAACTGCAGCACATCTGGTAATGGAATTGCTAAAGTTTACCAGGTAGGGGAAAGATGGGGTGGTGTCTAGGCTGCTTCCACCAGTGCTTCCACAGAGCCTTGACCTCATTCTTGCCTTGCCTTTCTTCCTCCTAGTATGTTACAGTGACTCTACTTCCAGGAAGCTATTGTCATGGCTCTGCCCCACCAGGCAAGCTATTGCTGGATTCTACTTGTAAAACAGGGTCTAACTGGTGATGTACTAGTTACCAACTTCATTTTGTGTTTCCAAGATGTGTTTCCTCTAGTTAAAAAAAGGTAAAGGTACCCCCTGCCCGTACGGGCCAGTCTTGACAGACTCTAGGGTTGTGCGCCCATCTCACTTAAGAGGCCGGGAGCCAGCGCTGTCCGGAGACACTTCCGGGTCACGTGGCCAGCGTGACAATGCTGCATCTGGCGAGCCAGCGCAGCACACGGAAACGCCGTTTACCTTCCCGCCAGTAAGTGGTCCCTATTTATCTACTTGCCCCCAGGGGTGCTTTCGAACTGCTAGGTTGGCAGGCGCTGGGACCGAGCAACGGGAGCGCACCCCGTCGCGGGGATTCGAACCGCCGACCTTTCGATCGGCAAGCCCTAGGTGCTGAGGCTTTTACCCACAGCGTCACCCACGTCCCATTCCTCTAGTTAATTCATGGCAAAAGGGCATAATCATAGTGGAGCTTGATTAATTTCCCCATTAGGTTTATAGAGCTCAGGTTAGTGGGATTTTGGACAAAAAAGCACATTGGTAACCATGTAGCAAGACCTATCTATCAATGTTATCACTGCTGATGTGGCACTACATGTGTAAGACCCAGGGAAATTGCCTGCACCTAAAGAAAGATATGAGCTGCCATGTTGTTGAGAAGGCCAAGGGCATTGCGATTTTTTCCCTAAGCTCATCCTCTGCACCACATCCATTTATCTATGTAGTTGTGCAAGTGATACAAAAAAAAAAAAAGTTTTACAAATTCAGTTATGTCCCCAAACGCATAGGAATGCTAATACTGTGAAAGTGGACATAAAAAGGTTTTATTGCTTTCAGCCAATAGTGGTGTCTATGGCAGATTTGAGTCATTAAAACTCATGCATAAAATAAGAAGGTGGGGAAATTACAATTAAAAAGCTAATGATTAAAAAAAATCACATTAAGAATGCAGCTAATCCCAATAATATAAGGATTTTCAGTGTCCTGAATGCTGAATGAGCAAAAGCCCTCAGCAGGCTCAAAGAACAAATCCTAGTGTTCCAGTAAGATAAGTCTGTTAGGATATTGTTAGCTGTGTTATACAGTTATGGGTTTTTGCCAAATTGGGAGATGACACGATCAATAGGAATATAATAAATGTTAATATAGCACGTAATGCCCAATACCACAGATCTTAATTGAACATTTATCTGTCACCAAGGCGTCTCATCCTTACCACTGAATGTCAAACCATGTCATCCCTTCAATACATTTCCCCAAATTTAGTGTCCATTTACTGAGCCCTTGTCCTTGTTAAGTGCTAGTCTAGCCTTCCTCCAACCTGCTGCCCCCAGATGTTTTGCACCAAAACTGCCATCAGCCCTGCTGTTGCACTAGCAGGAGTTATTGCAACGGCTCCTACTAGCTCAACTGTTCAGTTGAGCCTGGCCCATAGGAACGTATTGTCACCAACGACAAGAAAAGGTGAATAGAAGCTAGAAAGGGCCTTTCTTCATTCTGAACTGAGTGGGACAAATTTTGCAATTATCCCAAATGAAGTTTAATTACCCCAACACCACACTATGCTATAACCAAGAGGGAATCTGCCGTGAATTCCTGCCCTCTGAAAGTACCTCTGTTTAAATAATTCCTGTGTAGTTCCTGAGTAAATTCTGGAAAGCTTTGTACATTCTTCAGAAGCAATTATCCAAGGCTGATCAAGTAGCATCTTTGTTTCCTTTATCCTGGGGAAAGAGGTCTCAGATGACATAAAACTGGTCTGGACCAAGGACATGTCTAGCATCCAAAGAGCGTATTTTCAGTCATCTGAAAGTCTGCTTTAATTCAGGTTCAGTTCCAAGTCAATGAGGTTTTTTTTAGTTCAGATCACATCACTTGGCCCTGAGTTCAGAGTCATATGTATTTGTGACACTCCAGCTGAAGAGTTATTGAAGCCTGTCTTTTCTTTTCCTGGTTCATTAATGGAATCTGATATGAAAGCTTAGTTTCTTTATACTGACAGAGAACCATCTTGTTTAAAGCCTGATGAAAGAACCCCAAGATCACTTACAGAGAGCAAGTGAAGCTTCAGCATCAAAGGTCCTGCACCTTTCTGCCCAAGCAAGAACTTTATACCAAAACAATTCCATAATTGGGATTCTTATTAATGAGTACCTGAGATTTTTGGTTGCTATCAAAAGCCTCTTCATAACTCTAACCCATAACAAATGGTGAGTGTTCATTGATATATTTCATTAGTTGCACAAAATTCTTTATTTTTCTTTTCCTAAAATTTTTTATTTATTTATTTAAATATTTATATACTCCCTTTCACACATAATAACATTTATTTTAATTTTAAAAAGGGGGAAAGCGATAAAATTACAAAATTCTGAGTAGAGCAGCAGCTACTAGGTCCAACTGGTATTGATAATCATTGAACACTTCCAATAATAAAGGTGTTTTGCAGTTGGCACCAAACTTGCATTGATGTAAGCTCTTGCCTCAATTCCATTTCTCCCCCTCAGAGGTTCCTGGGCTACACAACCACAACCCAAGAGTTTGGAACCTTTTGATACAATGTACAACTCACTTAGGCATCAGTTTGAGTCTCATGTTCATTCTTCTCTGCAACACCTCTCACTCATACTGATATTTCATTCACTATGCATATGTAGGGGTGCCAACTTGAATAAAATACTGTGGAGGCCCAAGTAAGCCCTGTCCTGCTTCATCAATCACAACCACACACAAACCATTTGAATGGTAATGCCCATCAACTTCGGTGGAGGACTCAGCCCCCTCAAATATTTTATTGTGGGGGCTGAAGGGACCTCGACCCCTAGGAGTTGGCTTCTGTGTGCATATGTTTGATGCAATAAAAATTGAGATTGGTATGAAAGATGGTATACGACTGATTGATATTTAAACATTGAATCAGTCAGAAATCTAGATCATAGGAGCCATGTGGGCTTCAACCGCCACAATAAAACATTTGAGGGAGCCAGGCCCTCACAAAGTTGATTGGCATTCCCATTCAAATGGTGTGTGTGCACTGCATCATATGATCGATTATGCGGGGCGGGGCTTACCTGGACCCCCACAATATTTTATTCAAGTTGGCACCCCTGGTCTGCATCATTTGTGAGGGTCCTCCAAGCTCCAGCAGCAGCTTCTTATGGGACAGAGTGGGCAGAAGCAGGAACAGGAAGGACTGAAAGCTGCATTCCTTTAACTGTATTTTGTTCCCAGAATGGAAGTTAGGATACAAACTACTGCTTTGAACAGCTCTCTGTTTCCATGCAACTAATCTGGGTCAAGCTCTATGTCCTTTAGAGCAAAATGGGAGGGGGGGAATCCTCCCAATAGAAATTTCCTTCCTTAACTATGTAGCACACAAGGTTTCTTGCCCTTCTTTTCAAGTCATTGACTGAACACCAGACAATATGCTACCATGCTGATCTTTGGCCATTAGTAACATGCAGCAATTTACTATTCACAGGCATCAGGGCCCGGTAGCAGTTAATCCCTAATGTAGAAAAAGCCCCCCAATGATTCTTGATCTGTATTTTTGTTAGATCTGAATGAATAGCAAGAGACCAAATTCGATTAGCATATCATAAACCTGAAAGTGACTTCATTGGAATCATGTTGAAATAGACACTGATAACCGCAAATAAAATTTAAATGCAATAGCATTTATAAACAATTCTCCTGGATGCTTGTTCTTTAATTTGGTGGTGTTTTTGCATCCAACTTCTAACTCTCCTTGAATTTCATTTTTATGCGTTATATGTTTTGGCCGAAAAAGATTTATTCTTCATAGTCGTTAGCTTTATCATTTAAAAACTTATATTAGCGCACAGAGGTGTGCAGCAGACAAAATAATAATTCATATTGTATCAGTCAGAATCACTCTACCATCTTAATCTTTCATAATGGTTTTTTCTGCAGCTTCCAATTTTCCTCATAGTAAAACAAATTACTTAGCAAATGGAATATCTTCTTGTCATAGTAATTTAATATTAAAATGTCAATAAGATTCTGGTACACTTAGCAGAGGGCAGAAAGGTACAACAACAGAGCAGAAATAAAGCAAACTTAATAAAAGAGGCAGGGAAATTCCCAGGACCAACTCAAACTCTGGCAGGCACTTGATTTAAAAAAAGAAAAATGCCTCTTTTCTCTCCAAACAACAGTTCAGGGGCACTTTACAGCAGAAGCTGCTTACCAAGAAGAAATTTGGGGGAGGGTTTGAACCACTCCCTTACCTTCCTGGAAGGTGGGGTGTTGCTGTCTATGGGGAGCAGGGGGAGGTGCAAGGTGGCAAGGATGTTGACCATCGGTGGTGACAGGAGGCATAAGCACACCCCCAAATAGGGAGCTTGCTGCCCCACTCCCCCCCCCCAATTCCTGGACTCCTGCATTAATATATTGTTGCCCGCCACCCCAATCTTTCCTTTGGGGGATGAGACTGGCAGAAGAAATTTTGGTGTTTCTTCATATATGGTTTATTTGCACATATATAAAACCTGAGCCTGAAATGGAAGGGGTCACAGCAGCAGCCTTGAAAGCAAACAGAAGTCAAACATTGTGCTCTCCCTCTCTGGCTTTCTAGCCTGCAGCTTTACCTCTAACACCACCCAGACTTTCCACTCTAAATTCTGGCTTTTTGTCCTTCTCACTATCTAAGAGCTGGAGGAGTGGTCCTGCCCATTTTGCATCCGACCCAGAGCCCCCTCTCTTTTGGTTTCTTAATGGCCCATCACCTTTCCCTTTGTTCTCTTAATACTTGCTGGATCGCGGGATTAAGTGTCTTGCACCCAGTTTAACACCCCCAAGCCTTGATTATAATCTAACACTTACTGGATCCAGGAATTTAGAGGAGTCTGGCACCCACAAACTCATAGTCAAATCCAGGGAAATATATATCTCTCTGCAACCCTCTGAGCTAGATGGGCTCAAATCTACGATTCAGTATAATGTTAACAACAAACTCAGGTAGGGTGATCATTCTTTACAGATGATGGTCCTCTATAAAATTAGTATAAATGAGTATATTCATACCTGTGTCCTCTCTCTTCCTCACTTTTTTAGTGATGCTTAAGTAGTTTTGAGTGTCTATCAGCTAGGAAGCAAGATGGGGCTACCCAAAAATAAGGTTGTGATTTCTACATCCTAGTGGGTTACACTAGCTACAGCATTCAGTTCACAGCACAGTTTGACCCTTCATAGAGTACCACTGAGCGTTGCAAACATTCACCCCAGCACTAGTTTCATCCAGCTCTGCTTTAAGTAAATACAGTTCTCTGCTTCCGGATAAGTTTGTACCTTTTTTTAAAAAAAATTACAAATTCATCTTTGGAAGGCAAGACAGATTAATCTTTCTGGGATGAATTACTCTTTATTATTTGCTGTATTATATTATTTTCTATATTATGATAATTCATCATAGATTCATCTCTCATATATCTATCCCCACCAGTATTTGCAACACCTCTCATTTTTTAGGATGATCTGTGGGTTTAATTAACATACCATTTACTTTCTTCTTCCAGATCATTAATGTCATTATTAAATAAGAGCAGGTCCAACAACTGCCCCAAGACACTCTGATTGGCAGTTTCTCCTAACGAGATGCGTTCAAAGCCAATCTGCTATCTTCTATTTATGGCCTTTAAAATACATTTTAAATCCATCAGAGGCTGCTTTATATCTGAATGCAATTAAAAAGAATTAGTTTTTTCACGTAAGACTTTCAGACTTGTATAAAATAATTTACCGTGGAACAAATTTTGATCAGATGCTGTAAAGGTTTGATGGGTCTTCTCTTTTAAATCAATAACACCACTAGGGGGAGAAGACTTAGTCTTTATTACAAAGGGTTTCCTTTACACCCTGCCTGGTCCAGCCCTTGTTCATTTAATTACACCCTTTCAGAGAGTCCACAGCTGACGTCTGCTCATTTGCTCCTCTCACTCATCTCTTCCCTTAGCCCTAATTCTTTCAGCACAATTAATGTAAGATTTCATCTTATGAATATCCATTCCTCATTCTTTCAAAACAAAAGCCACTGGGTGATGTCAAAGCAAAATAACTTTCCCTATCAGATACACCAGCATGGGGAACATTGGTTTTCAAAAACACATCTGTAAAAGACAAGCTTGTTCCACAAAGAAAGGAGGCTGGAATGGAACAAACAGATAATATTTTAAAGTATCTACTCTGGGCTGAATGTTTGAAGGGGATGGTGGTTCCATCTCCTTGGGAATGTATATACTTTACATTGTTCGAGGGTGGAGTGCATATGTATATACATGTCAACATGCTTCATCATGCAAATGTAAGATTCAAAAATGTAGAATCATAGAATAGAATCATAGAATCATAGAATCATAGAGTTGGAAGAGACCACAAGGGCCATCGAGTCCAACCCCCTGCCAAGCAGGAAACACCATCAGAGCACTCCTGACATATGGTTGTCAAGCCTCTGCTTAAAGACCTCCAAAGAAGGAGACTCCACCACACTCCTTGGCAGCAAATTCCACTGTCGAACAGCTCTTACTGTCAGGAAGTTCTTCCTAATGTTTAGGTGGAATCTTCTTTCTTGTAGTTTGGATCCATTGCTCCGTGTCCGCTTCTCTGGAGCAGCAGAAAACAACCTTTCTCCCTCCTCTATGTGACATCCTTTTATATATTTGAACATGGCTATCATATCACCCCTTAACCTCCTCTTCTCCAGGCTAAACATGCCCAGCTCCCTTAGCCGTTCCTCATAAGGCATCGTTTCCAGGCCTTTGACCATTTTGGTTGCCCTCCTCTGGACACGTTCCAGTTTGTCAGTGTCCTTCTTGAATTGTGGTGCCCAGAACTGGACACAGTACTCCAGGTGTGGTCTGACCAGAGCAGAATACAGTGGCACTATTACTTCCCTTGATCTAGATGCTATACTCCTATTGATGCAGCCCAGAATTGCATTGGCTTTTTTAGCTGCCGCGTCACACTGTTGGCTCATGTCAAGTTTGTGGTCAACCAAGACTCCTAGATCCTTTTCACATGTACTGCTCTCAAGCCAGGTGTCACCCATCTTGTATTTGTGCCTCTCATTTTTTTTGCCCAAGTGCAATACTTTACATTTCTCCCTGTTAAAATTCATCTTGTTTATTTTTGCCCAGTTCTCTAATCTGTCAAGGTCGTTTTGAAGTGTGATCCTGTCCTCTGGGGTGTTAGCCACCCCTCCCAGTTTGGTGTCATCTGCAAATTTGATCAGGATGCCCTTGAGTCCATCATCCAAGTCGTTGATAAAGATGTTGAATAAGACCGGGCCCAAGACAGAACCCTGTGGCACCCCACTAGTCACTCTTCTCCAGGATGAAGAGGAACCATTGATGAGCACCCTTTGGGTTCGGTCAGTCAGCCAGTTACAAATCCACTGAGTGGTAGCATAGTCAAGACCGCATTTTACCAGCTTCTTTACAAGAATATCATGGGGCACCTTGTCAAATGCCTTGCTGAAATCAAGGTAGGCTACATCCACTGCGTTCCCTTCATCTACCAGGCTTGTAATTCTGTCAAAAAACGAGATCAGGTTAGTCTGACATGACTTATTTTTCAGAAATCCATGCTGACTTTTGGTGAGCACAGCATTCCTTTCCAGGTGCTCACAGACTGTTTGCTTAATGATCTGCTCCAGAATCTTCCCTGGTATTGATGTCAGACTGACTGGGCGGTAATTATTTGGGTCCTCTCTTTTCCCCTTTTTGAAAATAGGGACAACATTTGCCCTCCTCCAGTCTGCCGGGACTTCGCCTGTTCTCCAGGAATTCTCAAAGATGACTGCCAGTGGTTCTGAGATCACATCTGCCAGTTCTTTTAATACTCTTGGATGCAGTTCATCTGGCCCTGGAGACTTGAATACATCTAAACTAGCCAAATATTCTTGTACTATCTCCTTAGTTATTCTGGGCTGTGTTTCCTTTGCTGAATCATTTGCTCCAAATTCTTCAGGTCGGGCATTGTTTTCTTTATCGGAGAAGACTGAGGCAAAGAAGGCATTGAGTAGTTCAGCCCTTTCTGTGTCCCCTGTTTGCATTTCACCACCTTCTCCTCTGAGTGACCCCATTGTTTCTTTGTTCTTCCTTTTGCTACGAACATACCCATAAAAGCCTTTTTTGTTGCTTTTAACCTCTCTAGCAAGCCTGAGTTCATTCTGTGCTTTAGCTTTTCTGACTTTGTGTCTACACGTGCTGGCTATTTGTTTGAATTCCTCTTTAGTGGTTTCCCCCCTTTTCCATTTTTTGTACACATCCTTTTTTAATCTTAATTCAGTTAAAAGTTCTTTAGATAGCCACCCTGGCTTCTTTAGGCACCTTCCATGTTTCCGTCTCATTGGTATTGCCTGACATTGTGCTTTTACTATCTCCCTCTTAACAAACTCCCAGCCATCATGAACTCCCTTTCCTTTTAGTATTGTTGTCCATGGGATCTCACCCAGCACTTCCCTAAGTTTTATGAAGTCGGCTTTCTTAAAGTCAAGAAATTGAGTCCTAGTATGCTTGGCTGCTCCTTTCCGCTGTATAGTAAACTTCAGAAGAGCATGATCACTCGCGCCTAATGATCCTTCCACTTCTACCCCACTAACCAGGTCATCAACATTGGTTAGGACCAGATCTAAAATGGCTGTTCCTCTTGTTGCTTCTCCCACTTTCTGGACAATGAAGTTGTCTGCAAGGCCAGTGAGGAATCTGTTTGACCTTATGCTCTTGGCTGAGTTTGACGTCCAACAAATATCTGGGTAATTGAAGTCCCCCATTACTACTATCTCCCTTCCTTTTGCATGCTTGGCCATCTGTTCCAGGAAGGCATCATCTATGTCCTCCGTTTGGCTTGGGGATCTATAGTAAACTCCCACAATGAGGTCTCTGTTATTCTTCTCTCCCTTAATTTTGACCCAAATGCTCTCACTTTGGCTTTGAGGATCTAAATCTTGGATCTCTTCACAGGTATACACATCCCTGACATATAACGCCACTCCTCCTCCTTTCTTGTCTGGTCTGTTTCTCTGAAATAGATTGTATCCCCCCATTATTACATTCCAATCGTGGGACTTATCCCACCAGGTTTCAGTGATGCCTATTATGTCATATTTAGTTTGCTGTACCAAGAGCTCAAGCTCATCTTGTTTATTTCCCATGCTTTGCGCATTAGTGTACAGACATTGAAGTCCATTAATCATTCCCCCGTGTCTCTTATTTAAGGATTTTTTCCTCCCACCACTAGGTCCGCGTGCTGTTTGCTCCATTTGGTCTATGACATTTGGATGATCATCTTCATTAATTGATAGACTCCTACCTTCAGGAGCACTGTCTCCCTCCCCCACATTAGTCAGTTTAAAGCCCTCCTGATGAGGTTTCTGAGATTTTTGGCAAAAACATTTCTCCCAACCGTTGTGAGGTGCAGCCCATCACTTGCCAGAAGTCCATCTTCAAGAAACTGCAGTCCGTGATCTAAGAATCCAAACCGTTCCTGTTTACACCATTTGTGAAGCCAGCTGTTCACTTCCACTATTTTCCCCTCTCTCCCTGGGCCACGTCGTTCAACTGGGAGGACAGATGAGATGACAATTTGTGCATTTAGTTGCTTCAATTTCCTGCCGAGAGCCTCGTAGTCTCTTTTGATCTTCTGGAGGCTATTGCTTGCAGTGTCATTGGTTCCCACATGAACCAAGAGGGAGGGGTATTTGTCAGTGGGTTTTATGATTCCTTGCAGTCGTTCAGTTACATCTTGGATCTTAGCCCCGGGGAGACAGCACACTTCCCGAGACATCTTGTCAGGCCCACAGATCACTGCTTCTGTTCCCCTCAGTAGGGAATCCCCTATCACCACTACACGCCTCCTCTTGGGTTTGGTCGGGGTTCTTCCGTGAGCTGTCCGTTCCAAGGTCGCCTGCACATTCCCTGAGGACTGACTTTGCTGCTCGTCTTCATATACCTGATCGACTGTAATGAGGGAGAGATCCTCAAATGGAGTCTTCTCTTCGTCTTCCATGCTAGGGGAGAGGACCTCAAAGCGATTGTGTATTTCTAAGCAATCAGAGTGAACCCTGGGCCTCCTACTTCTTTGAGTCACGTTTCTCCATATATCTGGCTCCTGTGTTGGTGAACTAGACTCCTTCTCAGGGGAGTCCCCTGTCTCCTCCTTGGTGGAGACGGTGTGCTCTGTTGCTTCCAAGAAGAGCTCCAGCTCTCTAATTCTTTGGAGCGTAGCTACACGTTCCTCCAGTTGCTGGACTTTGTCTTTTAAGAGGGCAATCAACATGCAATTGCTGCAGGTAAAGCTGCCTGCAACCTTTGGCAAGATGGCAAACATTGCGCAGAAATCGCAGGCGACTGCAGCTGTTCCCTCCCCTTCCATCTTGAGATCGTGTCGTTGGGGTTGGCTACAGAGGTCCTCCATCATAAAAAGCTTGAAGACAGGACAAATAACTTCCCCCACACAAAAAAAACCTAGATCTCCCCCAACAAACGTTTGAGACTAGCTCCCCTAAATCTAAAAGATGGATCTAACTGCGCGCGCCTTTTTGCTCCTTCTTCAACTGATGCCCTGCAAACTCTGATAAGCTCCTCCCACAGCTAATCCCCTGCCTCAACAAAAACCCTGCCCCCTCTGACCTTTACACAGGGAAAACAGCTAATCAGCCACCAAGAAACACACACACACAAGAAAACCCTTTTTGCTCCTTCTTCAACTGATGCCCTGCAAACTCTGATAAGCTCCTCCCACAGCTAATCCCCTGCCTCAACAGAAACCCTGCCCCCTCTGACCTTTACACAGGGAAAACAGCTAATCAGCCACCAAGAAACACACACACACAAGAAAACCCTTTTTGCTCCTTCTTCAACTGATGCCCTGCAAACTCTGATAAGCTCCTCCCACAGCTAATCCCCTGCCTCAACAGAAACCCTGCCCCCTCTGACCTTTACACAGGGAAAACAGCTAATCAGCCACCAAGAAAGACACACACACAAGAAAACCCTTTTTGCTCCTTCTTCAACTGATGCCCTGAACACCTGGTGATTTAAATCCCTACCAGGCATCCCTTGACAAACTTCCATGGTTTCTCCTGTGGTACCTTTGGGAACTGTGGTTCTGAGAAAGCCCTTTCTCTCTCAGAAAGTGTTCAGAAATCTAACATAAGGACTTTCTCCAAACATTCATACTGCAAATGGTATAAATGGCATTGCACAGGTGATGTTGGTATTTGTGTGTTGCCCAGGAATCAGGCAATTCCTCTTCAGCTAATTATGGGAAATAAAAGGAAGAGAAAAGAGGAAGAGCAGAAGAAGAAAATGGGGGGAAAGTTTGAGGGCAGAAGAGCAGGGATTTTGACAAAGTCTGCAAAAGAATTAGTGCAGGGTATGATTTTTCACTGCTATTAATACACATTTTTATTACGAGTCAGGCACCCTTTCTGTGAAACTTTTGCTCCATTTGTAACCAAGGGATATATTTGAAGGTAGTGTCCCACTTTTACAGCTTTGCTGTCAGCAGTCATCAATCCCAACAAACACGTCCAATATTAGGTGTCAACACATGGTCAGAACTTGATTATTTGAACCCGGACTCAACCTCAATAAATAAGTTGCCTTCCCTGATAGCTGTATTTCACTTAAACCAGTATCCTCCCCACAGCTAGAAGACTGTGGCTTCCCAATCACCAATCCCTGTAGTTGCCACATCTGTCAAGGACCCACTCTCAAAAAAGACAATATCCCTCCCACCCAGTGCTGGGTGAAATTCAGTGCCTGTTGCTCCACAGACGGAAGGCATCCATCAGCAGGACATGGAAGGAAACCATTTTTGGCAATTTATCCTTTCCCTGAAACTTCTTACAAAACCCACATAACTCTGCTCCAGAGGAGTCCCAAACCATCTAGGGCAAGGAGCAACTGGAGGAAGGGGTACAGGATGGGAAAGGAATTGCTGAAAGGGCCCTTCCTCCTTCTTTCACTGACAAGATATCTTCCATCAGTGAACCAACACCAATTGGATTCCACCCACCACTCAAGGGGAAAGCTATTAATGTCCCAAACCCAATTTGAATTGAGGTTTCCACATCGTTAATCTATGATAGCATATTTAAATGGGAAGAGAGAAGCTTGCTTCCTGGTTTCATAAGGTGGAAAATCTTCTGTGCCCATTTGAAACAAAGCGGAACAACTTTCTAGTCAACCCAGTATGTAACTTGTTGATTTGATATGCACCACCCTTGTCTTTCTGTAAGCTTATAGTGTTTTATTTTAATTAATTATTAATTCACTATCTTCCCTTTAAATAAGCAATGCTTGGGAGCCAATAGCTACAATTATTAATTGATGAAAGGACAATTAGGGCTAATCAATCTGGCATCCTCAGAAAGAGCACCAACTCTACTGCTGCCAGGAGGAGTGTTCTTCACCTACAGCTTTTGTGCAAACATCTCAGTTGTATGTCAACATCAGGCAGCACTTTAGAGAATACTACAGGAGACTCCAGGTTACTTTGCAGCCACTAATAAAAAATTTGCTACCATAAACGCTGAATAATACATCACACTAATCTGATTGCTATTGACTGCTAGAGTTGCATGTATGACCTTGGGCATACATTAATCAAAGAGGATGCTGTGTGTCTTTTCTCCATTTGATATCCTGTGGGGATAAGCAAATTGCATCTGTAGTGTTCCCTATGTTTCTTTGAATCCCATTTGCTATCAAACAACAGGTAGGCATTGGTCTTTGGTGATAACTTAGTGACTCCACAAAAAAACACTTTCTGTTTTCTTTCCCAGCTTGGTCCTATACCTGTCTAAAGTAAAATAATTGTTAATTCACTACTATATCTATAGCTCACCTTTCCTCCAAGGAGCTCAAGGTGGCAAACAAAGTTCTCCCCATCCCCTTTTTATTCTCACAACAATGACATGAGTTAGGCTAGGCTGAGAGACCCAGTGAACTTCATTTTCTGAAAGGGGATTTGAACCCTGGTCTCCAGTAAGTGGTCCACCATAACGCCACACTAACAGTGCACTCTTGAGTAAGTGTACATGGGGCTTCAACCTATGAACTGGAGCACTCTATTTATTTACTTAAGGCATTTATATGCTGCCCCTCTATCCAATTTTGGTGTATGGGGTGTTAAAATAACATAATTAAGGTGGGTCATAAAAATATACATCTCAAGTGTCAGGGACTGCCTGTCATTAAAAAGAAAAAAGATGTGAGATGCTTTGGGAGACAAAAAGTGTCCAGAAGACGAGATTTAATATATTACATAAATAAATAAACATCTCCGTGCTTCCAGCGCTGTGTGTTAAGGTGCACTATGCATTGTACACACTTCATTACTCATGCAAGGAACATCA
Organism: Podarcis vaucheri; assembly: GCF_965113315.1. Classification (NCBI taxonomy): domain Eukaryota; kingdom Metazoa; phylum Chordata; class Lepidosauria; order Squamata; family Lacertidae; genus Podarcis; species Podarcis vaucheri. The sequence goes on from NC_138764.1 coordinate 81,285,831, forward strand.
GTACAAAGGTATAGCAACCACTTCCTCGCCGTAGCTTTCGCCATTAACGGATTGTGGTCATATAGGGAAGGACTAGTAATTTGCACAGAGAAAATTAGATGGGAGTTGATTTACCTGCACTCTTTATTCGTGCAGTTAGGGGAGTTTTAAATTATTTCAAGTCATTGCCTCTGATCCATGCATCAAACCACAGATAGGTCGCAAGTTCCTCTTCAACCAATTCATAACCCGAAACCCTATAATTTTGTCAAGCTTGCTACCAGTATAGGCATTGAAACCCATGAAAATTCATGAAGAGCATTTTGTGAGGCCAGGGAAGGCATGTCTCTGTGAGGGCCTCTATTACTGCAAAGGATTAATAAATCAAACATAAGCTGCTGTCCTCTGTACCCTTCCAAAGCTGTCTGTGAAATCTGGGCAAACTTCAGACAGTTTCAAGGAGCTCCTGTGTCCTGAAGTTCAGTTGATGACAAGGACAGTTTTATCCATGGAAGTTCTTCCTGTGTAACAACTTTCACTGATACCCAAAATGGCATTGTGTACTCCTATCCTCAGCACCCACTTGCCAGCTGGACTTACATTCTGCTCTTGTTCCACTTTCCTATCCCTTCCCCTCAAAAACACAACTATGTTGCAAGGCTCAACACTGATAATAGAGAGAACTTTCTCCCTTCCCTCCCCCCCCAAAAAAAAAAAATCCACTCAGTTTTTCTGCGGGTCTCTGTCTCACACAAACATGCATGCATTTTTTTTTTCACTCTTAACTATTAGAATTCATTCATTCAACCTTGGGAATGTAGAAAGCTGCCGCTATGTAAGATGTAAGATGTAAGATGCCGCTATGTAAGCAGTGGGTCTCCAGGGTTCCAGGTACAGGCAGGGGACAGCCTGGATAGCTCAGTCGGTTAGAGCATAGTTCTCATAACACCATGGTTGCAGGCTTGATCCTTGTATGGGGCAGCTGCATATTCCTGCACTGCAAGGGGTCGCACTAGAGCAGTGGGGGCGAACCTTTTATAGACTGAGTGTCCAAACTGCAAACCAAAACCCACCTTTTTATCGCAAAGTGCCCAGAGTTGTTGAGCTTTCATTGAGCTTTTGGGGGGGGCAGGCTGCCCAAAGTTGTTGAGCTTTTTGGGGGGAGCTGCTGACCAAAATTTTGGAGCTTTTTTGGGGGGGTTGCAAAAGTTGATTTGCTTTTTTGGGGGGGATGCCCCAAAGCTGCTGAGCTTTTTTGCAGGGAAATAAATAAATGGCCAATAATACCTTCACTGGAACTCACACGCAGGACCGACATCATCATACGCCAAAATGCCCCAAAAATCAGCACAATAAGAATTAAAAAACGAATGCTGCTACGCCCAACCAGAAACAGCCAATGACGCAGCAAATTGAAAAACAGACCAATCACCGAACACAATCTCCGGCTACCGGCAAAAAAAGGGGGTACTGGGTTTCAAAGCTGACACAAGTTGTAGCATGGGGGGGGGAGTGGGAGAACAAATGGGGGGAACACTGTGGATGTGCCGATGGCACGTGTGCCAGCATTGAGGCCTATGATTGCCAAGTGTGGCACGAGTGCCATAGGTTCGCCACCGCTACACTAGAGGATCCTCAGGGTCACTTCCAACTCTATGATTCTATGACCTTCCCAACTCTACCTGGAGATACCAAGGATTGAAGCTGGAACCTTTGGCATGCAGAGAATGTGCTCTGCCACTGACCTGTGGCCCTTTCCCATATGAAGAACCATCATCTGGGAACCTTTCAGAATTGTTTCAGCTGAGCATGATCATATTTGCTCTTTTGAAATAAACTTCCTAGAGCTGCTAGAGCATTTATTCGCCAATAGGCAAGGAATGTGAAACCTCAAGCCCAGGGACCAAATAAGAACAGCAGAAGAACCCAGCTGGATCAAGCTAGTGACCCCTCTAACTCTAGCACCCTGTTCCTCACAGTAACCAACCAGGGGCCCAGTTACCATCAGCTGGTATTCACAGTGGCATAGCGTGTGTTGCCAGTGCCCGGGGTGTCTGCATCACCCAACAGATTGCAGCTGCAGAGATATGGAAAGAAGAGTTGTTCTGTTGTCTGGATAGGTCATTTCCTGGTTCTCATGGAGAAGCCATTTTCAGTGAAGCCCAGCAGTGGAAGCACACAGCTTTATTGAGGCAGCACCGGGTGTTGAAATTTTGCACCCCCTAACAATTATGTGCCCAGGGCGACCACCACTAGGTATTCAGAAGCATTGCTGCCTCCAGTCATTGAGGTAGAGTACAGCCATTGTAGCTCATCACCACTGATAGCTTTATCCTCCATGAATTTGTCTAATCCTCTTTTAAAGTCATCCCAGTTCCTGGCTATCACCACCTTTTGTGAGAGTGAATTCCATAGTTTAACCACGCACCGTGTGAAGTACTTTCCTGAATCTTCCAAACTTAATTCTGTAAACTGCCCTAGAATCAAATTTGATGAAAAGCAGTATAAAACTGTTTTAACTGTCTCAGTAAATAAAAAGAAGAGTGAGCTTTCAGATATCTGCAAATTGTGGGCACTTGTTTTTCTGCACATCAAGAGTGATCTGTGGTTTCTGGTCCCTTTAAATTGCCCTTACCTTGCAGTACAGCAGTGAGAGGAAGCAAGAAAATGCTTGCTATAGAGGGGGTGAGGAACAGTGCCTGTTGCCAGGCAGAGTTGGAATCTGGGTCTTCTTCATGAAAAGCACCAGCAAAAGACAAAGTGGTTTTGATTTTCAGCTCCTCTTTACTCTCATCCCTGCAGCTTTTGGGTAGAACTGGTGGAAAAATGAAGCTAAGTGTGAGGGCTGAGCTCTCATGCAAAAATAAGATATGGATAATGTAAGCCAGTATTTTTAAACCAACCCCCCCCCAATGGTTAATCTATTGTAACTGATCATGTGGATGGGGCAACTCACCTATGCTTAAAGATTGCAGCATTTGAAATGCTTTTGTTTAGAGAAAAGGTGAGCAAGCGGTGATATGTTAGAAGTCTATAAAAATATGCATGGCATTGCGAAAGGGGATAAAGAAAAGTTCTCTCTCTCTCATAACTCATGGGCATTCAATTAAGCTGAATGTTGGAAGATTTGGGAAAGATAGTAGAAAGTATTTCTTCAGAGTGCGTAGTTGAACTATGGAACTTGTTCCCATAAGCAGCAGTGATGGCTACCAACCTAGATGACTTTAAAATGGAATTCATGGAGGAGAGGACTATCAATGGCTACCAGCCATGATAACTCTGCTCTACCTCCAAAGTTGGAGGCAGTAATGCTTCTGAATACCAGTTGCTGGAAACCACAAGATGGGAGAGTACTCTTGTGTTCAAATCCTGTTTTCCCACAAGGATCTAATTGGCCACTGTGAGAACAGGATGCTGGCCTGGATGAGCCATTGGCTAGGGTTACCAGACATCCCCGTTTCCCGGGAACAGTCCCTAGATTTGTGAATAAGTCCCCAGACAAATTCCATCCCTGGAATGTCCCCGGGTTTCATCTAATGTCCCCAGGAAACACAGCAGCGGCAGTCTCAGCAGTTGGCTCTGGCTGGCTTCAGGAGCTGCTCGGAAGTCCCCATATGATGGTGGTGCAGGGGCTCTAAGATGCAGCTTCCGGGCTGCCTCCACTTTCCCTGACCCCAGCAACTAAGCTGGGGGAGGATTCATGCTGTCTATTGGAGCAGCCTCCCAACTCCTACTTGCGTGCGAGGAGGAGCGGGGTGGGGATCTCTCAGTTAGGCAATGGGAAGCCTCCCTTCCCAACTGAGGGATCCCTGCCCCTCCTGCTTGCATGCAAGTAGAAATGGGATTAGGGCTGCTCCAATGGGAAGAGAGGCATCGCGCTGCCCGAGCCTCGCTGCCGCCGCTGCTCTTGGCCCTCCTTTTCCACCTTCCATGCCTGACCCACTGTGCACCGCTTCCCTACCACCACCGAAGAACCAACAACTCAGGGGCTACCCAGGCTCATGGAGAAAGGAGATAGAAGCCTCGGGGGAAGGGGAAACATGGCGGTTGAGGTCAAGGCAGCGGCCGCCCCTCTGACATCACCATTGCTGCAGCATCAACGTCCCGACCGTGTAGTATTTATTTATATCTATTTGTTTAAAGTCCCCAGATTCACTGAAAAAAATCTGGTAACCTTACCATTGGCATAATCCAGAAGGGTGATTTTATGTAGTTTTATTTAAACTCTGCACTGAAACCTAGGAAATTGTTTTAGTTTTGTGTTCACACAGGATTGAAATATTAACATGATACACATTGTTCGATTCCAACTACTATCATGCAAGACCATTGCACCAACTGCGCTGCTTTGTATTGATCCCTAGACACAAGCTACATTAAGGAGCTCTTGGAGAATGGAACCATTAGTAATTTAAAGCACCACTTGTAATTTACAGTACGACATACTTAAGACTGATTCAGATGTTCTCCAAGGGCCCTTTTCCCCCATGCTGTATCGTGCTATCTGTCATGCATGAAGCCAAGTGTACAACAGCAATTGGTCACCCACCTCTTCTTCCTTGCACACGGTGTTGTGAGCCATCCCAGAACATAAGGTAAGATGAAAGGCAGATTTATACAAATGTCTTAAACAAAATCAATTAATTTGCATTGACCTCTTTCTCACCTTTGCTCAGGCCAGACTGAGGCAATCGCCTGAGACAGAAGATACCAGGGGACAGCAGTAGAAGACCCCCGGCCATTCCTGCTGAGTCCCCTGGCCACTCCCTTCTCTTGGAGAGCAGAGTTCTGTTTACTACACATGTTATGTACCCAATAAGGTGGCCTGCTGTCCTCAGGTGGTGAAAAATACTACCCTCTGGCAGGATAGAAATAAGATTCAGCTATGCGTCCAGTCAGATTCTGTAAATTTAATGCCCAAGCATCATCTTCTTGTCTATCTCAGCCAACACAATGACTTCGGTCAGCCCTCCATTTACCCTGCCTCTTCTATTCTTCACTCCGGAGGCTGTTTATTTTTCTTTCTGGAATTGCATTTTATCAACATTTACACTGCCTCTGTTGGCTTCCATTGCAGGTAAGGTATTTATCTTCACTCCAGAGGACAACTTGAACAGGTGGGTGGGATCACCCAGTTAAAGCTGACCCACAGATACAGGGAAGATCATTTCAAAGTAGGATTTTACTCCCTACTCAACAGCTGGTGTGTGGTTGTCCTAGCTTGGGTTCCAGGTTCCAGGGGACCTTCCAAGACTATCATGGGCACCGACATGAGCAACATTTCCCGACACGCTGTGGTTGGAACAAGGACTCGGGTAACAGGCAAATCAAGGGGCACCCCAAAATGCAGATAAAAACACAGCACCGGTAGTAAGACATTGTTCTTCCAGCCTCTCATTGAGGCTTTTAAGTTGGAGCTGCCAGTACCCCACCCTGGGCCCAGCTGTAGCATCTTAGGCAACTCTGCAGAGTCCTCCTTTTAGGAGGGCTCTACTGCTGAGTAGCCCTTTATTCAGAAGCAGTTTCTTCTTCTTGAGCCTCTCCTCCTTTTGCCTCCTTATTGTCTCCTTTTCCATACCCTGGTGGCTTTGTCTTTTGAAACCAATAGCCTAAGGGCAGAGTTTGTTCCTCTAAAAAAATCAGTTACGGCACAGTGCTTTTTCTGAGGCACTTCATGAATAGAAACATGTGAAGATCAGACCAAAGTTCTAACTAGTCCAGCATCCTTCTTCCCACATGCCTCCAGCAAATGCAGAAGAACATGAAGGCAACAGCCCTCTCCTGCTATTGTGCCTGTGGCAACTGGCATTTATTTAGCGGCATACTTTCTCTGCATCTGGAGGTAACTTACAACAGGGCTGGGGGATATTTCTAGCCTGGTAGACCAGATTGTTAAGTTCACTACCCTTTGTGGACCCAAACTGAGAGGTGGATGGAACCACCCATCTGTCAATTGCCTAAGTCACAATGATCACATGTGACCTTTATTATTATTATTACTAGCAGGGGTCTTCAGAAGCACCGTTAAAAGTGCTATTTTGTGTAGCATTTTGAACAGGCCTTCTGAAGATCTGATAATCAGCTGACCAGTGGTACCTGCAAAAACCCTTTCGGACCCAAGCTGTGGGCTGACCCGTTGCATAACTAACATCATTTATGATGTCAGGTGTAGATGAGTGTGGCTTGGCTGAAATGGCCTGGCGAGCCTGATTAGACCTGGGGGCTTGAGGTTCCCTATCCTTGGCATGTAGCCATCATGACTAACAGACATCAAAGGACTTGAGCTTTGTTGTTAGGGACATAGAAACCTGCCTCATACTGAGCCAGACCAGACCATCTAGCTCAGTATGTCAGCACTGACTGGCAGTGACTGTCCAGGGATTCACACAGGAAACCTTCCCTGCCCTACCTGGAGATGCCCCAATGATTGAACTTGGGACTTTCAGCATGCAAAACAGAAACTCTACCACTCAGCTAGAGCCCTTTCTCAATGAATGATCCTCAATTAATTTGACTGATCCCCTTTCTAAGGATATAAGGCAGGTGTGAGCAACCTTTGGCCTTCCAGATATTGCTGAACTACAGCTCCCATCAGCCCTAGCAAGCACCTGATCTAAGGGTTGTATAGGACTAGCATTAGATACAACCCTAAGTTAGTGATCATCATATCTTGGGGCAGTAAATTCCATAAATATTTTATAAAATGGCAAGAAGAGCCTTGGTGAATTTGACCAAAGGACTATCTGCTCCAACATCATGTTCCCACAATGGCCAACCAGATGCCTATGAGAAGCATTTTACATATATCTGATATATACTACAGTGGTACCTCAGGTTAAGTACGGTACTTAATTTGTTCCAGAGGTCCGTACTTAACCTGAAACTGTTCTTAACCTGAAGCACCACTTTAGCTAATGGGGCCTGCTGCTGCTGCTGCACGATTTCTGTTCTCATCCTGAAGCAAAGTTCTTAACCTGAATCACTATTTCTGGGTTAGCGGAGTCTGTAACCTGAAGCGTATGTAACCTGAAGCGTATGTAACCCGAGGTACCACTGTATATTGTTTATAAAAGCCAAGTGCAACTCAGTTCCAGGAATGCTTACTCAGAAGTAAACCCTGTCCTACTTTATTCAGTGAGGTTAACTGTGTACAGAATTTCCGGCCCACCTTTGTTCTGATACATTTAAATCTTCCATCAGTCATGTGTTTGTTAGAGACTGAGCTGAAAATATTCCAGGGGAGTAGCTAGATAGAAGCTTTCTGTTTTATAAATCTTTAAAACAGGGTCTATTATTTTGAGTGGACTTCAGCTCTGTAAGAATAGAACACAATCCCTCTAGACCAGCAGGTGTTCAATACAGGTAATACAAAGAACAGAAATAATGCATGCAGGCCTCTTCTTATTCCCCCATCACCAGTTAATAACTGGGTGTATCAAGGAAAATTAAGGGATGTTTTCCACAGCCCGAAAAGCTTTGTAAATTAAAGATGTTCTGGACCTCTGCTTCTTTGTGTGGGCTTTTTACTTTAGAAGTCTCCAAACTGAGATTGAAATGTGGACGAAATCTAGAGGAAATAACATAATACAGGTGGCCAGGTGTCCTACTTTATAGAGGACAATCCCCTTGAAAGGCTGGCAGGGAACAGTGCTGTCTCAAGGTGTCTACTTGATGGGCTGTCCAACTTAAAGTTAAAGAACTGTAGCAAAGGGAGAGCAGATGCCTTGAAGTTGCCCATCAACAGTTAGAATCCAGGAGGTGTGGGAAGGCAATACTCTACAGTGGTACCTCAGGTTAAGAACTTAATTCATTCTGGAGGTCCATTCTTAACCTGAAACAGTTCTTAACCTGAAGAGCCACTTTAGCTAATGGGGCCTCCCGCTGCCGCCATGCCGCTGCTGCACGATTTCTGTTCTCATCCTGAAGCAAAGTTCTTAACCCAAGGTGCTATTTCTGGGTTAGTGGAGTCTGCAACCTGAAGCGTCTGTAACCTGAAGCGTCTGTAACCTGAGGTACCACTGTACTGTGTTTCCTCTCTACCACCACCACCAAACACACTGCAGAGATCAAGATAGAACCTTATGTTCAACCAACTGGTGAACAGAGGGTGAAATCCTGCTGTGGTCTGCTTTCCTAGTACATTTCTTGTGGGTGAGCAAAGTTTGACTGCTGGGAACAGGTGTGAGCAGCCAAAGAGAAGTGCAGAGCTGTTTAAAAGCCCTCTGGCAAAGAGCCCCACGCTGCTCTTAGCAGTGCCTGCTTCTCCTCCTTCTCCCCACTCACTGCCTCCTGACAGTTCCACATTCTAGGCGGTGCAACCCATCCCGGGAAAATCCAGGACTGTCTCAAACTGATTCAGCCAAAGCCTAGTTCTTCCATTGATGCAAGCAACAGAATGGGACCTAGTCATGACTACCTTGTCTCATTAACATAGAAAGAGCTAATGGATCAGGCCAATGGTCCAACCAGCACTAGTTTTAGTGGGATTACCATCCTTTGCTGGATTGTGCCCATTGCCTTATCACCTCTCCTTGTCATGTATGCAGAGGTTTATTGATTAAAAAGAACTAGCCACTGGTCTATTGGATGGTGCAGCTAGGTAACTCTGTAAGCAATCCACGAAGTATGAAGCAGGTGTTCAAACAAGCCAACAGCTTGTCTTATGGGCTCCTCATTTGTTTTTTTTAGGAGGCACATTTAAAAGGATGAGGAGATGCAGCTGTTTCATGTCAGCATTGGTAAATATAACTCAATGTTTTGGAAAAGTCTGGAAATTACACGCACTGGAAAATAGAACAGCCTCAGAAGAAAGCAGTGAGAAAGAGCTTAGAGAAAATTACTTTTAAAAGAAAACTTACTGATCAAAGCAAAGTTTTGTGATTCGTTGTGTTGCATAAACTTTTGGACGAGCTTAATTGAGAGTAAGGATTTGTTTGTGGGTTGGAGGAGGTTGTTGGAAGAGATTGATGGCACATTAAATTGCAGTAGCTGATAGGATAATTAAGTAATAAAACTCTCCAAGTAGTAATTATAGGACATGTCAAATGGAATTATAAGGCAGGAGGCCAAAGGCCAAGTGATTAACCATCAGTGAATTACAACATTTCCCTGGAAATGCTCAGCCTGGTGTGCATTATAGCTTTCAATGAAATAGAAATTTTACAAACAAGAAGTAACAGGACCATGCATGTACATCTCCAGTACGGTGCATAATTGGAACAAGAGGATAAATGCAAAGGCGCAATACTGTTTTATATTGGCATTTTATAAGGTTGCTCATTGCTATCTTGTTGATGAGCTGTGCTGTGTTCATTGCCTGTGCCTGAACCTTATGGACACTGCCTGCTTTTATAATTTTTGCATCACATTAGAGTCAGTGTTTATATTTCACTACACACACACATACACATTTCTTCCCTTTTACATTTTTCATCTGTTTTCACAAAAATAACTTTTTTTCTTTTTACTGTTAAATGGTAATGCTTTCCAAAAAAATGTTGTGTTTAAATTTCTTGTATATCCCACACCTCAAAGCCTCAGAGGAGGGGAAATGAAGTAAAAGTTCAAATTCAAAAACCTTAGAAACCACTTTTGCATAAAGAATTTTAACTTAGTTTTATAAACTTAAGGGTCACTTTCCCATAGATAAGCCTGAACTCAGTGGGACTTGTTTCTGACTAAATATGTATGGGATTGGACTATTATTATTTATGTAATGAACACAGGGGTCACCAACCTTTTCAGGCTTGAGGGCATGTATGGATTTTTGAGTGAGTGTCATGGCTGCCAGTTCTCTGGCCATTTCTCTCTCCCCATGGAGATACAAAAAGAAAGCTGTGCAAGTACCTACATATGGAAGCTCATGTATATTTTGGCCCTTTTCCTAATATCTGGCTTTTTACTGACCAGCATGGTAACCACCATCCATGCTAACAAACATTTCAAAAAGTGCTAAGTCCTGGTTTACATAATTTAAATTATAAATTATAAAATTCTCATGAGATAGAAGACAAAACAAGTGAAGGGGAATTGTCTTTTTTTTCTCCTCCACTTTCTTCCCATTCATTTTCATTTAAGCATGTTTTTTGTTATAAATTTCCTCCCTGATTGATTGATTGGTTGGTTGGTTGGTTGGTTGGTTGGTTGGTTGGTTGGTCGGTCGGTCTGTCTATTTTTGATAGAGTGAGACCTTTAATGTGCTCTTTCCCTTCCCTTGAGCTTTATTAAATGAGGCAGAGAAACTGAGAAATAACATGTTGTGGAGATCTATGCTGGTACTATCAACATTTCCCAAAAAAGGGATATCTGGAGCTGTGTCTTCTGAAATTACATTCTATGGAACTGCTTTGAAATAAGGAACATCTGTTATTTTCTGAAATTGTAGGAATCCAGTATACTCTATGGGGCTGTGTTGGGGATCAACAAAGCTGCCATTATATATAAAAACACTGATGAGAGCTTGTTACTCAAACCCAGCATTTGCCACTTGCAGAAAATGTCTGAAAAGCAAGAAAAATAACCCATTCAAATTCATTTTAATGTAGCTCACCATTTCTTTTATGGAGTGTTAGAAATTACTAAGACACAAATTAAGTGCATTTGCACATAGGCAACAGAAGTTTAGATAATCCTCCCGGCCAATCAGGATGCCAGGAATGGGGCCAATCAAAGTTTCAAAATGGCTGAAGGGGTAGTGGGAAATGATATATGGAACATTTACTTCCGCCCAAGTCCCTGATTATAGTAGATTAACTAATGCAGTGGTTGCCACTGCAGTGTCCTCTAGAAGTTGTGAGAACATAGATCCCATCAACCTTGACCATTGGTCATGTTGGCTGCTTCTGGTTGGAGTTGGAATACAGCAACATCTGGAAGATGCTCGTTGGTCTATCCTTGAGCTAATATTTCCCTTTCCCACATACTGATGCCCATACCAAAAGTGAATCCTGTTTCCAGTGCCCCAAATGCATGTGTCTGAGGTCATGAAAAGCCCATTTAGTTGGTCACCCTGTGCCCTGCCTGCTTTTGTCCTTAGTGCTATTTTTTTTGCACAAAAGTGAGTGGAGTTCGGCACCAGGATTGTGGCCATATTTCCGTAAATTGCTATAGTGAGAGCTAGTTTCCACTTTTGAATGTTCAAATTCTATCCCTGCCTCCTTAAGTCTTTGAAATTCCACAATGTCCTGAACTTCCTTTTTTTAATAGTTTACTTAAACCCTACTTCAATGAACACAATAGATTAAATAAAGTGGTTTCCAGGCAGGCCTCAAGAGCTGTTAATTAGTGTCTGTAAAATAATTTGAGAGCTTCACTGAAGCCATTGTAAGTGCAAATTAATTATTCAGAAAGTACAAAGAAGATTGAGCGTATTACCTGTTGGCATCAGTTCAGAATCTTCTAGACAGTTCAGCTTTTATTGATAAACTAACATATTCTAGACTCCAGCAGTTCCTTCTTCCTCTAGGGTTCTTCCGCTCAATTTGTTTTAATACAATGATTCTGCAGTTGCTTGCCTGATGTGCAGAATCCATGTTTTTAGGCTGTGCATTTGCATTAATTTAGTATTAGGATTAGGTGATCTATCTCTTCCTCTCCCTGTAGCACCACAATTGTCACTATGATTAGCACAGTGTAGAATAAAGTTGCACAGCTGCCACTAATAGCTTTTGGACTGTGATACAAACAATCTAGAAAGTGACCAGAAAATGAACTGATCCATGGAATTATTTAAAGTTGCAATCAGCCAAGGTGTCCCCAGAGATGTTTTCCTCTACATCAAATGCATTTCCAATTATATGAACCTCTCAAAATAACCTCTTTCCTTATTGTGTTGATTCCTAAGCATGCAAATAGGTATGAGAAGAAGATTGGGATTGGCGTCACAGCTGCTAATGTTGCAAAGGCACTAGCCCCCTCACTCACTAGCCATATAAAGGAGTGTTCATACACTGAAGGGGAAGAAGTTCCTGCCCTTTGTTCCATCCCCTGCACATGACCAGGATTTGGGTAGCAGAATGGCGTCCAGGTGGGAGGGGGGGTAATCCAAAAAAATTACAAAAAGCCCCAAACTTAATATTTTGGGGGAGACATTCCACCCAAAAGCTCTACAACTTGGGGGGGGAGCTCAACAACTTTGACCCAAAAAAACACAGACCACCAACTTTGTCCTGATTTTCACTGTTGGGAATATGGCAACCCTATGCTATACAAATGAAGTTTCCCTAACGCAGACATCCACTCTCAAATGCATGGACATTGGGGAGTGAGGAGTCACACTATGTCAGGAAAATGGAGAGTGGCACAACCTCGTTGCCCCTTCAAAGTGCAAAACCTCCTCCAGGCAGATAACTTGACGAATTGTGCCGTTTAACTCAACAGGCATTTAATTGTAGCAGAAAAGTACCCATCTATATTTAAGTCCTACAAGAAAACTCAGGCTTCGAATTTTCTTTGATGATAACTTCATTTCCTAAATGAATCAACAGGAGAGTCCGAGATGTTCTAACAAAGGTGTGGAAGCATTTCATTGGATACATATTGCATGTTAAATACCACTTGGCAATTATTTAATGAGATTTAACAAGGATGTAATAGATTCATTGCCTATGACCTAGATGTGAAACCTCAATGAATAAGCTTAGTCAATCGGCATTCAATTAACATATATTAGATTTCTCCACATGCACTATATTTTTGATAGTTTGATCAGCAGAGCAGCTTTCCACATTTTTAACCATTTCCTGCCCAAATATGCTCCTTTTTATGCCCAAGGAAACTAGCAGATAGGGATGCGGGTGGCGCTGTGGGTTAAACCACAGAGCCTAGGACTTGCCGATCAGAAGGTTGGCGGTTTGAATCCCCATGACGGTGTGAGCTCCTGTTGCTTGGACTCCTGCTCCTGCTAACCTAGCAGTTTGAAAGCACGTCAAAGTGCAAGTAGATAAATAGGTACCGCTCTGGTGGGAAGGTAAACGGCGTTTCCGTGTGCTGCTCTGGTTCGCCAGAAGCGGCTTAGTCATGCTGGCCACATGACCCAGAAGCTGTACGCCGGCTCCCTCGGCCAATAAAGCGAGATGAGCACCGCAACCCCAGAGTCGGCCACGACTGGACCTAATGGTCAGGGGTTCCTTTACCTTTAACTAGCAGTTGAGTTCATTTGCACAGTCATAATGCATGTGCCTTATGCACAAACCCAGACTGTGTTTACTCTACTTAGCAGATGCGATCAATAGAAGTGTGGAGTAGAACTTTCTTTTGCAATCACTTCAAAATTATGGGATTCTATGCATATGCACATCTTTTACTTTATTGTGTACATTCTGTCTATTTGGTATGATCTTCACTTTGTATAATGTTCTGAAACTGCTGCATTTTGTTTCCATTTTCTGTACATCGTTTTGAGATTCCTTTGAATACAAAGTGAGAGAGAACTTTTCTGAATAAATAAAGAATGCCTTTGCTTGTGCTGAATGAAAAACTCAAGACACTACTCAGCAAATGAGCTCAGTAGAAATGTGGAGTGGTGTTTTCTGTGCAGGAAAAATGTCATTTGGAAGCTAGCCTTACCCTTTCTACTATTCATAATCTTATCCAGGCATAGGCAAACTCAGCCCTCCAGACAACTCCCATCATCCCTAACTAACAGGACCAGTGGTCAGGGATGATGGGAGTTGTAGTCCCCAAACATCTAGAGGGCCGAGTTTGCCTATGCCTTATCTTATCTATGTTTCATAGTAATAATTGTGGATATTTAATCAATGGATCAAACATCAAGTGCAGCTTATAACTCTGCTTCTGTTACACAGTCTTCCCCTTTCTTATATTTTAGCTACCTTTGCTAAAATTTGTCTAGTCAGTAAATTATGGTTATGAAAAATTAGAATGCTCTCTGGTTCAGAGTCTCAAGAAATCAATTTTCCCCTCTCAGATATTCTAATTAATCAAAATCCTGAGGTGTTCTGTATAATTTAAAACTAAGGATCAGCTGAGTCATGGGAGTTTGAGTGGCTGAAGCAACAACAACAAATTCCTGCATTTAAGATTACATAACAGGATGATTGCGCAAAGAATTATAGATCTAGCAGAAACCGTTATGTCTGGCATGCTGTCTGGCATGTGGAGCCAAACATAATTTTTTGTCCTACCTCTATGCACACAGGAGAGTAAAGTTCTGTCAGTGTTGGATGAGAAGGATGAAATTATATGCTGAAGTATTATTGCTAGCACTGGTTTTATTTCCCAGCCTATACATTTCGTTATGTCTCACACCACCCTCCACTGCCAGTGCCATCATTACTCTGATTTATTAGTTTCCTTCCAACTAATATACTATAGATAACACATAACTCCCCTTATGTGGTGCAAAAGGGCACTGCATATCAAAGGACATGCAATTTTGAGGAAGGCTTATGACTTTTTGAAGGTGTGGAACGCAAGAAGAGTCCAGTTGGGATTCCAGGATCCATCTAATCTACTGTTCTGCTTACCTCAAAGTCAGCTAGATGCCTGGGGGAATCTTACAAGCAGAATATGAATGCAACAGCCTCCCTCTGTTGTACATCAGCAGCAGCTAATATTCAGAGGTATGCTACCGTTGATCATGGAGGTCTTATATAGCTATTTTGGCTAAGTCGTGAGACAGTGGTGTGGAGAATTTAGAAGCCAACTTTGACTTTAGTGAAGAAAACCAACCTCACTCTAACTTTCACCAATTCATTTTTTAAAAAATGGAGCAAGAAAGCAGAAACAAAAATGCAGCCTTTTAAAGACAAGTTGAGGGCAAACCTCAAAACTGGGTTTACAACCATACATAGTTACTATGAATCCAAGAAAGAAGAATACTTGCAAGGTACAATCTTAAACTTTTATGATGTACACTGTGATCCTTAGCATGTTTACACAGACGTAGATCCCACTGAACTTATGGGGGTATGCTCCCCAAGAAAGTCCTTAGAACTGAAGGTTAAAATGTATTCAGAAGATGGGTTGATTACCTATTTCTATAGCAATGGCTATTATTTGCTGCTATATGCATATAACTGAAAACTCTATCACTGGGAGATATGTGCTAAAGAGTCTTAAACAGAAGTAAGCGGTGTGGTTACGAATAAAGTCCTAAACATAGTGGGAAAATTCAACTCATTGGACTGTCTCATATGAAGAGCACAGTTGAATGGATCCAGTATAACAGGAGGACCTTCAAACAGATTTATCTAGAAGTATGTCTCAGTGAGTTTTGACTTACTCTCTGGTTACTATATGTAGGAGTATACTGCTTTGTTTTTGTGGCTTAAATCCTTAAACTAGCTGGTTTGGTAACTTGATCTTATCAGAGAAATCTGCCAAGTGTTTGATGTTAAGAAAGTACAAGCTTATTTGCAATTTGTTTGTTTGTTTAATGAAATGTATATGTTTCTGGATTTTAATAAAACCTCTTAAGACATCTAACCCCCTCCCAAAAAAGACATCTTTAAATTATCAAGAAAAGACAGTTAAAGGGGGTATTTAAAAACATTCAAATGGTCATTAATATCAGCAGTAGGCTAAACAGATTTAAAAGTCGTGTCAACATATATCTGATTATTTACGTGTGAGGTTGTTTAGATTGTACACATTATTTCTTTGTAGGTTGCAAGGATATCTTTGCTAGTAAAGGATCCCTTATGGTTTCCAGCAAAATATGCTGTGGTGATCCCAATTGCTTGTAGGCATGGAGATACAATTTGTTCTTTGTTATGTGGAAAGGACACCATGGCAAATTAAAGTAACTGGATTTGATCAGCATTTCCCATTTGCACTAGGCGCTTGGTGAATTGAAATGTAAAAGGTCAAAGCTCCAAAAGCATTTTTCATTTCTAAAAAGGTTTGTTCACTACTATAATTTAATACCCATGCCAAAGCTGATAAGATTTTGGAATCGGTCCATGGCGTGTATTGATGTCACAGGTCAAAAATAAAGGCTTCAATGTAATTTATTTCTCCAAGCACAGTGGAGATAATAACTCAAGCACAGAGCAATATGTTAAAACGAAATTATATTCAATAAGGGTGACTTCAGCTATTCTTCTAAAACTAAGTATACTTGGCTAAATTCTTAGATAATCATTATTGCGCTGGGATGGACTCCATAGGACATTTCCATGTTGGACAGTTCCTGGTGTGTTCACTTGATCTATTTTTGTGTGCATTGACTACATTTCTGGGTATTTTTCTTCTTTTTTCAGAGCAGGGAAAAAACACCTCAATTATAGCAGTCTTTCTTCTGGGGTGGCCTTGTGTACTGCCTTTGAAAAGGACTGCATGATAGAGGCGAACGAAAATCCCTTTCCTGTGGTGAACTCTGCTCCATCCCATTCATCACGCAAATCTCCACCAAGTGGCTTCAGTTACGACAAAGCATTTCTGTGGTGTTCATGCATTCACGTTGGGCTCATATTTCACACTGTGATTTCTGTATTAGGAAATGCACCAATCATCCATTTAGTTTTCCACATCTGACAAATGCATATGTGCCCACTTTGCCAGTCACAAAGGTTGCCAGCCATCACAAAATGGAGGCCTGTTCCTGTAACAGTTTAGGCTTTGTACACACCATACCTTTCAGCACATTCAGAATGGAATGCTGGGTCAGCACTCAGTTTATTTCCAGGGGGCGGACCCAAGCAACACCCCTTGGCCAGCTGGCCCCACCCCCTGGGGAATCCCTGAACCCAGACCTGCCGGCCATTGACCAATCTGCAGGCAGACCCAGACCGACCGCCCCCCCCCCCCGGCCGACTGCCAGTTCACTGACAGGCTGATAAACATAAAGCAACACACAGGCTAATAATATACTAACAATATTTATATAACACTATCAAACTGTTTCTAAATTCACAATCAGAAAACATACAATGTCTACATGGAGTCACAAACTAATAAGAGTCAAGTAGATATTCCAAGAAAGGAAATGATCAGATTAGAATTTTGAGGCTAAACGCCTTCCAAAGTTAATATCCTATACAGAATTTTGCCGAGAGTGAGCTGGAGCGAGATGGTGCTCTAAGCATGGCAACACCAAAGAATGACGGTAGGTGCTCCAACACAGTAACAGAACAATCTTTCCGGGATAATAGACTGTTTCAATAAATGTTCTTCATCAGCTGGTAATAATATAAAATAAAATCCATTACAATAAAATACAGTGATTGAAATGACAAACCTGCACATTCTGTAACGGATTTTGATACAATAACAGGTACATTACCCAGTCAATTGTCCATAAAGGTACACCGAATAACCCTGGATCCGCTGTCACTCCAAAGTGTAGAAAGCTGACAAGATCAGGCTGCAATGCTGCTGACCGTTTAAGGTAAGTGGATTTATGATGGGGACATCAAAATCAGTTTTTGCTGCTGCTATGAATACCCAAGCCAGAAGGCACAGGTGGGAGGGTTGATGGGAATTCTCAGCCCGTAACATCTGGAGGGCACTACATTGACTATCCTTGTTGCATTGGATGTTGAACTAGGTGAAGGTTTTTTAAAGAATCCACAGGGACTGCAAAAATTCTCTTTAAAAAAATGACTACGTTTACTGGGCAGATATATCAAGGCCAGCTTTTATAGAACCTCTAAGAGAGAAAGGAAATGGTGCATAAAATAAACATATGGGTGGGCAGATAAAAAATAATGTACTGATATATGTATTTTCAAAAAAAGAAAAAAGAACAAAGCCCTGAGGAGTGGGGAAACTGTTAAGAGAAGGAAGTTTGGTAAACAAAGCTGGATGGGGGATAACTGTGTGGAAAGTAGGTCACCTGAGAAGTTTTGGAGATGTTTGTATGCAAATACAAGGAAAGCAGGACAAGGCAGGATGGAAATGAACAAGGCTTCTTCGTCAGTACACGCATAGGGGATAGCAATGTGTGGTGTCTATAACAAACCCTGCTGTGACACCACTGTCCTGTGGGGACTCATACAGCAGAATGTAGACAAAGATGGGATGGAATATGCAGAGTGCTGTGTCCCAGTATTCTGGTAGTGTAGGGAACAGCAGGATACTGAGGTCAGATGAGTAGATGGCCAAAGAATTCAGAAGAGCTGAAGGTTCAAGAGTGTGGTACAAAAAGAGCAAGCACAACCCCTAGTTCTTTGTCCCAAAGTATCTTCCAGTCTCCTACAGAGCGGTGTGATGGACTGAGGAGGAAGTTAACATCAGCAAATGGAGCCTGATTAGTTTTGCCACAGCTTGATGATTATCATCTTGTGATAACATGGAGACTGTCTTTTTCACTTGTGGCTCCAGTTTTGGAGAATGCACTGCCGAATGAAATGCAGTTGGCCTTTATTGGTACGTACATTCTGCTGGTTATTGAAGACATGCCTGTTTAGACAAGCATTCCCCTTAACTTAAACCTCTTGATCTAATTGTCATACAAACTGTTCGTTTGTTACATTTCTATCCCACCTTTCCTTTAAGGAGCTCAAGATGCTGTACATGGTCGGCCTATCCCCACTTTATCCTAACAACCCTGTGGGTAACAAACAGTGGTCGGCCTATGCTCACACAGTGAGCATCATGCTTAAATGGGGATTTGATCCCTGATCCTAATCCAGCACTCTAATCACTACATCATACTAGCTCTTACTCAGAAGCTCAATGAGAGCTCAATGAGACTTTTTCTGAAGTAACTGGGAATAGCAGGGCCAGCCCAAGGCATTTTGCTGCCTGAAGCAAAGGAAGAGAAGTCGCCTCCTCCCAGTCCTGTTCCATGTATGAAAGCTCAACAGTCCTCTGAATTTTATTTCAGCATCCTCCACTGCACCCCAAGGGTGCAGTTTAAGGCTTAGTTTAAGGGGTGCAGGACAGATTGCCTAGCACACTCAGAGCTCTCTCCATTTGCTGCCCTTAAATCTTTGTCGCCTGAGGCAGCTGCCTCATTCTGCCTCATAGTAGGGCTGGCCCTGGTAAATAGGACTCTCCTGAATCCAAATCCAACACTGGTTCCCCAGACCACAATGGAATGGAGATGATATAGAATCTACCAAAGGCAGCAGAATAAAGGATGTGCTTCTTCATACAGTGCATAATTAAACTATGGAATTCACAAGTTGTGGTGATGGACAGCAACTTAGAAAGGGTATAGACAAATTCATGGAAGATAAAACAATCAATGGCTTCCGGTCATGGTGGTACATGCTGCCTCCAGGAATTCCAGTGCCTATGAATGCCAGTTGTTGGGGGACAATTGTTGGAAATGGTAATTGCCCTCCTGTCCTGTTTCTGAGCTTCCCAGGGGCACCAGGTTGGCCATTGTGGAAAAGAGGGTGCTTTTGTTGTGTTCCAACAGAACTCTTCTTATCTTCTTTCTGCCTTCTGTGGCTTTGAAAACCTTCCCCTTCAGGATTCATTGCCCCCCCCAACACTATATTCTTTAACAATTAGCCTCTTTTCAAGGAAGTTCTTCTTAATCAAAACAAAGCTTTCAAACCTCCACAGAGTTCCCCTTAGTCTTCACTAAGACTTTAAAGCACACTCCCTCCATGACAATTTGAAATAAATACCAAGACACTTGGAATTGTGATCAAGATGTGGCCAATAAACTTTCAGTTGTGAAATGCTCTCTTTTAGCTAGCATATTTTGATAACCCCATTTTCCATTGTCACAGGTAGGTGAATCCCAAAAACAAAAAAAAGAGAATAAAGCTTTGCTTTATATATTTAAAAAAAGGGCATTTAACTAAAGCTTAATGTTGGAACTGGAAATCTGCAAGCAGCTGCAAATGGCTTTAAGTTCCCTCAATGTCTTTTATTTGTTTAATACGTGGGCTTGTAAGAGCTGTTCCTTGAAGTGGTAATGAGCAATAGGGGACACAAAGCCCCTTTAAAACCCCAGAACAAGGCACCACCATGAGAGAACACCATAAAGGCTACTGGAGCAGGAAACTCTCCATGTACTAGGTAGCAGTTTATGATGCAGAAGGCTGAATCGATTCAGAGGCAGGATTTGCTTTTAATGTCATGTGAGGTCAAGAAGGGATGGCAGCTCCATGACTAGGGAAGCCAAAGCTAACTTCAAGGGAGGCAAAAAGCCTTGACTCTCAGGAAACACTTACATTGGTGACATGACTAGAAGGTGAATTCAAGTGATAGCATGAACTGTATTCTGTACCATGAGGAAGAGAGGCAAGCAAACCAGCCGTTCCTACTTATTAACCAAGCTGCGGGAGGCAGTGGAAGACAGGAGGGCCTGGCGTGCTCTGGTCCATGGGGTCATGAAGAGTTGGATACGACTAAACGACTAACCAACAACAACAATGTAGCCGAAACGAAATGCCAATGAGTTGCAGACAAAAAGGTGGAACATAACCTTGATGGAACAAAAGAATGAACTGTTGGATGAAAAACTTGTTCTTTTGAAACAGCTGTTCATTTTTATACACTGCTTTCCTCTTTCCTTTGGGAGGGGGGACATCTTTCCATCCCACATTTGCTAATATTGCCTTCCAGGCAAAAGCGTCTTCTCCTTTTCATCCCAATGGACTGTGAAAGCAAACACCTGGCTAGCGACAGAACATTAAGTGCTCAGGTTGGCACTTTACATTCATTTCCTTGTGATTGTCAACTCAATGGAATGATTCAAAATAATAAAGATCATTGAAGTGCATTTGTTCTCTCAAATGGGACTTCGTAAAATGGCACCACAGGCTCCCAGCTTAATTGGTTTTCCAAAGCCTCTATCAGTTCAAAATGTCCAAAGTTGATTCTTCTAAGTGTCAATATCACAGACTAGCATCATTAAGTTTTCAAAGCAGAGCAATGTTAAAACTACAGGAAGGGTAGGCTTAGCTCCAGCATTATGTAAACAGCCTCTGCTTCTTGGAAGTTTTCTTGAAAAGGCATGAGAGGGATAGCAAACTGCCATATAATGTCAGGCCATTGGACCATGTATCTCAGTATTCTCAACCTGAAGATGCTAGAGACTGAATCAGGGACCTGCTGCATGGAAAGCATGAGAGCCAGTGTGGTGCAGTAGTTAAGAGTGGTAGACTCGTAATCTGGTGAACTGGGTTTGCTTCCCCGCTCCTCCACATGCAGCT
Source organism: Podarcis vaucheri (assembly GCF_965113315.1). NCBI lineage: Eukaryota > Metazoa > Chordata > Lepidosauria > Squamata > Lacertidae > Podarcis > Podarcis vaucheri. Next base: position 81,306,890 of record NC_138764.1, read on the forward strand.
GCTGGGTGACCTTGGGCTAGCCACACTTCTCTGAAGTCTCTCAGCCTCACTCACCTCACAGAGTGTTTGTTGTGGGAGAGGAAGGGAAAGGAGATTGTTAACCACTTTGAGACTCCTTAAGGTAGTGATAAAGCGGAAAATCAAATCCAAACTCCTCCTCCTCTTCTTCTTCCTCTTCTTCTTCTTCTTTTACCACTGAACAGTGGCTCTTCACTTAGGCAAGCTCTTTGTTATGCTTTCAGAGACAGCGTAATCGGTTATCTTCTTAAACTGTAGTTCAGGGGACCACCAGCATTTCCCTGATGGATAACACCTGAGCGTTCTCAGGACAATGATGAAAAGTCATAGTGGGTAATACTGAAGAGGAAGCAGTAACTTAGAAGTTTCCGAAAGGATGAAAGTGGTGCCAAACATCCATTTAAACTTTAAACTGAAATGCAGTACATGCTGGTGCAGGGGGAAATGTCTGAAATGATTTTCTAGGAAGGCAGATACTGTACAGTGGTACCTTGGTCCTCAAACGCCTTGCAACGGAAACAACTTGGAACCCAAACACTGCAAACCCGGAAGTAAGCGTTCCGGTTTGCGAACTTTTTTCAAAACATGCTCTGTTTTGAGTGTTATGTTGAAGTCTGTTTTTGCTATTTATTTTGTGTTTTTGCGGCTCTTTTTGCTTTGTTTTTGTGAGTGTGTAGAACCCAGTTCAGCCACTGATTGATTGATTGAGTGATTGGGTGACAGCAGTACATTGATTATTGCTTTCATTTTATGGATCAATGGTCTTGTTGGATAGTAAAATTCATGTTTAAATTGCTGTTTGGGGGGTAGTTTTTAAAAGTCTGGAATGGATTTTGCATTACTTTCTATGGGAAAGTGCACCTTGGTTTTGGAACACTTTGGTTTTGGAATGGACTTCTGGAACAGATTAAGTGTGAGAACCAAGGTACCACTGTATATCAAATACGGTATGACTTCCCCTTGGGTTAAAAATAGGTAGGCGCTGCTTTTGATCTGTTCCCATCTCTTCTGGATTTCAGAAGCAAGACCTTTATTACTATTGTTCCAACAGCTATTTAGAACATATCAAGAAGTAATGAAGTTCTACTTTGAGTCCCTGCTGTTGTCAGATTACTTTTAAGAGTCTGTAATACAGTAATGTTATGCCTGTGCTTTTATCTGCTTGTATTAATATTTTGTGACTCCACATGAGTTTTTTAAAAGGGTTATGATTATACACTTTAACATGTATGAATTAAATATAGAATTGCTATAAATATATAGAATCTGGTACTCGCCAAGGAATTCAGCAGTTTGTGAATCTCATCTTATTTTTAAGAGATTGTAAATCATTACATCCCTGTTTTTATCTCAGTGTTTCTTAAATAAATACAAAAAAAAATTGAAAAACGTTTCCCTTAATAGTTTTGTGTGCCTTTTCTAAGTTTGAAAAATGGGCTACAATTGTACATTTTAAGATGTATAAATTAATTATGGAACTGCTGCAAAAAGAAATGTAGAAACTGGTACCTGCTGAAGAATCCGGCGTCTTGAGATCTCCTGTTAATATTTTAGAAAACCAAAAGTTCTTCTCACATTTCGGTTCAAAATATTGAGCCTTTTCTTGCTCAGATATTCTGCAGGATGAATCCCACACCTTTAATTCAGCATTAGCAGATGCCTCTCACCCTTCCCACATGACAGTGAGGTAGAATATAAACACTTCAATCTCCTGACATTTAAATTGGGGGGGGGGGGAATAATGTTTATCAGTCTACTTATTTGATTACAAAGTTAAACAGATATGCAATTATTGAGAGAGCCAGCAAAATGTATAATGGCTGGTCTATGATGACAATTGGAAAATGGCTTAACTGGAAATAAATTGGCATCTTGCATACCACCTGTGTGAAATTAATGCAAAGTGTGTAACTGATGCATGTTTCTTCTTCAGTGAAAAGAGTTTGCTTATGGAGGTCAGTGCTCCAGTTCAGATACACTTCACAAGCACAGCTTCATCATAAATTATATAACAATTCATTCATACAAGCAAATAAAACTATGCAGAGAGCCTGGAGCAGGAATCTGATATGGTTGCTTTCTTCAAAGCTTTTCTTCAAAATTTCTTGTTTTGAAATTGACAATTGACAGCTATGTGCTCATTTGAAGTGCCCTTCAATACTAAGCTACCAGTTATTATATAATAATCAACTTTCAAAATTTGACAGAGTTCATTCTCTGTGGCTCATTGGATTCTATACCTACAATCTAGGGACTCTATGACAGGCCGGCCATGTTGCACTGTGCCACACTTCTGGCTAAAAATATAGTGTTAAAATGCGTGGAAGGCTAAGACTTGCCCCAGCCAGGGACAGATGGCTTGATGATATAATCGATCTGGTGACTTGGGGAAGGAGGCACTCTTGATGTGTTGATGAACTTCTAAGAAGAATTCCTGGAATTATTTGCTGAATCTTGTTATACTTTAGCACTTAACACTGACTCCCCCATATTACCTCTCTTTCTGCATCTTCCTCTTACTTCCTCTTCTTCATAACTTCTCTTCACAATCTTTTCCCTCTTTTCAAATTTTCCCTTTCAACACAGCTGTCTGCCTGGTCTCACCACGGCTAAATTAAGGGAACACCAAGAAGAATAAGAATGGAGAATGGAGAAACAAGAGAAAATAGTAAGAAGGGAAGCTAGCTTAGAAGGCACTAGTCTGGGGTCTTCCTGGTTTGTATTGCTTCATAATTTACCAAAATAAATTGATAAATTTATCAAGAAAAGGCAATACAAAGGAAATTGCAGACCTGCACTGCAATTCTGTATGCATCAACTCAAAAGTAAACCTCACTGGGTTCAGTGGGGCTTACGCCCAGGTAAGTGGGTACAGGATTGCACTCTAAAGCTGCTTTTCTTCTCAGCAGTTCATGAAACTGGAAAATAATGTTAAAGCATGGGCTTTCAGCACTTGATAAAAGCATGTTTTATAGAAATACTGTATAACAAAACTGCTATTCACTTAATTCGATATCTATGAACTAAGTGGTCAGTTTCAACAGAAAAAGAATCCTAACAGAATAGAATCATAGAACTGTAGAGTTGAAATGGACCATGAGGGTGGGGTGTGTGTGCCTGTGCCTGTGCCTGCGTGTGTGTGTGAAATATCCAATTCTACAGTTGCTGGGGGAACACAAAAAGATGTCTGTAATAGAGGGAGATGCTTTCTGAATGTAAGAGGGAAAATGCTGTTACCCTCAGGCAATGTTTGTGTGCTTCCCATAGGTATCTACAGTAGCAGCTGACAGGACATAGCAGCACTGCTTACCTGACCACCTGTCACTCCCATCACTTGGCACAATGGAAGGACAAGGAGGAGGGATAAGGTGCTGGCAAAGTCAGTGCAGTGCAAACACACCGGTGAAGCCAATCCAGTGCTCCTGCCAGTGTGTTTACACCATGCCAACCCTTCCAGCACCTCACCCATTTGCCTTCTGGTACAACTGGACATGGCGGGACGCGGGTGGCACTGTGGTTAAAACCTCAGCGCCTAGGACTTGACGATCGTATGGTCGGCGGTTTGAATCCCTGCGGCGGTGTGAGCTCCCGTCGTTCGGTCCCAGCTCCTGCCCACCTAGCAGTTCGAAAGCACCCCGAAGTGTAAGTATATAAATAGGGACCACTTTCTAGCGGGAAAGTAAACGGCGTTTCCGTGTGCTGCAGTGGTGCTGGCTCGCCAGAGCAGCTTCGTCACGCTGGCCACGTGACCCGGAAGTGTCTCCGGACAGCGCTGGCCCCCGGCCTCTTAAGCGAGATGGGCGTGCAACCCCAGAGTAGGACACGACTGGCCCGTACGGGCAGGGGTACCATTACCTTTACCTTTACCTACAACTGGACATTCCTGCACTGCAGGACATTGGACCAGATGACCCATGAGTCCCTTCCAACTCTACTATTCTATGATTCTATTATCTGGTTCCCCACTGTGCAGGCAGAATGCTGGACCAAATAGAGCTTTGGCCTGATCCAATGGGCTCTTCTGCTTTTTGAACTTTTACCAGGTTTCTACAGTTCATTTACATTTGATTTTTTTAGGAATAAGCCACTCCTTCCCTCCCTTGCCCCACTTTGCTTTCTGTCACTTCCTTTCACCTGGAACAGTTTGCATCAAAAAAACCAGGAGTTAATTGAGTCCTTTATTTGCTTTTAGTGCAGCCCATGGCCCTTCTTCAGATCAAATGAAATGCTAAGAGCTACAGTTAATGAACACAAAACTCAGAGATCAAAGCTGAGTGCTGTAAATACTCGTTATTATTCTCCCCTCCCCCTCCAACAACCGCTTGAGTCCCTTTTAGTGAAATCTGACTGTGAGTTGTCACATGCTCAGGTGTACAATTAGCAAACCAATTTGACATTCTATCGTCTGGAACAACTGATGACTTTAAAATCATATTTACTGCTCGTGTTCAGTGCTGCATCAAGAGTGGGGTCACTTTGCAGTAGAATTAGGCTGTGCCAGTGAAAGCCTTAACTCCTGACATATGGAGTTCACAGTGTTATCTCTGACCAAAATTCTGTGCAAAATTCTGTTATCATTCTTAGGTATTCCTTAATAGAAATACAATGATATTTTCATCTACAGGTAAAAGGCAGTGACTTTCATCCTATGGAATGAAGGGAAGCTAAGAAAAGCTAGAATGAAAGAATGAATGAATGGTAGAATCTTCACATTTTGTTTCTCTACCAAAGATCCAAGATTTTTTCACCAAATCACTAGTAATGTACCAAACCTGTGAGAAGGGCTACTTGATATGTGATTGATTCCATCAGAGAATCATAGAATTGGAAGGGACCATGAGGGTCATGTAATCCAACCCCCTGCAATGCAGGAATATGCAGCTGTTGCATATGTGGTGTTATGACCACGTTCTAACCAGCTGAGCTACCCATGTATCCAAGTGAACACATTTTGCAAAGGCTGTTATCCTATCAAAACTTACTTTGGAGTAAATTCCATTCCGCTCAATGGGACTCACTTCTGAGCATGCAGAAAGGGGTCCTTGTTTTGATGGATCTGCATCTGAGGATAACTGCTGCCAAAGAATAATTATTTTTCTCTCACACTAATCAGCCTGAGCCGTTCCTGGAGCTGTCCAAGGTACTCTTTGCTGACCAGTGTTGAAGTTAGTGCTTGCAACAGAACGGTATTCTAGGTGTGCAGTACAATGCAGCATTTAATTTGTGTTTTAGACACCACCTAATTATCCCCAAGACCTCCAAATAACTTAATCCTACTTCCTGATTTCTTGAAAAGATATTTCTATGATAGGGGCCTTAAGTTACTTCATTGTTCTGTACAGTGCCTGGATTAACCCAGTGCTAATGGCAAGAAATGAGCTAGATAAGCCAGGATGTCTTTTCCACCTTTAGCTTACAGAACTCTGTGATAAAAATCAAGCACGCTGTATAACAAAAGCCAGCAGTCACAAGAGCTGGCTTAATTATTCATCGTGAATCTCACATGCACACTCCTGAAAAATCTATTCTATCTGCTTGATAAAATATCTCTCTCTGAATCGGTTCAAATTTAATTACTATTGTTACCATTTAACACTTACTTAGCACCAGAAGCAGGATAGACAGATACCCTGGTTCCTGATTTCCCCCACCAAACACACAATGAAGGAAAAGCAATTGAATCAATAGGGATTGTGCGTGTTCCAAAAAGCTAACTGTGTGAGGACACTGTTTGATTTGAAAGCCAAATTAGATGCGATGTCAGGAGATCTGTGATCAGATCTCTTTTGCAAGGTAATTGCATCCTGGGATAGGGGAGGGAAAGAGCTGATTTGGACTGGTATTGTGGCACTAGAATGGGATGGTTTATATGGCACCATTCTGCTCCCCCCCCAGCCCCCTAAAAGACTACTAAGGATAATGTCTTATTTTATTATTTATTTTATTTATATCCCACCTTTCCTCCAAGGAGCTCAAGGTGGCATCGCTTCCTCATTCTATCTTCACAATAACTCTACTAAGTAGGTTACACTAAGAGAGAGTGGCTGACCCAAGATCACACAATGAGCTTCAGGGCTTGGTACAACACTGTAACCATTATACCACACTAGCTCTAGTATGGAAGTGGGGCAAGGAATCTCAGGAGTCAAATGCAGCCCTCCAGCACTGTTTATCCAGCCCTTGGGAGTCTCTCCACAAGCCCCACCCCAGGACACATCCCCTCTTCCCAGGCCAGCCCATCACAAGCCCTGACTGGGAAGTATCCCTGAACTGCAATGATGCCTCTTGTTTGCTTGGGTGAAGAGATAGGTGTTTGGAGGAATGCAAAAACCTTTCTGTGTTTGGAATATAAAAAAAGTAAAGGACCCCTGACAGTTAAGTCCAGTCATGAACTGGGGTTGTGGCGCTAATCTCGCTTTACTGGTTGAGGGACTAAGCTGCTTCTGGCGAAACCAGAGCAGCGCACGGAAACCCCATTTAGCTTTCCACCGGAGTGGTGCCTATTTATCTACTTGCACTTTGACGTGCTTTCAAACTGCTAGGTTGGCAGGAGCTGGGACCGAGCAATAGGAGCTCACCCCATCATGAAGACTTGAACCGCCAACCTTCCAATCGGCAAGCCCTAGGCTCAGTGGTTTAGACCACAGCACCACCCACGTCTCTGCCATTTGGAATGTAGCATACTGTATAAAGGTTGGGATCACATCTACAGTTCCCACCCACCCACTGGAATGTGGACCTCACAAGGAAAAGGTGGTCCTTAGTCTGAGAAAGTTTTCCCAAAGCTGATGACTAGTAACTTGATTTTGTAGTTCATTATATATGGCAGTAAACTCACAAGCTATACACAAGTTACTATATACAGACATGAACTTCATCACTCTCCAAGCACTCCAGAATACTCCTAACTAGCTGTTATGTACTGAGTTGAATAGGATCCAAAATGCAGCAGTCTGATTGGTCCTAGAACAATAGGATTCAGAATGCAGCAGTCTGATTGGTCCTAGAACAATGCAGCAGTATGATTGGTCCGCAGGAGCCACCCAATCCAGCTCCAGGTGGAAGTGAATCCACAACCTGATTGGCCTACAGGAGAATCCCGGAATTAGTCAATCACGTGCAGCCCATTGTGTAAATAATGTACATAAAGCAGATATTGTGGGGGAACTTCCATTCCTCCTCACCACTATGAGCTGAATAAAGAGCATGAAATCCACTCTCGACTCTGAGTATATTTCACTAGCCAAACAATGTCATAGGTCATGCTGCCTATAGGAGAGACCTCAGCCAATCACCGAGCTGTTACTACATCCTCTTATCTCTAGGCAAATTTCTCCCGTGCTCTGTCTCCCTAGCCTGTAGTCAAAACACTAATTGCTCACTTGCCAAGCTGCATGTACTGTTGGACTATGAACTCCAACAGTAACTACTATGCTCAGTCTCTACAGTCAGGCACCAATGCTTCTGAATATCAATTGCTGGAAACCAGAGGCTTGGGTCCTGCTTCAGGGTTTTTCCACAGGCAACTGGTTGGTCACTGTGAGAACAGGATACTGGACTAGATGGGTCATTAGCCTGAAGCAGTAGGCTCTTGTTATAAGATTCTTCTTTTAGCTGTGCCTATTTTAAATACAACTTTTGGATGTTTTCTTGTGGTCTATGTGATTTTGAGTTTATTTTAAGAATGTGTTTGTGTGCATTGATACGGCATAAAGACTAATTTAATAAATAATAGTATATGAATGTCACATGAATGTCAGGAAGCACCTTTGTGCCTTCCACCCTGTTCCTTCGCTGGTCTTCTTTCCTGCCCACATTCTTATGCTGTTATGGCATTAACCTGGAGTTCTGTAGAAACCTCAGGATGGATGTGTCAAAAAGGTGGACAATGTGACCAGGGGAGGAACCTGCAGGAAGCACAGGGATCTGTGATTTGGCCTAGAAACCTTCCCTGCATTCTATGACTAGACTCTTTCTAGTCTAGAGTGAGGCAGTGCTACACAGAAATGTATCATAGCTGAATTATCCTATTCTGATCCATAAATGACACCAGCCAGACTGATCCACGCTTTTAACATCTGCTATCAGTGGATCTTGGCCAAATCCACCCAGACATTGGCTCCAGCTCATTTCTGCTTAAGTCATGGTTTTGCCACTGTGTTTCTTGCATCTTTAAACAGATAGTCTGTCTGGAGCAGTTTTGGAGAGCAGGAAGGAAAAAAATGCAGCAATGTATTTGGCATCTTATTGGCTGGGCAACTCTCAGACTAAGTCTCCCATTCCAAAAATGGGTGCTAAAATGCCTGCCTAAACCTAACCATTGGGCTGCCCTCTCTTCAAGAATGCTGTGTTCCCGAGATCAGGATTCAGCAAATGAGGTCTTTTCATGTCACCAACTCCACGCCAGGAAAAGACTCATCGGTTGAATTTCACCCAATCATGCATATGTTAATGGCACATGGGTCCAGCTGGATGAGGAGGGAAAAGATTGGCAACCCTACTTACATGAATAGGTTATGTTCAACACCCCCTTTCCTACTGAGCAACTCAAGCTGCTTCTCTGTTTTAATCCACAAGAAAATAAATCTAATGACACTTCCTTGGGAGTAAGACTCATTCTGCCCCTTTATTATGTTTGCCCTGGGGGATCAAATGGGAGGCAGCTATTCTGAGGCCATAGTAGTAGAACATCTGCTTTGCATGCAGAAAGTCATGGGTTCAAGTTCCCAGCATCACCAGGTAGTACTGGAGAGAACTCTACCTGGAGATCCAATGCAAGTCAGTGTGGGCACTAATGAGCTAGATGAGTTATCAGACTCAGTGTAAGGCAGATTCCTATGTTGTACCTGTTGGCATCCATCTGTCTTGAGAGACAATGGAGTGCCTCTTAGGGGGGGTGAAGTCAAACCACTATGTTAGCAGCACTGAAATGACCTCCAAGGGTGCTAGCCTGGACAGTGTGTCTGGTGGTCCTGGCCTGCCTAGACAACAAGATCCTCCTTGGCCTTGCTGATGTGGTCCAAAGGAAAGCAGAGCAATATGTTTGGCACCAGCTTGGCTGCAAGAGTTGCCAGAAGGAGATATACAATGCAACATCCAACCTGTTGTACCTGTAAATGTAAGAAAATGTACCCAAATAAGTCCCTCTCCCTTAGGAACCCCATCCTGTACTTCCTAGAATGTTGAGGTTGGAAGATTATTCTGTCCAGTCCTGCAGAAAAGAAAACCTAAGAGAGAAGCAAAAGGGCGGATAATAATCATCATTCCTGTATTATCTATCCCAACACTTTACAGATTACAGAATGGCAGATCCCTGCCCTACGAACCTTATAGTCTAAAATTCAACACAGGGAAACAACAGAAGAAAGGGAGGCAGAGATTAAGGCAGAAAGAAAATAACAGCAGCATGGATATAGCATTTTGGAACCTTCAAAGCACTTCACATACATTTTAGATCACAGACATTGAAACCACCTTGTAATGTAGGACAGAAGCATTGCCTTCATATGTAAATGGATGTCAGAATAGTGACCCTAGTGAGTCCGTGGCTAAGGTGAGACTGAAAGCAGTGAGCTCATGGCTCACCATAAACCATACCAGCAGCATGTGACACACTGTAAGACTAATAGCACCCCCTTTCTATCTCCATTTGCTTCCATTAAAGATGCCTAGCCACCAGGATCTTCCACCTTCAGTTTAAACCCTTGGGTAGGAAGCGTGCAAAACTACTGGCACTTAAGGAATTAATAATTCAGCTATAATTCTTGTCGCACACCCGTGTTTTCCTGCGCTTCATCTTCTGCAATGCATCTGCCCTGTGTGGGCCATCAGTACTTGAGAGCATCACACTATGCAGTGTGCCAGACACCAACACACATTCTGTTCTCTGCGCTGATAGGGAAGGAATTTAGGAGACAGAGACACTGTTTGCTGTTTTATTTTATTTTATTATATTTTTCAAAGTATTGTGAAGATAGAATCATATTGTTCCCATGGCTAAGGTGAGAAAGGGCCTATCAGTCTCGGGCTTTGTTTACTTCTGAGCCACGATAGTTGTTCCCACTTCCATCTGTTGCCAGACAAGGGCCAGCATTCAGATAGCACTTTATATTCCATTTTCCCATCATTTCCTTACCTGATGATTTCCGTGTTTTGTGTGATCTTTCACGTGATATAAAAACAGCTTCAAGAATACTAGTGGAAAGTGATTTGTAACTCCTCAAACTGTAAAATCATGGGGGGGGTTGTTGTTAAAATTTCATGTGATGACATTTGAAGTGGTATTCTGGCATACAGTTCTTTCCTGCCATTTAAAAGTTAGCATGATGGGGCAACATATTGATCAAAAAGTCACAGTTTCATAATGCAACATGCAATGCAGTGTAAATGGAATGTTAGCATATGGGATAGAAGCACTAACATTATAATCAGGAAAACAATCAAAGAATAAGCATATGATGATATGAAGTATATGATGAAGGTTGTTATTCCAGGTTTCCTTCTCACATGCATCTAATCATGGGAGATGGGGAGAAATTCAATTCAGTACATATTTACAGGCAAATTTACCTGATTCACACTTTTTGAAACCCTGTGTGAACCAAAGCACAGCAATCCTTTGAAATTTGCACTTCTGATTTTTGCACTGCAACTCTCCAGTCAAGTTATATGACCAAAAATGCATGTACTAGAGCAGGCATAGGCAAACTCCAGCCCTCCAGCTATTTGGGACTACAATTCCCATCGTCCCTGACCACTGGTCCTGTTAGCTAGAGATGATGGGCATTGTAGTCCCAAACATCTGAAGGGCCGGAGTTTGCCTATGCCTGTACTAGAGTAAAGTGTGCATTAAAATGAAAATATTGATGAAAATAACACAGAGAAATACATTTAGGGGAAATTGCTTTGTAAAAATGTGTATACTTGGCAAAAATAATGCATACAAATGTGTGCACAAAAAATGCTTAGTTTTCATAAGAATTTCTTTTTCAAAATAATTGCAAATTAATTCTTTTTCAAAATAATAGCAAACTAACATGGAAATGTGTAGAACTGATTTTAAAATTAGACAATTGAGAATCTCGGAGAAAACAAAATTGACAGCTTCATCCAACCCAGCCCCTGACCACCCCTTGTCTGTTGAAGCCCCGAATTTTGACCCCAAGTTTCTGCCTTTGTGCCCCACTTGACAAACTAACCAATGAACTGGGAGTCTGACTAACTGACCAACTCACTCGCTCACTGCAGTCTTTGCAATGACAAAAAAGCCTTTTCTATTTGCATTTGGTCCTTTACCAACTGTCTACTGTCATCTTGTAGAACACAAGCCAAATAGTCTCACTCTCACTTAAATCTCTCTCTGTTCCAATACAGTCCAATAAAGTTGCTTAATTCCATTTTGCTGCTGAATTGGCAGGGTGATGTTTCAGTCTGGGTATGTTAACAAGCCTCCACTGGAATCAAATATTAACCATGCAGATTGAGAAACGCTCTTACCACAAACTCTTCCTTTGCTTGGGTATACATATATATCCCTTCAGATAAGAATGAGATATTCTGCTGTCCAACAATGTTGAATTTACATTGTCCCCCTAATGGTACATGCATATTGACATTCTCCAGGAGGACCTGAACTACAGTTGATCAACTCTCAGTTCATGGCAGTTTGGCAAAGATCAGGTGGGGAGACATGCAGCCCTCCAAATACTGGCCTTCCAACTCCCATCAGCCCACAGCCAGCATGGCCAACAGTCAGGAATTATGGGAGTTGTAATCTAGCAGCCTATGGAGGGCTGCAGGATCCTCATCCCTGGTGCAGATAATGATTAATAAACAAAATGTGGAGAGGAAATTGAATTAAAAATATAAGGGCAGCTAGATCTATAGTCTAATAACTAAGGATGTCACACAACTTTGTGCATATGACATCAGGATGCTGTTTCGGTCCCCCTCAATCTACTAGAGAAGATTATATGAGCTGACATTCTTTTTTTTTCTTTCTCTTATAAAAGAATGATGAGAAGCTGAATCATAGAGGCTAGATGGCCAAGCTCAGCTTTCAGCAGTTTGTAGCTCCCTTAGTTATGAGAAATCTGAGACTGGCTCCCTGAAGTAGATGCGTAAAATTTCTGTGCCCCAGGCTAGGATCTCCAAAGGGTCACACAATTTTTAGAGGTCCCTTTGGCAGCTGCTTTCAAGGCAGCAATTCCTTTTCAAATTTCCCAGGGCTACAGAATGGGGCAGAGCAAATGGAGATACTGAGCCTTGTTTGGTCCATAGCCTTTCACACCAGAGAGTTCCTCTACTGACATGATCTGATCCCAAATGATAAGACTCCCATTCTTTGAATTATATAGTTCTTGTTGAAACACAATCTATGGCCACAAGACCAGAAGATGCAAAATCTGTGACAAAGTCAGTGAGATAGAGTGGCATGCATGTGCCATTAAAGGTAGCTGCTGATGCACACAGACCTCAAGATGTGTTTCATTCTGCACAGTCTCCATCACATCATCCAGCCATGCTTGCCATTTCATTGGGTTGACTGCCAAAGTCTCCCAGTCTCCTACTGGCCTGCAATATTTGCTTATAGATTTCCCCATTTTATGCACCTTAATTACTAAGCATATCATCACAGCAGCAGTAACTTGTGTGCGACGTCTGAAGCACACTTGCTATGAATACCCCACTTAACCTTGCATGACTTTAGGTAAAATGCCGGTCCTCCAGGTGATGGAGGATAACCCTTTCCCTTCTCCATGTGCAGGCCCCACCTTGGAAACATCTGAAACAAATAATAATTGGACTGATGGTGGTTCGCTATCTGCCAAGCCCCTGGTAGCTTGTTTGCCTGAAGAACTCAAGAGAAACATGGGGATGGATAAAGGGGAGACCATGGAGGCAGAGGGTGGCCATCACGGCTAGTAGCCAGTGCTATTGTTTTCTAGAAAAAGAGGTGCTGGAACTCACCATGAACACCTCCCTTGTTCTCTTATAATGGCAGCAGCACCCACCTGAGAGGTGCTGGAACTGAGTTTTGGTAGCCTTCCTTTTAGGAATTTCTAGGTGCCAAAATCTCAAGGGAGCAGAAAAAAACTATTTATGTATGTGACCATGGCTGCACGGATGTTATTGGCCCAGAGATGAAAAGAAGAGAAAGTTCCTACCAGAGAAGAATGGCAGATGAAGTTGGTGGACTATGCTGAAATGGCTAAAATGACTGGAAGAATCAGAAATCAGGAAGACCAAAATTTTAATAAGAGGAAATTTATAAATGATCTTAAAGACCATTGTAAACAGTTAAAACCATCGGTGGGGATTGGAATATCACTTTTAGGGGTGACTTCTGGACACAATTGAGATGTAAAATATTTGGATCATCATAAAAGATGCGGTAGGAAATGATTAAAACAGGACCCACAAAAGGGAGGATGAAAGATTCCTTGTTTTTATGATTTATGTTTGATATATCTCTGTAAAATTGTAATTTGAAAAACCAAATAAGTAAATTTTTAAAAAGGAACTGAGTTCCGGTAAGCTCCGACTGCCAGTAGCCTTTATCTGTGTGAACTTGCCCAGTCTTCTTCTGCCTCCAGTGGGAGTGAGTTCCATAGCTGAACAATGTGCTGTGTGAAGTTCTTTCTTTTATCTGTCCTGAATTTTCCAACATTCAGTTTTATTGGATGCCTATGAGTTCTAGTGTCATGGGAGAGGGACAAAAACTTCTCTCTATCCATTTTCTCCATGCCATACATAGTTCTATAAACTTCCATGATGTCACCTCTTCCTCACCTTTTCTCTAAACTATAAAGTCCAAAAAGCTGCAACCTTTCCTTATAGGCGAGTCACTCTCTCCCCTTGATCTTTTTTCTTGCCCTTTCCTAGACCTCAGTGTCAGAGAATGAGGAAAGTTCTTCACAAAAAGGAGGTCACATTAGCAAACCTAGAGGTCTCCCCATTGTTTCCAATTAAGCAGCGAGGGGAAATTCAGAAATTGCATCCAGTCTCTTTTCTTCTAATGCTCTTTGTGTACTTGGAATAATAATTCATGTGTTCAACAAAAGATTTATTCCCAACTCCTAAAAAATGACACAACACAATGAGTTTTAAAATAGAGGAAGTGGGGGGGGGGATGGAGAGAAGGTAATTATACAGCCTCTCTCTTAATGTTGGTAAAGGTTATGGACTGAAATTCAATTAGTGCAAAGGAAACTGCAGAAGTTTCATTTCATATATTTTTCTCCTTAATCACTGAAATGTCCAGGGAGATGTGTGCATTACAAAGGCACCAGGGTTGCTTACATATGACATCCTCTATAGAAAGTATTTTTAGCCTACGAGGTTTTTTATTACAAAATGTGCGGATTTGGTTCCAAGTGCCAGCATCTTGATTTAATGAATGCCATTCATGCCTGGGTCATTTGGGCATTAGTCAAGATGTACTATTGTATGAAGGTCTCTTTCAAGCCTGAGATTAAAGGACTCGGAACAGCCAGGCCCCAAAAGAGGAGTTCCTTATACATTGCTTTGTTCCTTAAAAAAGAGAGAGAGAGAGAGCATTCGTGTCGCACAGCCCAGTCCTGTCAGGTGCTTGATGCGACCAATGAGATGATAAGCAAATGAGGAGCCGGACACCTAGCACTTTACAGAATTTTTACATAAACTTTCTGAGGAAGTGGGCCACTGAGTACAATGGGATTGTGCCTCCCCAAACCCAAAATAGCCTAATGGTTTTTTTCTCTGCGATGAATTTCTATACAGTGGTACCTCAGGTTACATACACTTCAGGTTACATACGCTTCAGGTTACACACTCCACTAAGCCAGAAATAGTGCTTCAGGTTAAGAACTTTGCTTCAGGATGTGAACAGAAATTGTGTTCCGGCGGTGCGGCGGCCACAGGAGGCCCCATTAGCTAAAGTGGTGCTTCAAGTTAAGAACAGTTTCAGGTTAAGAACGGACCTCCAGAACAAATTAAGTACTTAACTTGAGGTACCACTGTAATGGGATCTCAGGGCATAGGCTGAGGACAATAATACAGCAACTCACTTGCAGGATCATCACCTTGTCATAATGAGTGGGCTTCCATGTTCCTATGACCCTTGTGAGTGAAGCCGTTGGGAATCTTATACTCCCAGCAGGGTCACCCAAGGAGGTTATGTCAGAGGGGAGGAGCTAGACAAAAAAGTCCTCAACAGCAGAATAGGCGGATAATAACAAGTGGTATGTTACAACAGCTGTGAAGGTGGATAAAGGCTGCAGCAGATAAGAACTACCAGCCATCGTGATACTCATGCCATTGGAATAGAGCCTTACTGCAAAGACTGTGCATTGGTCAGCATGCACTGATCTACACACATAAAACAAATTCACACACAGGCGTCTTCCAAAAACTCATCCCCCCAAAAAAGAATACAGCAACACTGCTATTGCTCCATGTAGCACTCCTGTTGCTCAATGTGTCTGGGTTTGGAGCAGGGACAGGTGGAGTCTACCTCTCCCTTCTCCGTTAGGGGCTGTCCCCTGTATTTGAACTGGGACCTCCAGCATGCCAAACATGACCAGGGTTTGAAGTTGGGGAAAGACTAATGGCCTATGATATCTGTGATTGCCATCTGGTGCTGCGGCTGAGTGGTTAGGGAAGCACTCTGTGGACTTTGCAGTGTGGGTTCAAGTCCCAGAGGCTTCCTCTCTTTTGCAGCTAACGTGTTCCTGGTGTACAAAAGGTAAATGGGCCAGATTTGCTGCTTGCCATAATAGGACTCTTCTGCTTTTTAAACCTATGCCCTATGCTGTCAGTGTATGCCCTGGACTCTCCCCTTGGCCACTTCTAAAAAAAAGGTCTTTCTTTCTCTGGGTGAGTCTTGTCTGTTTGCTCTCTACAATCCTCCTGCCAGAGACATTTGTGGATGCTGTGATGAGTGCTCATAAAACAGTGGTTATGAGGACCATATACTGTAGGAACCCAACCCATAGTCTGTATGGGTGCAGTCATGGCATCATTGCTAACTGTGCCATTGAGGCTGTGGCCATTCTGCTAGTACAGCAGTAGTACATCTCTGGACCCAGTGCAATATAAATACAGGACTGCCTGTAGCTCAGTGACAGAGCATCTGTTTTCCTGTCATCTACAGGTAAGGCTAGGAAAGACCACTGCCCCAAATCCCGAAGAGCCACAGGCAATCAGTGTTGACAACACTAAGCTTGATGGGTCATCTTTCTGACTCATCTTAAGGCAACTACCTGTGTTCATTTCTGTATGAATCTATATACCTTGTTTCCTTAATTATGCTACAGTATGTAAGTTCGATTTAAAAGAGTAGCTCTAAACACATCCATACCAATCTGGAATAGGAGGAGGGATTGACTTCCAATGAATAGCAATGGATTGAGTTGTAATTAACAGATTTGTAGCCAATTCAAGGTGTTCTTCCAAAACCAGACCATAAACAGCCACATGCAGCAGCTAGAGAGGGATGCTGGGTAGCATACCCAGTAATTGTTTTATTATTTCCAATGTTTCTTCCCCAAATGGATGCATCAATGGACACACACACATCCCACACAGAGATATGCATAATTTCTGCTCCAACAGTCTGACATCTCCAATATTCGTTTTCCTGGAAATCACATGCATATATGCCAATCACATTTTAATAGTTCTGGAAAATATAGAGTTGGCTACCTTTTTTCCAGTGCTGGTATTAGAGCAACATCTGGGGGACTAGAGAAAATAAACACAAAAACAGGAGCTCCATCTAGTGGTGCTCAAATGGAAGGGCTATTCTTCATATGTGTGTCACCAAATCAGTACAAGTCGTCTGATTGCTAGCCACTTCTTTTCTGCTTTTTTTGCTGTATTCACAGCTAATGAAATTGGTAAAGCTCTAGCTGTGAACATAGGACCCTGCCTTACACTGGAAACTGTCAGATCATTGGGTTATCCAGCCCAGTATAGTCCACACTGACTAGTAGTGGCTTTCATCCAGAGGTGAAGCAGGGGGGGTGCTGGGGTGTATTTTTCTGGGGGGCAAGCTGCTCACGCTGCCCTCCCAGGACCAGCCCTGCACCACTTTTCAAGCCTGGGATTTGATCAGAGGGCGAGGCTGGAATTGAAGAACGCATTGCATCCTTCTCACACTGCCTTCCACGAGCCGCTTTGCAAGGCTGGGATCTGCTTGTTTTGTTTATTCAGGTTGCTCAAGTCACCTTTGCTCTAAGCCGAGCCAATCCTTTGTCAATATGGAAGACCCTTTGCATTAATATGAATCACTTCTTGCTGTGCATAGGATTGCATAAATGCAGCCCAATCCCATTCATATTTACCTGAAATAAGTGTGACTGAGTTCAGTGTGTCTTACACCAGTATTTTGGATAAGACTGCAGCCTTTTTCCCTTTTGCTGTGTACATGCAAACTGAATCCCTGGTGTTGAAATGGAATCTACTTTTATCCCTGTTGTTGTGACAAAAGTAGAAGAACTGGAATATGAAGCAATGAAGCAGTTTTCTTTATTTTACTCTTTCCATAGCCGTGTTTGAGTGACGACTGGAGATGGAATTGTGTGAGCTTCCCCCGCACATCACTGCTCGCAGATTTTAATTTTGACTCACAAATACATCCCTTCTGCTATTCCAGTTCTAGTCGCTTCTTTAAAAAAACAATTAACCAGGAATTATGGTAATTTTCCTGTTGAAGATGAATGTTCTCAGGGGACTGAGCCAAGATCACTCAATTCATCTGATTTGTGACCTACACCTGAAACTTGGTTAAATTCTTTTAAAAGCAATCATTTTTCTGTGAATTTGTTCCTTGAAAACAATTACCAGGAAAAGCAATGAATGCACTGCTAATTACATCATCACTCCCTTATCACTCTCTGCTCATAGAAAGCTTTAATATAAGTTATTAGAGAAATAATTGTTCCACTCAAGTATGAATGGGTAAACAAAAGCTGTCCAATACAGGGCTTGTGTTTTGATGAATTTTACACCGAACATGAAACCATTATAACTTTGAAAGGTTTCAAAGGAAAAAAGCAAGCTATGTCATCCATGTACTGAAATGCTTTAGAAGACATAGATTAACTCCTAATCAAGGACTTGGGAGGGGGGACACCCAATTTTTTCACTTAGTTTCTTTGGGTTCTTGATCTGCAGAAATCAGACTTGGTTGCATTGTGGGATGACCTTTGTCAAGAGAAAGACAGGCGTGTGTGTGACCCTGTCGATTCCCTTCAAGTCTACCTCTCAATGGTTTTCAACAGCTGTGGCCATGGTACCCTGTCTGGATCAGGTGCGGAAGGTACCACTAGCAGTTGACAGAAGTTCTACTCTTCTTTGCATGGCCATTCCCAGAAGATGATGCTGAGGGGATTACTGCTCGACACCTTTGCAGTTGTGCTTTGAGGTTTCTCAGGGTTCAATTATTTCTCCCATGCTGTTACTCTTCTGCCTGAAACTTCTATAAGAAGTCATTCAAAGATTTATTCTGAGGTGTCATCAGTATGCAGATGACACAGGGCCCCCCCCCCCCGTCTGATGCAAGTGAGACTATAACTGTCCTGGCCTGGTACTTGAGCATGGTAATTAACTATGCTCAGGTCCTGCTTGAAAGTGTTCCATAGATTGGCCACTGGGAGAACAGGATGTTAGAGCAGGTGGGACTCTGGTGTGATCCAGCAGAGCTCTTCTTATGTTCTTATGGATGAGGTTAACTGATACTCAATCCAGATGGGATGCAAGTCCTGTCTGTCAGGTGGTCACCTACTCTTGTGAATGGTATTCAGCGTACTCTAGATGGTCAGGTCTTTCAAACAGAGGATGGATACTGCATTTTCTGCACCGAAGTGATCTCTCTGGGGCACAAGCCAGGGCAGTTTGTATGGAGGTCCTGGGCTGCTCAGAGGACAACACACACACCTCTCTTGGCCTTGCTGATGTGGATCAAAGGAAAGCAGAGCAATACGTTTGGCACCAGCTTGGCTGCAGGAGTTGCAGGAAGGAGGCATACAACATACCATCCAACTGTCTTAGGGACTCCACTCCAGATTTGTGTAGGGCTTCCTCCTTAGCCTTTTCTTCTCCCACAGATGCCTCTCAAGGCAGCAGGCATGGCTCTTTCCTCAGGGTTTACTCCCAAAGCCTTTCTCATGAATGAGTATAGCTGCAAGGCATATCGGAGATTTCCTAAATGGGCTACCTTCCCAAGTTGGCAAACCCCATCTGCCCCTCATTTTCCTCACCAACACAATGCAGTAAGTGCCTTCATGACCATTGGAGCCACTATTGGTCTTGTCCGCTCAATCCACCAGAGCCCGTCTTCTCATGCAAGGGAAAGGAAAGAGGGGGGATAATGAGGTCTGAAAAGAAGCCTTCTCCAACACCATCACTGCAGCTGGAAGGTAAGTTGAGGAAAGGGAATAGGGCCGAGGAAGCTAGGAATGGTCCATGCCTAGCCCCAATTCAAAATAATTTTAGAAGCTTGTTATTACTGAACTGAGTTGTATGTATTTCTTTCCTAACATGTGCACTCAATTCCAGAACTTGACAGCAACACTAGTGGCAAGAAGCTGAACCTGTGGGCAGGTTGACTGTGTGGTATATACTGGTATATACCAGTAATAAACATCATATTTAGAAACATAGATAGGTGACCCCATCAGCACAGGTACATGCAACCACCCAAAAAGTTACAAAGGAAGACAATGCTCCTGCAAGGTCAAAAGAAGTTCAGTTCTGATTCCCTACAAAAAGTTCGCCTTCTCATATCAGCTCAGGCATAGAACTCCTTTCAATGAGACCTTTTTGTTATATCTCCCAAAATGTTTGCATTTATAAAATCTTTATCCTGAGTGTTCCGCTTGCATAGCAAAAACTGTTATATGAGATTATGGTTATGATATCTGGCTATTGATTTAGCAGGGTATTATCTCAAAGCATTTCTACCTTCCCCTCCTCTCCCGGTCTTTGAGAGACATATCGTTCCCTCTTTAAAACAGCTCATCGCAGATGTATCACCCGAGGATCTATTTCTGAGTGAGATTTCACACTGAATGAGCATTATCCTTGATAGAATTTTTAATACATAGCTAGCAACTAGGCATTGATCGAGAAGAGTTAAGCTGGGGCTGAAGGCTACATAAATATAAATGTGTCATAATTGCTTACAATAACTAGTTACAGGCCTCGAAATAAGAGTGGCTATCTCCCAGAATACCTCCTCCTCTGTTTTCTAGCGGTGTTAATAGTCTTATGAAAGAAATATTTCCAGCTATCTTTCCCAGCACTGAAGCCAAATTTGTTTGGGGGATAAGATAGGGCATGGCAACAAGATGCTATAATCCATCAATCATTAACTGGCATATGGCTCATGGGAGGTTAGCATGGACTACAATCAGAGGCAGAGCAAGGCAGAACAAGGCAGGTGTGGTGGGTGCAGTGCGCTCTGGGTGCCATCCTTATGGGGGTGACATTCTGCTCCCCGCTGGCCCACGACTTCCAAGCCTACAGTGGGGCCACCGCCCACCAGCAAAGCTGTGAAGGAGCTGCGGCAAGGCAAGCCTACCCACTAGCCATCAGCTGCGCACGGCTTTGCAGCTACAGCTTTCTCAGAACTGCAGCCACGAGCAGAGGATCCCACCTCTGTCCGTATGGCGCTGTGTCGGCAAACTGCCCAGCGGCGCACATGTGCCGTACATATGGCGCATGCTCCACCGAGCGGTTTGCCCTGCGCCCCGACATCCCGCACCCGGTTAGCCTTCCTTTGCCCCTGACTACAATAATTACTCTCATCTACTGTATTTATTTATTTATTTTAGAAAACAGGGCTGTTAGCTGAAAGTGGATCAATGAAATTGCAAGTGGCTCCTTTGCCGCTGAATAGAACTTTTAATTCTTTATGATGTCCAGGCAGTCTGAGTTGAATTATGGTAGTATTAGCAGGAGTGCCAACTGGAATAAAATATGGGGGAGAGGCAGGTAAGCCCGACCACACATAATTGATCAGAAGACATTTGAATTGCAATACCCATCAGCTTTGGAGGGGGGGTCTGGCCCCTTAAAATATTTTATTGGTAAGGCCAAGAGACCTCAGCCCCTATGAGTTGGCTTACCAAGCCTGATGCCCTCTACATATTGCAGGACTATCATTCCCATCCTCCCTGACCTTTTGCTATGCTAGTTGAGGCTGGTGGGAGTTTAAGCCCAACAAGATCTGGAAGATGACAGGTTGGGGAAAGCTGAGTTAAGAATGGGCCAAAGTTACAATCTTCTTGCCTTGGATCCACCTGAGAACATTGGTCCTTGCATTATTATGTACAGAGGAGAGTTGGAAATGCAAAGGGGCCCATATAGGTAACCAGCTGGTGCAAAATAAATGCAATATGGGCTGAGGGTTTAGCCTTAGTCAAGACCCAGATGGCTGTGTTCCTCACCAGTTGAAGTTTCTGAAACATCTTCAAAGAAAGCCCCATATAGAGCCAGGAAATGTAATTAGGGTGTGGATCAGTGTAATGGGATTGGCTGTGCCCAAATAGAGTCACAGCCTGCAAATCACCCTAAATTAATAAAAGACACCCCTCGTCAAGTGTTGCCACCGAATATCATTGCTGAGTCCAGGAGAATCCCCAAGCTGTGAGTTTGGTTTTTCAGAAGGAGCACAACCCAATTCAGAATCAGCTGAACAGGCAATTACCACAACCAGGGTGCATTGTCTTGTTTCAGTTTGCTCATCCGCATCCATTTCAGAGCTCTTACCAGACATCTGCACAGACTGGAATTAAAGAGATATTCCTCCTTTTCTCACACACAGGAGGGAAATCTTCTTATAAGATGATGCCGTGTACACATGTGTGCATTCTCAAAAAACAAAGAAAGGATATTTAATGTTTAAGAAGTATTGGTTTCTCCCATATGCAAGCTTAATCGACAGAGCAATCAACTGATTGATTATTGCAGTTTATACATTTAATCAATTTAATTGGCCTGCAGCCCCAGTTGGAAAGGGTGTCACAGTTCCTTGCTGTCAATACCCAAGTTCGTCTGATATCATAGTGGGGTTGGACAGTTTCAGACCCAAGCAGCTGGGTTGCAAAATCACAGTGCAGAGAATCTGTATTTGAGGTTTTACAGAATAAAAAAAAAAAATCATCCAGTAAAAATGATAATTAAAATGATATGTTGTCATTTGTTTAAACATCATGGACAACCAAAACACTATTTTTCATCTTTTGGTTTTCTCCCCCTCTTTTTTTAAGCAGAGATACAACAATGGACACAACTGCTCATTTTTCAAGGAAGCAGTAATGCTCATTAAAATTCCTGTCTTTTCATTTGGGAATATTGAGTCATGGTACTTTTTTATTCTATTTGGAGTGGTCTTATTTATAGGCAGTAATCCAAAAGCAATTTTGATTAGGTGGCAGAAGGAAATAATAGGGAAGACAGTGAAGATATATTGTTGACCTTTCTATTGAAAGATGGCGCATACAAAAGCAACAGCCCTGATGCATTCTTGGCAGTTGTTAAAATACATGCAATTCCACAGGTATGTGAAAGCAAAAGTCAAAATGCAGTGTAGCGATGGTAAGCGAGTGGATGCTATTTCAGGGTGGGAAAGAGCACCATGCTTCAATAGTGTGTTGAAAAGGATTACTGCAGAATGTGCGAAGCATCCCCATATCCTTATCTTTTGTATTTTGCATCGTTGGGAACTAAAGTAGTAGCTTTAGTTTTTACTTTCTTGGGTTCCATGATCACTGCAGATGGTGACAGCAGTCACAAAATTTTACTTTCTTGGGTTCCATGATCACTGCAGATGGTGACAGCAGTCACAAAATTAAAAGACGCCTGCTTCTTGGGAGAAAAGCAATGACAAACCTAGACAGCATCTTAATAAGCAGAGACATCACCTTGCCGACCAAGGTCTGTATAGTTCAAGCTATGGTTTTCCCAGTAGTGATATATGGAAGTGAGAGCTGGACCATAAAGAAGGCTGATCACCGAAGAATTGATGCTTTTGAATTATGGTGCTGGAGAAGACTCTTGAGAGTCCCATGGACTGCCAGAAGATCAAACACATCCATTTTTAAGGAAATCAGCCCTGAGTGCTCACTGGAAGGACAGATCGTGAAGCTGAAGCTCCAATACTTTGGCCACCTCATGAGAAGAGAAGACTCCCTGGAAAAGACCCTGCTGCTGGGAAATATTGAGGGCACAAGGAGAAGGGGACGACAGAGGACGAGATGGTTGGACAAAGTTCTCAAAGCTACTAACATGTGCTTGACCAAATTGTGGGAGGTAGTGGAAGACAGGAGTGCCTGGCGTGCTCTGGTCCTGGGGTCATGAAGAATCGGACATGACTAAACGACTAAACAACAACAACAAAAGTAGTAGCTATTTTCTGGCACATTGTAGGAAAGCAGATTTATAACGTCCCACATCCTTGTCATATCCAGCATGGATTACTGTAATGATTTCAGCAGGAGATTGCCTTTGTAAGCCACTTTGAAACAGCTACCAGTTCAGCTACTAGTGGTCCAGGCTTAATTTGACCTAAGACTCTTTCCCAGGTCTTCGTCCTGGGAAATGTTTTGAGTGCCATGTACGGTCCTGGAACATGTGCAGTAATGATGCAGAATTGCACACCTGTGGCTAGTGATTTGCCTGGCTTCTTCAAATACTTTGAGGGAGGGTTGTAGCTCAGTGGGGGAGCCATCTGCTTTGCATGCAGAAGGTCCCAAGTTTAATCCCTGGCATCTCCAGGTAGAGCTGTGAGAGAACCCTGCCTGAAACCCTAGAGAGTCACTGCCAGTCAGTACAGCAGAAAGGACCAATGGTCTGATTTGGTATAAGACACTTTCCTAAATCAATATAAGATTGCATCACTCTCTGAAGAGTCTCTGAGGTTCCTTTGGTAAGCTCTTTACAGGTGGGGCCTACCCGCAGATATGAAGAACTGTGTAAGTAGATTTATTGCACAAATCCCATTTGAAATGAATTCATATATGTATGTATTAGTTTTATCATAGTTCACTATTTTACATCTACTTTGTAAAGAAAGAAGGTTCTAAAAATAAGGTTGATCTCTTGAGGAACTCCCATGCGTTTTAACACAGTATGGTTCAGCAAGTGAATTCCGTGTGAATAGGACCCCATTTGAGGGCGGCTGTATCACAGCGTGAACTCATTTTCACATGCAAGGCACTTTGACGGGAAATAGGAGTTCTCTGCCGGCAATTATATCTGCAACTATAACATTGATTTTCCAATCCCATGCAAAGTTAACAATTTTCACCCACCCACCTCCCCAAAAATGACAAGCGTAAGACGAGCAGTCGACTCTGATGAGGATTTGTTCCCTGCCTCATAAAACCAGACCTCTTCACAGCTCAGGATTACAGACTCCAAAGGACTGGCAGAAGAATATCCTCTCCTTTTAAATCTTCAGTTAGCAGCCTCCAAAGCGAGGTTGAAAATAAGCAGGATGTAACTAGGCCATTAAGTAAGCTGATGAAATCATCTCTCTCTCTCTCTCTCTCTCTCTCTCTCTCTCTCACACACACACACACACACACACACACACACACACACATTAATATCTCCTCCTGTTCCATCCACTTTCCTATTTCCCCCTCTCACATGGGCACACAAACACATGTATTGAAATGTTACCAAAGCAAGTCAGTGTCTTATCAACAGCAGTTAGACCTCAAGGCTGGGTTTGCTTTGGACGGGGCATTTTTCCTTAGTACTGTTTTCAGGAAGATCTCAGGAGCTTACTGTTGCAGGCAAATCTCACTGGTGAAAAAAGCAGCAAGGAAGGTGAGGCAAGTGGTCGGGGTCAATATTTTCCTGCAAGACAACTTTACAGGTATATTAGCCCTTCAGGAGTTCCTCACCCAACTGAAGGGGTCAGTGGGTCAATGCCTTCTTTTGCTAAAGGTGGAAGTGTAATTCTGGGCTTTTTACCAGAGTCAGTGGGTGATGCTATGAGTGACCATTGGGTTGTTCCATCAGTTTTTAAAAGTACATGAGTATTTTCTCACAGTATGTCGTTTTCACGTAATGTTTTTACCTTAAGGATAAGGTAAGTTGGTTAGAGTGTGGTGCTGATAATACGAAGGTTGTTGGTTTGATCCCCATGTGGGACAGCTGCATATTCCTGCATTGCAGGGGGTGAGACTAGATGATCCTCAGGGTCCCTTCCAACTCAACAGATCTATGATTCTATAGTTCATACGTTAGACATAGGCATTCCTGGATTTGCTGCTGAGTGTGCCAGCAACAGGGAGCTGCATGCAATCCAGGCTCACTTATTAGCATGCCTTTATTGTTTGAGGTTTGCAAACACACGTTTGTCACGTTCACCATTTAAATGTTAATTTGTCAGATTTCAGGGAATCCGATCCTCCCCCCACGGCAGGCTGCCAGTAATAGATAGACAAGGTGCTCTTATGAAGTCTTTTATCCAATATTCAGAGAAAGGCTTAGAAATGTTACCTGTTTGAGTAAAGGTGTTGCTCCAAGTAAGCTCCATCTCTTCCCTTCTCAGTGGTCAACAGCACCACCCCCTTCCAGTGGCTGCTTAAGGCCAATTGCCTCTTAGCTCTTTGCTCTTCTACTTTTACTGCTCGCCGGGTTCTGAGAGAAGGGGGGTCTGGAATGCTTTCTATTGATAATGGGTCAGCCAGCTGCTCCAGCTCTGCTTCTCCCCCCCTCCTCTTCTCCCATTATCTCCCACCTTTGCCCATCTTCTATCTCTGAGTCGCGACCTTCTGCAAACCACTGTTGTAAATCTATACTGTCTCCCTTCTCTCTGGAAGTTTCAGGAGGGGTGGTGGTCACCCCCATCCTCCTCAGTCCAGTCCCTGACATGATTGAATTGGAGCCTCAGCTTCAGGATCCGTCCTTCCAGTGAGCACTCAGGGCTGATTTCCTTAAGAATGGATAGGTTTGATCTTCTTGCAATCTATGGGACTCTCAAGAGTCTCCTCCAGCACCATAATTCAAAATCATCAGCTCTTCTGTGATCAGCCTTCTTTATGGGGTCTCTGCTATTTTTAATGTCCCTGACATTAAGATGTGTTAAAACCTGTCCTATGCATGTTGGTCCTTAGTTTCAGACATGGACAAGACCCTCAAAAAATATTTATGTGAATGGTTCACGGGAGTGTGAGAAGCAGCATTCCAATTTGACTCCAGTAGAGTTGGTGCCCAAACCAGCTATTACTAGCGCCATACGTTCTTGCCTCCATGGTCTGAATATTGGCTACTTAGCTTCTGTTCCAAAGCTAAGCTGTTTCCACTTGGTTAGCAAGCTGTGGCTGCTCCCACTCTATGAAGGCCTTACTGCTTCTTGGGAGTTTGAGCATTTATACTTTGTGTGATGTGATTTTAATAGTATTGATATTTCTTACCGCCAGGCTTGTAAGTGTGAAGATATTAGTGTCAAAATGCTAGGTGTCATGGTTTTAGATGCAGTGTGTTATACAGATCCCAGAAAGAGCAGATGATGCTCAGTCAGTAAAGTGATGTCTGTTTGCCACAGGAGTGCTGATATAAACCTTTCATCGTACCTCCTGAGGATTAAATATCCCCTCTAAAAATATATACCTATGTCATGTGCATTTCACACAGCAGAAAAGATAACAAATGCAGCAATAGCCCACAGGAAGAAAACACCAAGGATTTTCCTGTCTGGGTAAATATGTAATTACAGAGCTATTTCTAGCCACATTAAAAATTCCACTGGACTTAAAGTCATTCCTTACTTCTTTGCAATATTTCTTCCTTCAGAATTCTGATTATAAAGCTGAGTCCCAGCAGAATTAAAGAAAAATGACTATAAGTCCTCTTTCCTTCTTTCTTTTTAAAAAATGCAATTCTGAATTCAGTCTCAGTTGGAGTTATATTCCAAATGCAACCCTTAGAATCCCCTCTGACCTTTGCAGACTATTATACTCTGTTGCTTGGCCTTCAGGTGCTGCCTTGATCTTACTTTTTGGCATACAAAAGAGGAACTTCTCATCATTTGAAGCTGTTCTGTCCAACCAAGGCAAATAGAAAAGCTTTAATAGCCTGTGTCATAAAGTTTGAAATGAAAGATCAATACACTTTTTCCTTTTTTTAAAAAAAAGGTGCGGTCTAAAATAGCACAATAGGTCTATGACAGTACAATTTCTAATTTCCCCTCCAAGGCAGTCCTTGTAGATTGCTAAACCCCTATAAGCCCAAACCGCAGGTGTCTGTGTTTCAATTCTAAAAGGATAAGCGGTTGTCACTGAATACATAAGTAACTGGAGAGAGAGAAAAAACAGTAGGAGAGCTTGTCAAAATGTTCCATTTAAGCTCAGCAAATATATCGTTTATTACTCCATTCCATGACAATTTCAACATTGTTAAAGAATCTTGCCCTCTTCTGAGGGGGTGAGGGAGAAAAAGAGAGAGAGAAGCAGAAGGTGGTTGTAAAGGAAGGAAGAGGAAATGTTTGCAATGAAGAAAGAATTCGGTGTCTCTAGAAGGATTTAGGGACCTTACATGTCCTCGGCAATTCTAAGATGTTATAAGGGTCATGTTTTAACTGAATCCAAATTGACTTTGAAGCTTCTAACCCATCATTATTGGTATTTTGTTTAAAGTGGAGAGTCATTTTCTGCTAGCAGTGATGTTCAGCTCTCACAGTGGTTAGCACTTTGGGTTCATTTCCTAAAAAGTATGCAATTCCACCAAACTGCAGCCTAAACGTTTCTTCCAAAGAATTCTCTCTGTAACATAACCATTTTTACACCATACGGGAATGCACTCATCTCAGTTTCCAAAATATTTTGTACATTATGAGTAACAGTTCTCATAGCCTTCTCGGAACATGAGACCCATGAATTTGAATCACTGCATTGACTTCCGGCCACAGTTGCCATTGCAACTTGGGGGATGATGGAAGCTCAGTGGTACAGTACACTGGTACAGTACACTGGTACAGTGGTACAGTATCCATTTTGCATGCAGAAGGACCCAGATTCAATCCCTGTCATCTCCAGGTATGGCTGATATACCCCTTTCTGAAAACCTGGGGAACCACAGCCAGTTACCATATGCAATATTGGTCTAGAACAGATGGAACAATGGTCTAACTCAATATAATGCATCTTCCTAAGGCAAAAAGAGCTCTCCATAGAGTGGGGGGGTGGATTGAACTCAGTTCAGATTGGCTTTTTTATGCTGGTACAGAAGTAGGTTTTTGAGGGCTTGTGGGACACGTGAAAGAAAGATGTGGTTTAATGGAAAGCCTCCCTCTTCTCAGAAATGGAACAGATTGTGGGAAGCAGATGTTTCAACTCACTATCTTGGAAGATAGTGGACAATCATTCCCTAATACAAAA
The DNA here is from genome assembly GCF_965113315.1 of Podarcis vaucheri. Lineage (NCBI taxonomy): Eukaryota > Metazoa > Chordata > Lepidosauria > Squamata > Lacertidae > Podarcis > Podarcis vaucheri. Next base: position 81,335,284 of record NC_138764.1, read on the forward strand.
TGGCACCAGTCCTGATGAAAACTTGTGCTCTCAAAATATTGGGCCAAACAGTTGGTTTTTGTAATGCAGCTACCATATTCTCATAATAAACTAACCAGAACATACCCAAATTAGGAGACTTCCTTCCTTTCTTCTTTCCTTCCTTCCTTTCCTTCCTTCCTTCCTTCCTTCTTTCTTTTTTGCAGCTGGGGGCACAAGAAATGGCATCAGGCAGAGGTGCCAACTTGAATAAAATATTGTGGGGGCCCAAGTAAGCCCTGCCCTACATAATTGATCACATAACACAGTGCACACAAACCATTTGAATGGGAATACCCATCAACTTGGAGGGGTGGTCCCCTCAAATATTTTATTGTGGGGGCCAAAGCCCCTACAGCCCCTAGGAGTTGGCTCCTATGGCATCAGGGTTAGTGACCCCTTTCCTCTCCTTATGAACATATTCAATAATGATTGGTTGGTTGGTTGGTTGGTTGGTTGGTTGGTTGGTTGATTGATTGATTGATTGATTGAGATGTTTGCATCCTGTCTTTCAACACAGCGCTTAAGCCAGCTTACAACAACACAGTGCTGGGGAACCTGGGACCTTCCATGTTGTTGGAGTCCAACTCCCATCATCCCTGCTCACTGGCTATGCTAGCTAGGGCTGATGGGAGATGAAGGCCAACATCTGGAAGGCCAAAGTTTCCTCATCCTTGACTTAAAACCACATAATGACCCATTTTGCCCTTGGCTACAGCTCATGGTTAGTGGGGAGACAGGGAGAAAGAGAAGTTTTCCAACATTATTCCATTAATAGCCACACTATAACAATGCCAATTTAGCAGGGAGAAAGATTAACCATGAGTCCCAGTTTGGATGGCACACTACGCCAAACAGTGACTTACTGCAGCAAAAAAAAAAAAAAAAAGGACCAGCTAGGAGGAGCAAGTCAACGGCAAGCTCCTTGCCAGGAGCCTTTATGTTTGCATGGTCTCACTAAGCCAAGGTTTGGCTTAGCCTGTCCTGTGAACAAGCTCAATGCATTTCCAGGGGCTGCAAGCTAGAAGCACCACTCCACCCTCTATCCAGACAAGCTGAAAGCATTGTCCAAGGATACATTCCAGCTAGCCAAAAGCACTCAAAGAGAGCACAGAGCAGGACCTGTGTGTTCTGGCATAGCTTGGGAGAGTTCTGAGGGCCAGAGAGGCCTGGAGGCCTGCATTTGGTCTCTGGGAAGGAGATTCTCCGCCCCTGCTCAAAATGCATGAGAGAAAAGGCTGCCTAAGAAGTGGCTGGAGGAAGCAGCAGCCAGTTGTGGTGGTGTTTGCTGGCTTGTATTATTTAAGCTTCAAAACCTGTGCATCTACATTCTTTAAGTGCCTAAGATGTCTGATGTACCATTTGGAAGGGGAGGAGTTTGCGGAGGTTGGGGGGAATACTGTAATGAATATTCAAAATGAAGCGTGTCAACATCAGGCATCTGATGAAATAGATGAAATAGGTGCTTACGTACAAAAGCATATGCCACAATATGCGTCTTAGTCTCTGATGTGCCACAGGACATTTTGCTTTTAATTAAATTTAGCTCCTTCCAATAGAACAAATCTGGATTGAAAATCTTCCTAGAATTCTATCTGCTTTGCAGTTAACATTCTTATGTGCTTTCGCCAGATGCGCAAACACAGTAGCGTGGATCACATAGCCAAAGAGCAGAAGAAAACTATCAGAGTGTCTCATAAGAATCCACGAGGGTTATGAGAGTGACCCCAGTAAGCCTGCAACATTTAACTGATGGTTGACTAGAGTGTTCAATTTTTTTAAAAAAAATCTATTTAAAACATGTCTCTGATTAAATCTGCAACATTTCTAAAACAATTAATATTTAAATATAAATGCACATACCAAATGCCTGTACTGAGGGCATCACCTTACAAGAGCCATGTCTTTATTTGTGTGAGAAAAAGGAGAGGGTGCTTCTTCTCAGATGGTGAACCCAACCAAAGATATGCTGATTTTACTGACTGATCATACAAATTTTCAATCAACTCAGATTTCATATGTGTTTGCAGGGAAGCAGAGGGAACAATTAATTACAGGAATTCATTTGTGGCAGAAAATGGGAGGGGAATTGATTTGAAAGAGGATCTGGGCTAGTCATTGGAAGATCACAAGCAGAGTATATGCTCTCTGTGTTGCTGTTAGCATCTTCTATCCTCCATGAGTTTGTCTAACCCTTTTCTAAAAAGCCATCTAAGCTAATGACATTCTCTCCAGGTAACTGCTGTGGTCAGCATGACAAGCCAACTGCACAGATGGCATAGGTTAGGCATACCATTTGCCATGTGGATTGGTGCAACTCCATCCATCAAGATTGATTGTCAAATTCACAGCCTTATAGAAACCAAAGGTTATGCAAGGCTAAAGCATCCCACACATCCCAGACTGCAGGGATCAGTAACTGCAAAACAATGTTCCTGATGTCTGCTGTAAGATCCATCTGGATGAGATCTAGGAAGGCTCCACCAAGGAAATTTCTGGGCATTTGAAGAGGGATGGAGAGCCTGTGGTATGCACAGATGTTGTTCGATTCCTATCAACCTCGGACAGCATGGCCAGTCCAATAATATCTGGAGAGCCACGGCTTCCCCATCCCTTTGTTGAATAGTTTGTTTAAAAGTAGGGTTCATTATTGTTCCACAGGGTGTGTACCACTTTAAGGGCCAGGGTGCATATCCTGACCTAGTTTTTGCAGCTGTGTGGTGGTGTAACAGGTGCTGATAAACCACTGTGATTAGCTGTGTCAGCAATCATGTTTGCTATATAATGTGCTTTACTGTGTACTTTACCCCCCTGGTGGATGGGTGGGTGATGATTATAGACACTATGTAAGATGTATGTTTGAGAAGTTTTTGTTATTAAACCTTCCAAAGATCTCTTTGCACCTCTTCAGTGATTCCATCTATGTGGTCTACTCTGCACGCACTCTGTGGCATGTTAGAAAGGCCCAATACCCTTAACTAGAAAGGCAGATAGAAGGAGGAGGCTAGAACAAGATAAAAAAAGTAGACAAGGAAATATGCACAATGACCCTAGGAACTATATCATTCAGGTGTAGACTCTGGAGCAGATTCAGACAATTCAGCCAGGAACAAAGATGGAGACACTCCAGAACTCTAACCCCAAGTATCCAAGCATTCTGCTTTTCCTTATCCAACTCATGCTATTAAATGTCTGTATAACCTAATATTTGTGAGACATGAGCAGCTGGATATAGTTCAGAGGGAAAGACTTGTTATGCAGGGACATGACTCCCAGGCTGCAGAAGGAACTATCATAGGCCCATCCTACTACAGCATTCATGAGCTTCTCAAGTTTGATTAAAACTCTCAGGCCTTTGGAGGAACCGGGTTGTTTGATCACAATCTGTGTTTTACTGCTATTTGTTTGTAGTGGTTTTGTTTTAAATTTTATCCTGTATTGGAACATGTTGCATTGTATCATGTTTTTTATGTTTCTAGACTGTTGTGGAAAACTGCCCTGGGTTTACAATGTAATGAATTGAAAAGAGAGAGGGAAAGAGAATAAAGCTCTCCCCCCCCCACACACACACACAGACAGACAAATTGATTGATTACCAACTGATAATTGACTGATAATCTAACCCTGAGAATCTCTTCTGAGAGATGTTTTGCTTTGGGGGTTCCCATAGGCATATGGCTGGCCACAGTGTGAACAGAATGATGAATTAGATCATGGGTAGGCAAACAAAGGTCCGGGGGCCAGATCCGGCCCAACTACCTTCTAAATCTGGCCCGCGGACGATCCGGGAATCAGCGTGTTTTTACACGAGTAGAATGTGCACATTTATTTAAAATGCATCTCTGGGTTATTTGTGGGGCATAGGAATTCATTCTTTTTTTTCTTCAAAATATAGTCTAGCCCCCCACAAGGTCTGAGGGACAGTGGACCGGACCCCTGCTGAAAAAGTTTGCTGACCCCTGAATTAGATAAACCTTTGGTCTGATCAAGCAGGGGCCTTAAATACTTATGTCATCTTACTTGGTTATCTGAGCAAAGCACCTTCTCAAATATTGATGCGCTTGTCCATTGAGAACTCTAGTTCAGGTTCTCCTAAGTATTCCATGAGCTGCAGATATACATCTTGTCGCGGCCAGTGGATGCTAGTACCCACTGGGTCTGGTAGGGTGGAAGGCAAGAAGACAGACAGGGGGTGGAGCCAGAGCCAGTGACAGAGAGAGCCACATTCTGACTGGTTGCACATAAAGATACAAGCAGGGGAGGGTGAGGAAGAACAGGTTGGTAAGGCAGTGCCCTGTTTGCCCTATTAGATCAGCTTCCACTGGTTGTGACCTTCAACCTTTGGAATCCCCTTGCCCTTAAGAGTAACATCTGCCAACCTTCATTGTGTTTCAGTGCCTTTTAAATACTCATTTTGGTGTCTTTTTCAACACAAATTTGCTGATTTACAAAACTTATATTAATATGTTTTTATACTTTTCTGCAATTTGTTTTTAATATTCTACGTTGTTGTTTAACATGTAATATCTTAATATTTTCTGTAAGCCGCCCTGGCATTTGAGAATAACAGGTGTCATATAAATATATGAAAGAAAGAAAGAAAGAAAGAAAGAAAGAAAGAAAGAAAGAAAGAAAGAAAGAAAGATGATCAGCACATCCAAACAGCATACTCAGCTCAAGATGTCACTATTCTTATTTTAATTAAATAGAAATAGATAATGTAATCTGTTGGGTGCCAATGCTGAAACTAGTAGGAAAGCCCTCCTAATGCAATAGAACTGTATAACGCCATGAATTTAATAATAATTCTTGGTTGATGGGTGGAGTGTGTTTTTACTAAATGCTTGTATTTTGTGTCTTGAAAGCCTTGTAAATCTTTTGTGTGTGTTATTAGGCAGGCAATGCTTTAACCTTAAATAGTATTTTCGTTTCTCCTAAAGGAATATTTGTCCTTGCACAGGAGAACTTCAGCCTGATAGAGCTATCAACTGTCTACTCTATTTCCTGGCAGGTTTTTGCAAATGCTGCATTTTGTGTCAATGTGAAGGTGACATTCAGTGTCAGGTGTTTTAGGTAGAGGAGAGATTAAAGCTTTGATAAACAGAGAAAAATTAATCCTTTCAATGTGAATGTCAGCGAGAGTAACTCCCACTTTGCTCCCACCATATAGTTTATGCCAAGAAGAGAGATCCTTAGAACAAGCGGCCATTGATCAAAATTGTGAGGGGTCCATTCTAGACAAAATCAAATGAGCAAATGTTTGCATTTCATCCTCTGCCAGTCCTGGTGTTTCTTCCCTTGTCACATCTTTAAGGTGTGTGATAAACCAGGGGAACACATGATCTAATCAGCTGCAAGGGCTGATATAATATTCCACATGGATTGACTTTCAGTTCCAGTATCACTAACTCTATTCCAAGAGCAAGAATTCCCTGTCTTTTAAATTTTAATTATTTTTGCATATTCTAAAAATACTCCTTGTCAAACAAAAACCCTGTATACCATCACCACCACTAAGAAACAAAGTGGTTAGGTAGCCCATGGAGTAGCCCTGGGATATCAGAACATGATGGGAGATGCTAACCTTCTAGGATACAGGTTGCTAATGTGGTGCCCTCCACAAGTTGCTAGTTGCTAGCTGCCACTAGCATGGCTAATGGGAAAGGATGGAAGGAGTTAGAATCCAACAACAACTGGAGGGCAACACTTTAATTACCCATGTACTAGAAGCTCAGGGATTTGTCTAGGAATGGATTTGCACTGAAGTTGTTATTCACATCCATCAATGGTGTGCACCTCCAAGGGTGAAGTCAAACCGCTGCATTAGCAGCACCGAAATGACCTCCCTGGAGCGCAAGCCTGGGCAGTGTATATGGTGGTCCTGGGGTGCCCAGGTGACACTCACTGATGTGGTCCAATGGAAAGCAGATCAATACATTTGGCACCAGCTTGGCTGCAGGAGTTGATGGGAGAAGGATACAAGGCACCATCCAACTGTCTTAGGGACTCCACTCAGGATGTGTGTAGGGTTTAGTCCTTAGTCTTTTCTTCTCCCAAAGATGTCCTGCAGAGCAGTGGAGGTTCAGGATCAGAGTTTTCCTTCTCCTAAATGAGGCACCTTCCCAGGTTGATGAGCCCCTTCTTCCTCGCTTTCCTCTGCAGCACACGCAGAAACCGCCTTCTTGACTGTTGGACCCACTATTGGTCCCATCTGCTCAATCCCCCAAAGCCTTCTCCGTGCAGCAGAAGTTCCTAAATCACTGAGGCGTTGAGAGCCATTGCCTACCTTTACCTCATTTAGCCAGCCAGTTGAAGCCATTCCCAGGGTGTGGCCGCTGTTGCATGGTGATGGCTTATATGAGCCACTGGTGAGAACTGAGTGTAGGGTGGGAACCAAAGGTGGAAAAAATATCCCAGAAGGAGAATGACATGTCCCCCCATAGTACTACTACTCCCCTAACACCCTGTACATAGGAAAAACAGAAACAGGCATGGATCAACTTGCTGCAAAACTATATGTGATGAGGCGCTCAACTGTGTGAAATGAGTTGGGAAGCTATACTTTAAGACAAGGTCTTCTGGCCTGGGGGCCTCTTTCCCTCAAGGCTAACCTCCCAGGAGCCAGATGCCACAACAGTGGGTGGAGAGTAGTGGGTACAGTACAGTAGCCTACAGTTCAGGCTTCCTCAACCTTGGCCCTCCAGATGTTTTTGGCCTACAACTTCCATGATCCCTAGCTAGCAGGACCAGTGGTCAGGGATGATGAGAATTGTAGTCTCAAAACATCTGGAGGGCCGAGGTTGAGGAAGCCTGCTACAGTTCAACCACACAGAGATCAGAGGTTTCTGCATGTACAACAAGAGATGTTATTGCAATTCAAGGATATATGCCAGCTAGGCAAAGGAACTGGAGGAAGGTGTGGAGCAGGACCCATGAGGATGTGCTCTGGGTAAGGTCCTAAGAGTGTGAAAGTGTGAATTGGAGGGTCACAGTGTTTGCACCATGCCAACCTCACTGCTCCCCACCCTCCTGGTATGCTACAGAGAGGGCAGTAACAGGAGGTCAGGTGAATCGTTCTGCCCCAGCTTGCCGCCCACTACTGAAAGGACTCAGCAAAATTGGGACCATGGGGTTTAGGGATGGGTAATTTCCCCCATGTGCTGCAGTTCTGCTGAACCCCCTTCCTCTTGGTACCATTTGAATCTTTCTTGCTGGGACTAATGTGAGCTTCAAGGATAAGATGGCATGCATGCGCACACACACACACACACACACACACAGAGAGAGAGAGAGAGAGAGAGAGAGAGAGAGAGAGTCATTTGCAGGCATATATTCTGCAAACCAAATTTAATGCTATGCAACCCGAAGCTAAGGACTAAAGAATTAAGCAGCTACATCTTTCTGCTCGTATGCTTTTTAATTCTTTTTCAAAAAAGAAAAAATTACTTTAGCTGCAGCTTTTTGAAATAATAAAGAAAAAAGCCTATGATTCTACTCAGCATTGACTGAGGCCAAATGACTATTTAAGACCTTTTCAGTCTGTTCACCTTTTGGGGGGGGAATTAATTATGCGCCAGACATAGCTCATTCTGCAAAATGCAATAGTAATCTTTCCTGCAGAGGAAAGGCTTAGCGGAGATGTTATTGTCTCAGCCAGCCCAAATAGAGGATCCACAATGAATGTTCAGAACAGAGCACTTCTCAAGTTTCAGGCTTTCATCACAGGAGTAACCTCAATGCACGGCTCTGCCCTGCTTTATTCAGGGATGAGGAACCTGTGGTCCTCCAGGTACTATTGGACATCATCTCTCATCGGCCTCAGCCAGCATGGCCGCTGATCAGGTATTATGGGAGTTGTAGTCCAAGAGCACCTTAAGAGCCACAGGTTCCCTAGCCTTGCTCTGGAAATGAAAGGACTAGACTTTTAATAGGGGAAAGAATATACCATTGAAAATTATCCTAGGCTGTGTCGCCCAACTGAGAAATTGCAGTCTGTTTCACGCCTGAAAGGGAAAGCAATCTAGATGGCTCAGTCAGCAGAGCATGAAACTCTTAATCTCAGAGTCGTGGGTTTGAGCCCCACATTGGGCAAAAGATCCCTGCATTGCAGGAGGCTGGACTAGATGACCCTTGTGGTCCCTTTCAAACCTACATTTCTATGATTCTGTGAATGGCTCCTGTGGTCCTGAGCATGGCTGTGCTCAGTGCTTTTCTTCTAGAAAAAGGTGCCAGTACTCACTATGAAGTTGTTACAGTGAGTGCCACCCTTTTAACCAGTGCTTTTCTTCTAGAAAGAAAAAAAACATGTCAGTACTGCGTACCCAGGGCAGGGGAGCACTGGCTGTGCTTTTACATAACAAACAAAGAGGTGCATTCTAATTATGTTCAGTGCAACACACTACATATACCAGGGCAGAGCCTGCTTCACAACAGATAAAGTCTAGCAGGCTCCATCCCTCTGGCCCAGAGGTGTACCTAGGCTCCTTTGTGCCCTTGGCAAAGAGATGTATCAGTTCCTGAGAAGCTGAAACAGACCATGGACCAGAAACTCAGAAAGTTTGTTTTTCTTTGCTTTTTTTGCTCCGCCAGTGACTTCCTCTGCAACCATCAGGGTCAGGTCTGCTCTGCTCTTCTCTGCTCTGCTCTGCCTTCCCTCCTCTGCCACTACCTCCTCTGCTGGCATCTTCACAAAAGCATTTCCAGGGAAAATTAATGCTACAGCAGAATAGGGCTATATGCACATTAGCAGTTTGACACACAGCAAGGTCATTCCACCACCCCTTGTGTTTCAAGCTGTGTTTTCTTGTTGCTCTACACATCAGAGAGGGGGCAAGGATGTATTCTCCCAATGTGCACCACTTGATTTGTTTCCCCACACCTGCAAACTCCCTGAACTCCAAGTCAACAAGGCTGCCATCTGGGCATGTGCAACAGCTGTCTTAAATGAACACACCTCAGCTTAAGTGCATGTTTTCAAAATGGTTGGAAGCAGGTTTGAGAGGAAAGACATAAACAGCAATATTTCTCAACAGGTAAAAGACCCCTGGATGGTTAAGTCCAGTCGAATTTGACTATGGGGTGCGATGCTCATCTCTGCTTTCAGGCCAAGGGAGCCAGCGTTTGTCCATGGATAGCTTTCTGGGTTATGTGGCCAGCATGACTAAACTGCTTCTGGTGTAACGGGACACTGTGGTGAGTGTCAGAGTGCACGGAAATGCAGTTTACCTTCCCGCCACAGCAGTACCTATTTATCTACTTGCACTGGTGTGCTTTCAAACTGCTAGGCTGGCAGAAACAACAGGAGCTCACCCCATCAAGCGGATTTGAACCACTGAGCTTCTGATCAGCAGGCCCAAGAGGCTCAGTGTTTTAGACCACAGCACCACCCATGCCCCATTTCTCAAGAAACTACAGGACACATGTGGATTGTGGCTTATGGTCCTGTGTATGCAGCTTCAAACACCAGCTGTAGCAGCATGCTGGAGCTGGAGTAAACGGTAATGTGTACATAGGCTAGGTCTTTATTTTGGTTCTGATCAAAAGCAAAATAAAGCTGTTTCTGAAGTAGGTTAATCCTTGTGGATAAATTCTGTTTGAGCAACCCAAGAAATGAAAACCCTTCCAGAATTCTGCTAAGCCCCATTGCCGATGCTGATGAAGACACCGACGGTGCGCAAACAGAGGAATAAACTAGAGACTATCACCTGAATACACAAAACTGCACTTGCTACTCTCTTGAGATGTCCGTTTTCTATGCACATATTTGCCTCGGAAATTTAAGCATGCAGGAAAATTTACAGCCTAGGTTTACAGTGTGGATAAATGCTTGAATGTTTCCAAATCTGAAAAGCCATCACGAGACATTAAATTGACAGGCTCTGAGAGATAATTTTTAAAATAAATAAATACAAATGAATACAAGGAAGTGGATCTGCCAAAGCATTCCCATCAGAATGAGTTAGGTTTGGTACAAAATGTACATTTACACTTGACAGTGAAAGACAGCTTTGATTACCAAGGCTTTCGTGTAGGTAGGGAAAACATAGATATATATAATAAATCCAGCACAACATTCAAAATATATCTCGCTGCTGTAATCAAGGTAGAGTGCAGAGAAAAGCTATCTTAAAATGAGCCAGCATTATCCCTAATTTAACAGCAAAGTTGGTCAACATGCCTGTACGTTCACAACTGTTTCTTGAGTTCTAAGAAGGAAACTGGCTTAGAAACCAGATCCTGTATTTACTGGCAGCGCTTCTAATTCCAACAGTATATGTTTATGAATGCTTTCTCAATGAGGTTTACTCCATAGTATGCATGCCCAAGATTGCAGCCTAAATGTTGGAGCTGGCTGGATTCACTGCTGAAGGAGAGACACTCTGCACATGCTTAGTTGCTTTAAGAACATGTGGGCTCCAACTACCAGCCCATTTCAATTTCGTTGTTCTGTATGGGACAATGACAATAAAGATATGGTATCTAGTCTGGCAACCAGTTCTCACAGTGACCAACCAGACAGCAGCGGAGCAAGCCGATTGGGCGCCTGGGGCAGGGCGCGCATGCCCTGTGCCCAGGGGTGGGGCCAGCCAGGGCAGGACACTCCACAAGACCTCTGAGGAGTCTGCCTGCCTCTTCCCACTCAGCCGTCCTACAGCTGAGGGGGAGGCAGCAGGCTGACCATTTGGGGCAGTGCAGAGTCTACGGGCGCCCAAGCCACCGTGTCACTCCCAGGAGAGACGCATGGCTCAGGCGTGCTGCAGGCCCCACGATGAGTGTCGCCTGGCATTTTGTCACCCCTCTCAGTGGTGACACCCGGGGTGACCTGCCCCCACTGCCCCCCTTCCTCCAACCAGATGGAGCCTTGCAACCTTGCCATTTTATTCATGCCCGTCGCTAGCATGGGAAACAGGTGAGCTTTGAGTGACCACATCAGGTATGCAGGTATTCTTCCAGTGTTAGCTGAATAAACCTTCAGTTTTCCTTATTTATTTATATGGCAATGCAGTGAGCGGTAATCCAATGCAACATCGCCACCTTGTGGGATGTTCCGAAAGTTACTGCAATAGTGGGGGGAGACTGCAAAATTCCTGCTTAACATTGCACATCTCAGCAGCACTTGATTAATCAGCACCCTGTGTTTAACCAAGTCACAAAGATTTCTTTGGTCCCAGTAAAGACATTGCCCTAACACAGACGGAGGATGACTGAGGTTCGATGGCTGGCAGGACATGCTTTCTATGCAGATAATTCCATGATAAGCCCAGGCAAAAGACTGCCTGCCTGAAACCTTAGCAAGTCACTGCAGGTCAGTGTATCTGATACTAAGCTGGATGCAATAATATTCTGACCCATTATAAAGCAGCTTCTTATGCACCTGGCTTTAAAGATATTTATTCATTTCTTTATAACCAAATCAGTCAAATTCTTCCATTGAAAAGTAGTGTGTGTTCTTTTTAATTACTATTGATTGATTGTTTTTAATACAAGGAAGGCTCTCTCTCTTTTTTTACAAGCAATAAGTAACATCATAATAGAAGTTATCACCAGTCACCTCAATTACAGAGAGGGTGGGATGCCATGGAAAAGTTACAAAAGGAAATGAGGGTTGAGTTTTCCTTCACATTGGTAAACTGCCAACCTATAGGTCTAACTAAGCCCACGAGTTTCCCAGTAGTGATGTATGGAAGTGAGAGCTGGACCATAAAGAAGGCTGATTGACGAAGAATTGATGCTTTTGAATTATGGTGCTAGAGAAGACTCTTGAGAGTCCCATGGACTGCAAGAAGATCAAACCGATCCATTCTGAAGGAAATCAGCCCTGAGTGCTCACTGGGAGGACAGATCGTGAAGCTGAGGCTCCAATACTTTGGCCACCTCATGAGAAGAGAAGACTCCCTGGTAAAGACCCTGATGTTGGGAAAGATGGAGGGCACAAGGAGAAGGGGGCGACAGAGGGCGAGATGGTTGGACAGTATTCTCAATGCTACCAGTATGAGCTTGACCAAACTGCGGGAGGTAGTGGAAGGTAGGCGTGCCTGGCGTGCTCTGGTCTATGGGGTCACGAAGAGTCGAACACAACTAAACGACTAAACAACAACAAGCCCACAAGGCTGCTGAGACCACTTGAGGCTGCTCACTTAGTCTCGACCTGACATCATATTTGGCATCAGGTGTGGGGCAGGTAAAGGCACAAGTGGGTCACAAAAAGAGGTTTGCTACCGACTGCTGACACCTGCACAGATCTGTGCATCGTTCCAGTTACAGATAGGTAGCCGTGTTGGTCTGCCATAGTCAAAATAAAAAAATTCCTTCCAGTAGCACCTTAAAGATCAACTAAGTTAGTTCTTGGTATGAGCTTTCGTGAAGAAGTGTGCATGCACACGAAAGCTCATACCAAGAACTAACTTAGTTGGTCTTTAAGGTGCTACTGGAAGGAATTTTTTTATTTAGATCTGTGCATGTCTCTTATTGCCTCTGAATCCAAAATAAAAACTGCCCCTGAGCAGAACAACCCCATAGTGCCCCCCACCCAACTAAAAAGCACCAAACAGTGTAATTTTTCTTCTCAGGGTATAGATCTTCAACCAGTAAGTTGAAGACCCACACACAGGTGGGTTTGCAACGCCATCCTAGGTGGGTCACTGTAAAGCTATTTCCACCTTGTCCCTAGCTCAAGGAGCACCATGTGTTTCAGCTAGGATGCATTCTGCCAGTGAGACACTCATTTTTTCAATTTGCCGTGAGTGCAACAATGTGGCAGGAGAAAGGAATCAGCCTTTTCAGTAAGATGTTTCTGCTTTTCTACAGCTATGCCTGTAGTATTAGAGCTCTCTATGGAACAGGGGTGTGCAGTCCTATATCTAGTCTATTCCTCTAGCTTTCTGGGCTTCTCCTGCAATGGAATTTTGCTGGGAACTAGCATGAAGAAGTGTCAGCTGTGCTGGGGTAGCTTGGTAGCCACCACGGCTGCGATGGGGCCCCAGGAAGTGATGGCAGGGGTCTGGTGGCTTTGGGAGGAGACAGTTCTCAGGAGATAGGATTGCACATCATCCTCACCCCACTCTCAGCAACTTGAAACAGCACTGTGTCAGGGGAAAAGTTTATTGGAGGATGGATGGTGGCTAACAGATTGAGGTTGAATCCTAACAAGACAGAAGCACTGTTTTGGGGGGACAGGAGGCGGGCAGGTATGGAGGACTCCTTGGTCCTGAATGGGGTAACTGTGCCCCTGAAGGACCAGGTGCACAGCCTGGGAGTCATTTTGGACTCGCAGCTGTCCATGGAGGTGCAGGTCAATTCTGTGCCCAGGGCAGCTGTTTATCAGCTCCACCTGGTACGCAGGCTGAGACCCTACCTACCTGCAGACTGTCTTGCCAGAGTGGTGCATGCTCTAGTTATCTCCCGCTTGGACTACTGCAATGTGCTCTATGTGGGGCTACCTTTGAAGGTGACCTGGAAACTACAACTAATCCAGAAAGTGGCAGCTAGACTGGTGACTGGGAGCGGCCGCCTAGACCACATAACACCTGTCTTGAAAGACCTACATTGGCTCCCAGTACATTTCCGAGCACAATTCAAAGTGTTGGTGCTGATCTTTAAAGCCCTAAATGGCCTCGGTCCAGTATACCTGAAGGAGCATCTCCACCCCCATCGTTCTGCCCGGACACTGAGGTCCAGCTCCGAGGGCCTTCTGGCGGTTCCCTCGCTGCAAGAAGCCAAGTTACAGGGAACCAGGCAGAGGGCCTTCTTGGTAGTGGCACCCCCCTGTGGAACGCTCTCTCACCAGATGTCAAAGAGAAAAACAACTACCAGACTTTTAGAAGACATCTGAAGGCAGCCCTATTTAGGGAAGCTTTTAATGTTTGACAGACTATTGTATTTTTATATTTTGCTGGAAGCTGTCCAGCGTGGCTGGGGAAACCCAGTCAGATGGGCAGGGTACAAATAAATTAATAATAATAATAATAATAATAATAATAATAATAATAATAATAATAGTGAATAGTGGCAGAGAGGGAAATCCATATATGGGGTATCTCTGTGAAAATGCATTCCAGATTACAAGTTAGGAGTCAGGGGTGGGTCTTGGGCCTGGACCTGTTAAAGGTCAGTGTGTTGGGGGGGATTGATCCACTCCCTTGATTGTGTATTCATATGTGTGGATATAATTGCATAAATTGGACTGGTAGAACAGATGTGCATGTGTGAACTCAGTTTCTGGGCAGGAATCTAGCACCCAACAGTGGAATTTGTGTTCCAGCATTCCAGGCTTGCAATTATAATCAAAAGAGGAAGAAATAAAAACAGTCAAGACCTGATCCCGCTGAGATATGACCTTGCAGCCATAAATACTTCTTTTTTCTTTATAAAAAAGAAAAAGAAAGCCATTTCTTGGCTTCTGCTTCCAATGCAAAGTTCCAAATAAATGTAGAAATAAATCTCCCGAACCCTGCTGAGTGTTGGCACTGCAGATGGTAAGGGCTCTGGTAAGTGTTACAACTGAGAGGCTTCTCCAGATGAATGGTAATTAGGCACTTTAAAGTAACAAAAAGTTCAGAAAATAGCATAGGCGTTGGGATGTAGAGAGTTGTATTATCCATCCTGCATCATTTCACAAAACAATACAGAAGAGAGGGCCCATAACACTCACACAACCATCTGTCATACAACAGTGAAGAGGGCTCTGCAAACACAACATGACCATATCCGAAGACTGGATCTGGGGTAGAAAGGAAGGGATCTGTGGCTAGGTTGCAACAAGCAAGAAACCAATGTTTGCTACATGTAATAAAGTGGTTGTACAAAATTTGGGTTGGGAACATGGTTCTGTAGGTGAAATATACTAGGAGTGGATTTCATGCTCTTTATTCAGCTCATAGTGGTGAGGAGGAATGGAAGTTCCCCCAGAATGTCTGCTTTATATACATTATTTACACAATGGGCCCCACGTGATTGGCTAATTCTGGGATTCTCCTGCAGGCCAATCAGGTTGCGGATTCACTTCCACCTGGAGCTGGATTGGGTGGCTCCTGTGGACCAATCAGACAGCTGCATTCTGGGTCCTATTGTACTAGGACCAATCAAACTGCTGCATTCTGAATCCTATTGTTCTAGGACCAATCAGACTGCTGCATTTTGGATCCTATTCCACTCAGTACATAACAGTAGGTTTCCTCCTTCTGGGCAAATAGCTTGGGAAAGCATTCTGGGAGGAAGGATTAATTGCTCCTCCCTCACTTCCATTGTCCTGATCCACAGCTACTAGAAGTGTTTTAAAAGTGGGAGATAACTATTTGCAAATCTGAATCATTTCTAGTTTGGTCCTTAGATATATTCTGCAACAACTGGAAAGGTATAACTCCACCAAGCTTGTCAAAACAAAGCATTCTTTGACTGTTGCCATGGGGCCAAGAAAAGACAATTGCCAAGGGTGTTGAACATTCCAAAATTCCAGGACTCCCTTTGTGCTAATAAGAATTTACCATTAGGCTTACCATTGTAGATTATCCTGAGACAATACCCTGACTTAACTAAGGTGTATTGGTAGCCCATGATGACCTGCTAATGGGTCTCTGAGAGATTGAAGACTGCAGTCCTTAACCCTGGTTAAAGTTAAAGGAACCCCTGACCATTAGCTCCAGTCGTGACCGACTCTGGGATTGCGGCACTCATATCGCTTTATTGGCTGAGGGAGCCGGCGTACAGCTTCCAGGTCATGTGACCAGCATGACTAAGCCACTTCTGGTGAACCAGAGCAGCACACGGAAATGGTGTTTACCTTCCCGCTGGAGTGGTACCTATTTATCTACTTGCACTTTGATGTGCTTTCGAACTGCTAGGTTGGCAGGAGCAGGGACCGAGCAACGGGAGCTCACCCCGTCGCGAGGATTTGAACCGCCAATCTTCTGATCGGCAAGTCCTAGGCTCTGTGGTTTAACCCACAGCGCCACCCGCATCCCTGGTTACCCGGAAGTAAACCTCATTGAATTCAATAGGGCTCACTTCAGAGTAAACATGATGAGGAGTGGGCTGCTGTAAGAAGGCCAAGTGATGCTCAGAAGAGCTGACTCACAGGGTTTGAACATGGTGGCGTTGCTGGGCAGAGTTGTGGGTAGGAGCCCTTTTGCTGCCTGGCAGAGTCTTGCAAAATACAAGTGGAATCAATCACCTGGAAGGTGTGGATCAGGCAGAAATTTCAAGGTCAAGAATTCCCGAATCGGTATTTCAGTCGCGGCCTGGTGATCATGAAAAATATGGGGGTGATCCACAACAGCCCCATAAACTGCACCTTGTGACCAGAGTCAGAAGTGGAAGAAGGCGTCCTTATTGAGAAAAAGAGATCATCAAATTTCTTGGATTGGAAAAAAGATATGAGCTAAGAGTGCATAAAAACATCCCTTCTGTGAGTGAAAAACTGAAAGTGATTAAACATCTAATAAGCATAAAACCATTAAAGCTGCCCCATGGAATTCCATCTGAAGAAGAAATGTCTGATACCTATATTAACAGTGCAGGTGAACTAATAATTTCTCGTCATCTAAAAGAACCGGAACAGAAAAAGATTGATGCTTTGTAATGTGTAGTGCCATTTTGTACAATAAATGTAATTTTAAACTGGAGGAGGAGGAGGAGGAGGAGGAGGAGGAGGAGGAGAAGGAGAAGGAGAAGGAGAAGGAGAAGAAGAAGAAGAAGAAGAAGAAGAAGAAGAAGAAGAAGAAGAAGAAGAGCTGAATCACCCCAATTCCTCAGACACAGGGAGAAAGCAAACTGCAATTTTGATGATATTAAGGTTGCTTCCAGATGACCTGTTTATTGAGCATTCATCGTGATCTGTCTGCACAAAGTTTGCAGGGGTGTTATATGACATTGATTTATTGAGCATTCATTCTGTGTCCTCTAGTGATTTTACCTGGCTGGAATATATCCTTGAACTGTGATAATGCCTCATGCTGGCTTGCATGGAGGGCAGAGGGTATAATAGAATTATAGAGCTGGAAGGGACCACAATGGTCATCAAGTCCAAACCCCCGCAATGCAGGAATCTTTCACCCAATGTAGGACTTGAACCCACGACACTGAGATGAAGAGTCATGCTTTACTGACTGAGCTATCCCAAAAGCATTTGTCTGGCTTTTGCCACACCCATTAGTGTTATGTAGCCTCCCTGAAGTTTGCCCAAGATGGAATGTGGTCCCTAGGCTGGAAGATTTTCCCCCCACCCCTCCTGTATTTTGTCCTCACTGAGCATTCATTCAGATTTGTGTACAGCGCAGTTACCATATTTTTCACTCCATAAGACACACTTTTTCCCTCCTAAAAAGTAAGGGGAAATGTGTGTGCATCTTATGGAGCAAATGCAGTCAGGAGGTAGGTGGGAAAAGCCCCCAAGGGATGCACACACGCTCCTCGCGGCTCTTGCGGGCTTTTCCCCAAGGAGGGAGAAGGGACTAACTGGCTGCGTCAGTCCCTTCTCCTTCCTCGGGGAAAAGCCCGCAGGAGCTGCGCACCCTTTAAAGAGCATGCGGCTCTTGCTGGCTTTTGTGGGAGGTGAGGGAAGGGACAGAGGGCAGCCCCTCAGTCCCTTCCCCCACCTCCCACAAAAGCCCCCAAGAGCCGCACTCCTTTTCATGAGCTGCGTGGAGCATGTGTGAGGCTCTTAGGGGCTTTTTTCCTGGGGGAAAGCCTGCAAGCGCCACACACACGCTCCACGCGGCTCGTGAAAGTGAGTGCAGAGCAGAGCCTGGGATGCATACAGGCTCTGCTCAGTGCTCCCTTTAAAAATATTTTTTTCCTTCTAAAAACTAGGTGCGTCTTATGGAGCGAAAAATACAGTATATGACAATAGAAATTTATTCCTGGTTTGCTTGTGGGACACATCTTCCTGTTAGTCCTTCATTCATCCCATGCCTTTCAATGCATTTCCCTTTCATTAAGCTTAATTGAATGCCCACCCTGTTGTTGTGTTTAAAGTACATTTGTTGCACTAGGGCAGCAGAGCTCTTGGATACACTTTAAATGCAGAAACCTAAAATTCAGATGTGTGCTTCAATCTCTCAAAATCCTGACAGTCTGGAAGCACCCTAGGAACGTCTGTCTTAATAAGAGAGTCCTTTTAAAAACACAGCGCTGCAGAGAGCCAATGAAAGTAAAGTATGTCATGAGAAATCTTAGACCCCCTGGCCAGGAGGATGAAAGTCCTCCACACAGGGGCTTGATTAAAGACTCTTTCCTCCAGTTATTGAATTGGAAAGTTTTGGATTTGTGACCACTCGCAGCTCTTTTGAATCCAGTCCGCAGAACTTATGTAGGTTAGGCTTCTTTTGAGCAATGAGAATCAGCATTTCCCTTACTTATGTTTTCAGACCTCATGACCTTTTGAAATGGCTTTTACATGATGGAAGGCGAGAACGGCACCAATTTCTCTTGCAGGTTTCAGGAGCAGAGCTTCCATGCTGCAGTAAGAGATGGGAGAATAATTTTCTGGAAGGACCCATTTGAAACTGAGAGGCACAATCTGTCCTTCCCTGTGTGGCCTGCTGGGGGGGGAGAGAGAAATCTCCATGGGGCCCAGTTGAGCCTTTAAACTAGCCTCCCACACCAGCCTTTGGCTAGCTTCAGGCAACCAGAATCAGACCAATCATTATTTGGAAAGGTGTGCTTGTGTATGCCTCCTGTACAGCAAAGAAGCTAACTTACTCCACTTTGTACAGAGCATCCTGCTGCTGGCTTTAGTTCACAAATGGACCACTCAGATCTGATTTTCCTGCATACACTACTGGCATGCAACCATGCACACACTTAGTAGCTGGTCCTTGTCAGAATATGTTATTGTTGTTTAGTCGTTTAGTCGTGTCCGACTCTTCATGACCCCATGGACCAGAGCATGCCAGGCACTCCTGTCTTCCACCGCCTCCTGCAGCCTGGTCAAACTCATGCTGGTACCTTCAAGAACACTGTCCAACCATCTCGTCCTCTGTCGTCCCCTTCTCCTTGTGCCCTCCATCTTTCCCAACATCAGGGTCTTTTCCAGGGAGTCTTCTCTTCTCATGATGAGGCATCTGATCAAGGCCTGTATTTTAAAATGAACTTAAAAATATATTTGTAAATGTTTGTATGTTTCATGCCAGGCAGAAAAGCAGCTGGCTAAGTACTTTGGCAGTTGTTTATCCTCTTGAACAGCCCCCCCCCCCCTGATTTATAGTAGTACCAGGAGACACGTTTCTCAAAGTTGTAAAAGGGAATTACAGGCTGGGAGCAAAGGTTACACTAACCATACATATTACAGAGTACAATCAAGCTGCAAAAACACTAATTAAGAGTTGGTAAATAGTAAGATTTATTGTTTAACAGAAAATAATACCATGTGCCTCCCATCAGACTCTAGCCATATCTTCCTAAGGTTAAAGGGCAAGAGCTAATAGGAACAGCAGCTGGCTGGGAAAGAGGGTGTAAACTGAAGAGGCTTTTTTGAAGCTGTTTTACTGAGTTCTTTTTTTACTTTGCAAAGGCCTTTTCTTCTAAAAAGCTATCTATGTTAATGTATGAAATTTATTGGCTAAATGGAATTATGCAAAGGATTTAGAAAGTAAGAAATGTTAGATTCTTATGTTGGATTCTTATTTCATTGATGGTGTGTGAGAAGGTGAACCCAAGATCTCTGTTTAAGATAAAATTTAAAACCATGAGCCATCTGTTTTAGCCATTTGCCCCTGTTGCCAGGGGCAATAGGGCAAAAGGTGATCTGGTAATTAAGGTGCCTTGTCGAGGCAAATGTAAGATATATGGCTACTTGTCTGCCATTTATGGATAGAAGGAATTATAGCTCTTTGTCTCCCATAAAAGGTAATAGGAAGTGGGTGTATCATTTATGATTGGTTCTAGCAAACAGCCAATAGGAATTTCAACCAGGCTGATTGGACAGAGGCAGCCAAAGGAGGAGCAAGGGGGCTGGGCTGAGGAAATATAAGTGCTGGCCATCAGGGCTAGAGTGGGCAGAGCTTTGGTAACCATATACCACTGTGTCTCTCATTTATTTGTCTGACAAATAAATTATTATTTTAATTTCTCTATTGCTGCGTTGAATATTTCATTCCAGCTAAGCATTAACCACAAGCAGGGTGCTACAATGAGGTGGCCAACGTATTGGAGCCTCAGCTTCAGGATCTGTCCTTCCAGTGAGCACTCAGGGCTGATTTCCTTCAGAATGGATCGGTTTGATCTTCTTGCAGTCCATGAGACTCTCAAGAGTCTCCTCCAGCACCATCATTCAAAAGCATCAATTCTTTGGCGCTCAGCCTTCTTTATGGTCCAGCTCTCACTTCCATACATCACTACTGGGAAAACCATGGCTTTAA
Source organism: Podarcis vaucheri (assembly GCF_965113315.1). Taxonomy (NCBI): domain Eukaryota; kingdom Metazoa; phylum Chordata; class Lepidosauria; order Squamata; family Lacertidae; genus Podarcis; species Podarcis vaucheri. Next base: position 81,355,656 of record NC_138764.1, read on the forward strand.
CTATACGGACCTTTGTTGGCATGTCAGAATATACCCATGCTGTTTTCTGTGGGGTGGGGCCTGCCCCATGCTCCACTACCCTTCCCTGTTCTGGGCATGCCTGTTTCTGTACTTGTGTGGCACATCTTAAAAAAATTCACTGGCAGCACACAAGATTGCAAGACAAACATTACCACCCCATAGTTATCATGTTTCACTGTGGGCAAAATGGAGTTTTGTGCTTTTTTGTGGTGGGTGGAGAGCAACATCCCCATCCATAGTGTTACCAGAATTTATGTAAAAGTGGGGGTGCCCCTCCAGCATTCATCATACACCCCCCGGCTACCAAAATCAACACAATCACTCCTGCAAATGTCCCCGCAAAACACTTCATCACACAAGGGTTTTTTCCTATCTCTATTCAAAGGGCATCTGCTGCACATTACCAAATGTAACAATTACTGATAAATGTATCTATGTACTGGCTCAATGGGGAAACTTTAGAACAGGCATCCCCAACCTTCAGCCCTCCAGATTTTTGGACTACAATTCCCATCATCCCTGACACTGGTCCTGTTAGCTAGGGATCATGGGAGTTGTAGGCCAAAACATCTAGAGGGCCGCAGGTTGGGGATGCCTGCTTTAGAAAGTCCTATAAAATCACTCCAGTATCAGATTTTGTGCCATTCCAACTTTGTTCTGTTCAGGAAAGGAATGGCTACCAAGGGGGGAGTGTCTGGGCAGGGGCAGCCATAATCCCTGAACCTTGAGACCACTACTCTCCTGCCTCTTGAACAAGAGATAATCACTGGCATCCTGGCAGATGGGTGCCAGGCAGGTAGCCATCCCACAGACAATAGCAGACCATCCAGGAATGTATTAGGTTCTCAGTCAGGACAAGAGTGTGATTACCTGACCGGGAAAACGGGAACTTATAAATATTTCTTTTGTATCACTTGATGGGTGTGAGGTGGAGGGCAAGGGAGAGTTGGGGGCAAACCTGATGGTCAAGTTTCTGCCAGAAGACCCCTCCCTGTTTGTGACATAACTGTGATGTATCTGTGATGTATGCATGATGCTTCATTAAGGGTGTTGTGGGTAAAAAGGGAAACCATCCTTTGTTCGGGGCTTCTTCCTGCTTCTTCCATGTTGTGGCTGGAAGACTTGTTGCAACTAAAGATCAGGCCTACAGGCTGCTGTTTTGCTCCTATATTCTTGGCTGGTGTCTTTGTTTAGCAATCCAGGTGAGCCCAAGGATTTCCCTCTAACAGTAGGAAAACTGTCTTATCCTGAGTCAGACCCCTGGTTCATCTCGCTCAGTATTGTCCAACACTAGCTGGCAGCAGCTCTCCATCTCGTCCTTCTGCCCTAACTGGAAATTTTAGGGATTGAACCTTCTGTGTGGAAGATAGATGCTTTAGCGCCAAGCCATGGTCCATCCACAACTCCATTTCAGCAGGGTTGGCGGTTCTTCACCTCCAGTGGCATGAGGAGCCATCCTCAGGTCCTTCAGCTGATGAAACAGGGCGGGTCAGCTTGCACCTCTAATCTTTTATTACTTCTACAAATATAAAAAATGATTTGAGAAAACTACTCGACATTGTTCTGTCCCATCCCTACCCACATATGCTTTCACATTTCTGTGAATATCAGAAATGTGACAAGTGTTTATAAAACTGAGACTTTCCCTCTCTTTCTCTTGCACAAACATGCTGTTCCACAAGAGGGCATCCATGTAATAAACCTGATTGTGATTCATATATTACCACATCGGAAGTAAAACACACACACAAAAGAAAAGTAGGTAAAGACAGTGCTATTTTTTAAAAAAAGAGGTGCCAGAACTCACCAATGAAGCCCACCTGAGAGGTGCTGGAACTGAGTTTCTGAGAGTGCTGGCTGAAAAAAAGCCCTGGGTAAAGATATCAGCTTATATTAGCTTATAAACCACATCTTGAGGTTTACCCTTTTCTTTTCCTTTCTTTTTTCATTTTCTTTTCCAGAGTGGCTGGAGACTCCCAGAGTGGCTGGGGGAACCCAGCCAGATGGGCGGGGTATAAATAATAAATTATTATTATTATTATTATTATTATTATTATTATTATTATTATTATTATTACTGCATCTTCTAAATTTTTTTGAACAGCTAGAGTTTGGACTTGTTAATCTAGGCTCCCATCTCTCTCCCCCCCCCAATTATTCATACACTCAGGTGCTAAGCTCATTAACGGGGAGTAAATTAGAACAAATGCCTGGTACATATGGCTGGTATGCTTTGCACAGCCACAGCGACCCTTTTCCAGGAAGTAACAGAAACAATAAGGACCTGATTGTTTGATTAATTTGTGAGAATGCCAATTCTTTGGGAAAGAACTGTGTGATCTGGCTTGCCCACATTTGCTTGCCTATTGCATTAATAGCCATCTTTTTCCTCCAATGAGTTCAAAGTGGTGTACATGGTTCTTCCCTCCTCATTTAATCCCCACAACCCCCCTGTGAGGTAGGACTGAGAGGCAGTGACTGGCCCAAGGTCACCCGGTGAGCTTCATGGCTAAATGGGGATTCAAACCCTGGTTTCCAAGGTTCAACACTAACCACTATGCTATGCTGGAGGCAGAACATCCAAATGCGTTGGCGCATGTGAGTATTAATTATATATGTGATTGCAAGAATTGTGGCCCATTCGTGCTTCTTATATTTGTACATATGAAGGTGCTGAAAAAGTCCTATAAAAAGTGGTGTTATCTAAATTCTTTGCCCAGCATTAAAGCTATGGTTTTCCCAGTAGTGATGTATGGAAGTGAGAGCTGGACCATAAAGAAAGCTGATCGCCGAAGAATTGATGCTTTTGAATTATGGTGCTGGAGGAGACTCTTGAGAGTCCCATGGACTGCAAGAAGATCAAACCTATCCATTCTGAAGGAAATCAGCCCTGAGTGCTCACTGGAAGGACAGATCCTGAAACTGAGGCTCAAATACTTTGGCCACCTCATGAGAAGAGAAGACTCCCTGGGAAAGACCCTGATGTTGGGAAAGATGGAGGGCACAAGAAAAAGGGGACGACAGAGGACGAGATGGTTGGACAGTGTTCTTGAAGCTACCAGCATGAGCTTGACCAAACTGCAGGAGGCAGTGGAAGACAGGAGTGCCTGGCATGCTCTGGTCTATGGGGTAACAAAGAGTCGGACACAACTAAACGACTAAACAACAACAAAAAAAGATGAAGAAGAATCCATTTCAGATGTTCCCCACATATTTCAGCATACTGGAATGCAACACACTATTCTAAAGGAGATGTTTTATTTAACATAAAACATAATTTGGAAATTTAAGGGAATAGCTCTCATTAGTCAAAGTAGGTAATGTTACACAACACTGAAGTTCTGTTCTGACCCTTAAAGCATGTAGTATTTTATATGGCCATAAGATGGCACTACAGAAAAAGACATGCTTAAGGTTTGGGTCTGGTTGTCTTTAATATGATGCAGAGTGGCTAACTGGCTTACGGGAGAGCTCCATCAACAAACCAGGTGTTATGTGGAAACAGATACTCTGAAGAGCAGTTACTCTTTGTTGCCGAGAAGATAGCAGCTCTGTTGATTGACCAGTGCTCCCAGAGAAACTCAATCCAGACATATTCCAGGTGGTGTATGCAGGAGGTAGGCTCCCAAAACTGGGGAGGTGAAAGCGATCCATTTCCTTGCAGCATGCTTTTCCTTTGCCAAATTCCTGAGGAAAACTAGGGGGAAATACTCTCTCCTCCAAAATCCATCCCTCCATGAATGGCCCTCACATAATATATATTTCAATAGCAGCTGTCCCTGCTGTGCTGCCTTGCACATTTCAGTATTTATTATCAGCTGTGACTCTAAAAAGCTACGATCAAATGATTTCCTTATGAAAATATGATGCGGTAATCGTCCTTAACAAATGAATGATGATTTGCTAATAGAATTGAATGACCATTTGCTGACAATAGGTATTTTGATTAACTAAAGACAACTGAAACATGGAACCTAATACTGGCATTCTCCAGAGAGGAATATTTGGGAATGCAACAAAGAGGGAGCAATACTTACCTCCCTGCAGAGCAGCCTTTCTGAACCTTGCATCCCCAGATATCATTGGACTACAACTCCCATCATCCCTGACCATTGGTCCTGCTAGCTAGGTTGAGAAAGGCCACTATAGAGGGCATTCTACCAAAAGGACCACTACAGAGAAGGCTCCATCCCTGGTCCTCACTAATCTTATAGCTCTCACTGGGTGGATCCAGTAGCCACACCGAGACACACAAAAAATCTGGTCACAGCTGATAATATCATGTACAGTGGTACCTCGGGTTAAGAACTTAATTCGTTCTTGAGGTCTGTTCTTAACCTGAAACTGTTCTTAACCTGAAGCACCACTTTAGCTAATGGGGCCTCCTGCTGCCGCTGCTGCACGATTTCTGTTCTCATCCTGAAGCAAAGTTCTTAACCTGAAGCACTATTTCTGAGTTAGCAGAGTCTGTAACCTGAAGCATATGTAACCTGGAGCGTATGTAACCTGAGGTACCACTGTAATCTCTTTTGGTTGGTTACATTAATTGCCATGGATCTATCAGATTAAATTCTTGCATATATTGTCTAAGCGATTGCCTGACTAAAGATGTTTTCTTCCTTATCGGTGTATTTCTCAGGATCCAATATTTCTTTAAAATCTCCACTGCAAAGTATTCATGAAACATACCAGGAGAATGCGTGTCAGGTCCATATATATTAACCAAAGCTATTACATTTCCTGTGAATTTAGGACACAAAATTAAATAACATGTAGGCTTTTCTCAATATTTCTCAATAACTTATTGGATCTCTCTGATCTGCAACGTGTGTAGCATATTGCTTTTCTAGATTAGTTAGTGATATAACAGGAAGCACATAACTAGCTTCAATACATAAGGTGTCATAAGATTTAAAGCTAAGACTAATACAACAGAAAATAATATTTAGAGTTTACGTATTAGACTCCTTTATGGTTGTATAAAAAAGGGTTAGCTAAGATAGTGTTGGATATGTGGCAAGAACAATGCCTCTCTGAAACTCATGTTTGCACAGCGTTCTTTACTTAACAAGTTTTGGGAGAAAGTGATGGACTGTGTAACTATAACTGTGCGGAAAAAGTTAAATATTTCACTGGAGAATATTTTATTAAACTATATAACTTCAGTATGGAAATTATCAGCGGGACAACAGACATGGTGGCCAATAGATTGATATTGAAGAACTGGAAAAATAAAGATATTGTACCCACAGCGGGTGGCGCTGTGGTCTAAACCACAGAGCCTAGGGCTTGCCAATCAGAAGGTCAGCGGTTCGAATCCCCGCGAAGGGGTGAGCTCCCATTGCTCGGTCCCTGCTCCTGCCAATCTAGCAGTTTGAAAACACGTCAAGTGCAAGTAGATAAATAGGCACTGCTCCAGTGGGAAGGTAAACGGTGTTTCCGTGCGCTGCTCTAGTTTGCCAGAAGTGGCTTTGTCATGCTGGCCACATGACCCGGAAGCTGTCTGTGGACAAATGCCTGCTCCCTTGGCCAGTAAAGCGAGATGAGTGCCGCAACCCCAGAGTTGTCCACGACTGGACCTAATGGTCAGGGGTCCCTTTACCTTTACCTTTCAATCAATGAACTGGTGGTATGGCATCCCTGGCAGTTTATGAACAGACTACTTACAAATGCAGACTCTGTATGGATAAATACGATAATATTTGGAATGAGTTTATACAAAATGTAGTAGGCTACTAGCATTTTCATAAGCACTAGGACAATAACACTATACCAATTTATACAAGAATGTATAATATAATATATAAATATTGTATACAGTCGTACCTTGGTTGCCCAATGGAATCCATTCTGGAAGTCCGTTCGACTTCCGAAAATGTTCAACAACCAAGGTGCAGCTTCCGATTGGCTGCGGGAGCTTCCTGTACTCAATCAGAAGCCACATCAGACGTTCGGGTTCCAAAGAACGTTTGCAAACTGAAACATTTACTTCTGGGTTTGAGGCATTCAGGAGCCAAAACGTTTGAGTTGCAAGGCGTTCGGGGTCCAAGGTATGGCAGTACTGCTTTTTTTCGTATTTTTGATTTTATATGTATCTTTGTTGTTGTTGTTTTTCTCCCTCTCACTTTTCCTTCTTTTTTTCTATATTACTTTATTTCTTTTAACTGAAATCACCTTAATAAAATATAAATATTAAAAAAAAAACCTCTGGACTCAGCTACATTAGTAAAGAACCAACAATTTGAATGCACTATAAGCATGCAACACCAGATTGCGCCAGAGAGCAGGGAATTTAAAAACATGATTTCCCATAGGGATTTTTTTCCCTTTTGTTTAAACAGTCTAATTTCTGGCTTATTTATAGTGTTTCCCCCCCCCCCTGTGTTTAGATCCACCCTCTCTCTCACCCCCCAACCCACCGCTGGAAAATGGGGGTAAAAATATAGTGACCTACCTTGCTGTGTTGTTGTAAGGATTATAACAATATCCTGTTTGTTGAGGACAACATCCAGAGGACCTTTAAGATAGCTAGTTTTATAGCTGACGCTTCAAAACCATGACCAAGGCTTGGATGCTGAGATCACTGCAAGACCCAAGGAAACTTGAGTGGAAGTGAGAAAGGGAAACAGTGTAAGATGTGTTCAACATCAAGCAAGTCTTTGCCAGAGGTCTGGTGGTGATGCAGTTGTGCAACTCCTGAGCTTCTGTTTACAACGTTCCTACTATGGATCAGGAAAATGGATTCAGAATGTCCTTTAGCTGCCCTTCATTCAACAACAGAACCAAGTGAAGAAGAGGGTAACAATGAGTACTGTCAGGCTAGGAACTTGGAATAGAAGTCTTCAGAATAAGCAGGAAGGCCTCCAAACACAACAGGACTAGCAGCCACATTTTGAAGAACATGAGAAGAGTCTGCTGGAGTAGGACAAGACCCATCTAGTCCACTAGCCTGTTCTTACAGGGGCCAATCAGGTGTCAGTAGGAAGTCCACAAGCAGGACATGAGCACAACAGCATCTCCTCCACTTGCACTCACCAGCAACTGATTCTCTGGGGCAGATAGTCTCCAACAGTGGAGGGAGAACATAGCCATCATGAATTTATCTCATCTTCATTGAAAGCCATTGAAGTTGGTGGCCATCAAGTATGGCACAGCAGTTCGAGTGTTGGACTAGGACCTGGGAGACCAAGGTTTAAACACCCACTCAGCCATGAAGCCCACTGCATGGCCTTGAGCCCATCACTATCTCTCATCCTAACCTACCTCACAGGTTGTTGTGAGGATAACATAGAGAGGGAGGGAAAGAGCAAGGTCGTGCAGGCTACCTTGAGGTTCGTGGTGGAAAGGCGAGATTCCACTGTAATAATAATAATATTTTATGAGGAGAAATACATAAGACCATTCAGCCATAAGTCTGAAACTACCTAGCTAGAAGGGATATACTTTGAAGATCACTGAAGGAATTGTGGGAATGTTGAGAAAGGTAGGAAAGAATATGTTGATTCAATATTATCCCTCCTCAATATTATCCCTGCAAGCAGCAGAGGACATTCCCTTGCAGATTTCTGGAAGCAAGTTGATGGATTCGTCAGAATTATTTAAATTCAGCAATCCAGTCTGGCCTGTCCAGTCTGGATTGTTCCTGGAAGTTTCTCCTTTTATTTCCCTCTTAAAATAATAATAACATAGCCTTCATTAAAAGTAAGAGTAAAGTTTACTTACATTCAGTTCACAGCAATATTCTGAAGGCAGGCTTTGTCTTGTGGTTACAGTTACTTTTGTAGAGAAAAGAAGTCTGAGCTGGGCCCTCAGACTTTCTACCTTGTGGCTTCCATCCTCTGTAAGTATGAGCCATGTGCTGGCTAAGAGCCAGAAGAGGAGGTCCAAGAGAGAAGTCCAAAAGGAGAAAATGGAAAAATGGGAAGATGGCTGTGTGGCTAGCCCAGGGGTCAGCAAACTAAGGCCTGTGGGCCAGATCAGGCCCAATTGCCTTCAGGATCAGGCTCGCAGACTGTCCATGGATCGGCGTGGGGATTCTGTTCGTTCGGGCTGCACCATTTTTTTCTGCGCCATTCCATTCTCCCCCTCCCTCACACACATCACGGTGGCACCTCCTCCCTCCCTCCTCCTGGCTTCTCCTCGCCCTGCCTAGAGGAGGAAGGGGGCTGGGCTAAGCTGGCTGAGTGCCATTTTAAGCAACCCCTCTCTGGAGCCAGCCCTTTCGCGCCACTCTTCCCTCCATTGCCACCCTGGTGCTCCTGTGGGCCAGAGAGTGGAGTGGATGAGCTCGCACTGCCTACCCACGAGAAGCAGCAGCAGCGGTGGTGGTGGCGGCGGCGGCGGCAGCAGCAGCAGCAGCAGCCCCAGGGAAGGTAAGCACAGCTGCTGGGGCTGTGGTGGGGTGGGGTGGGGTGGGGTGGGGAGGAGGACTACTTCCCTCCCCTTGCCTCTTCCCCTTGGACCAGCCCGTGGCTAAAAAAAAAATTGCCAACCCCTGGGCTAGCCTTTTACAGGGTCTGCTAGGGTCATGCCCATCTACCTGGTCACACACAAGGGGAGGAGGCTCCAGAACAGGTATGACAGGAAGTCCTCCCTGTCTGGAGTCACATTCCCCTGTGTGTCCACTCTAGGCAACAGAAAAATGTTGTACTTGACTGCTTCAGTGATGATACATTCCACAGGAATGTGGGTGGGGAGGAAAGAGCTGCAGCAAACTGTGTATCTGACTGATCCTTTCCATGGACAGTACATCATTAGTATTGTCCAGAACAGCAATTTTTAGGTCAGAAGGTAAAATATTTGGTGATGATTGCCTAATCCTTTATTATTATTTTTAATTTACATATGTATCAAATGTATCTGCCCATGAACATACCCACACTCCTCCAAATCACCACTTACATGCTTAGAAGTCCATGTTGTCAATGTGATGGTTTCAGACAACTTTCAGAAAAGGATACATCACATATAAAGTGAAAATACATTGCAAGCAACTAGGAGGCAGAGAGGCTAAGGAGAATAAGAGAGTGGTGCATATTGAGAGAAAAGGTAGCTATCTTGGCCCATAAGAAAAAAATCCCAAAGTCTCTATTTGGGCAATGTCTTTCTTAGACCACCCAAAATGTCATTGAATAATGTGCAACCTTTCAAGTGCCTCAGAATTCTTGATCGGTGGGGGGAACATTCTTTCAAATATGGTGCACTTGTGAAAGGGTAAAAAAGAATTGGGAAATGATCCATAATGAATTGGGGGGGGAATGTTTTAAAGTACTTTCCCCCAAAAAAGCCGAATCCGTTCTGTTGGGGATAATTCAGACTAAATTCCCAGGTATCAAAAAAGGTTATTTAAGCATGCTACTACTGTGGCCTGTGTTTCGTTAGCCCAAAAATGGAAAACGAGCGAGGTCCCAACTAAAGAAGAATGCAACTTAAGTTGACAGAATATGCACAACTCACAGACTTAACATATAGAATAAGAGAACAAGAAGAACATCCATTTAAAGAAAATTGGAAAACATTTATTGAATATATGGGAAATAATTGTGTACAGCTGAAAACTCTGGCAGCATTAAGATAAATTCAACAGTGTAAACAAGTTTTGATGGAAGCAGTGATGGAGTACTGAATGGTATGGTTTTTTGTAAAATATGTTAAATTTATGAAATGTAAAATGAACCATGGAAAAGAAGGGAAGTCATTGATATCTTCAGGATGGAAAATGAGTATTTTAAACTGTAAAACATAAAACTTAATAAAATTTATATGCAAAAAAAGAATTCTCTATTGGGCTAGATGTAAAATAAAAATAAAAAATATTGGGGAGGGCAAGAGGAAAAAAGGGCTGTCAGTCAAGTCATCCAATAGGTCTCTACAAACGCCTTAACATCCCCTCAAACGCAGAAACAAAAAAAGCACAACAACGAGCAAAAGGAACCGGCTGGGTGGCTTCAGATATAAAAGGAAGGGCTTCTAAACCGCTCAATTTGACGCGCGCGCGCGATCGCCAGCTCTTAGGTTGGGGAGGCTTCGTTCGCTTGAGGGCTCGTGTTCCCTAAATGAAGCTTACTATATTATTAACGCTTTCTAAGCGGGCACTTCCCTGCAGGCAACCAAGCTGGCCACATGAGCGGTGCATTGGGAGTCTGGCGGTGGAAGGGGTCTCATATACCAAATCAGACCATCATGGGTCCAGACCGTCCAGATAAGCTGAAGGCTGTCTCCGCTGGCTGGCAACGGGTCGCCAGGGTTTCAGAAAGGGCACCTTCTCCCCAGGCCTACCCGGAGATGCCGGGGACTAACCTACGCGCAAAGCAGACGCCCTACCGCGGAGCCACTGCCCTACCGTGGACTTCTGCGGCTAAACGTCCCCACGATCTCCAATTGAGGGCTTAGCCGATTTAATAACCTGCGGGGTGATCTTGAGGCGCTTTCAGGGTCCCTTCAGGAAGGGGTCTGCGCTGCGGTGATTCACCTTCTCGCTGCCTCTTGGTTCTTTCCCTTTGCCTTCTTTTTTCGTAACCCAGTTCTTCCCCTTCCTCGCCGTCTTCTGCGGACGAATCTCTCCCTCTCCCTCTCCCTCTCCCTCTCCTGCATTGCAGACCTATTGGCAAACAGAAAACTCCGCAAGAAGAACACGCTTTCCTAACCCGAACACGTGCGCGCATAGATGCTCAGGAAAGGGCCATTCGATTCTCATCCAGATTTCCTTTCCGGAGACCTGTGTCTAATTGACTGGCCTGACTTAGTTTAACCCTATCCCCACTGATCTAGGAGTAGGACCCACTGGACTCAGTGGAACTTTCTGCGTAGGCGTTCTCAACATCAGTGGTTTCTTAAAAAAATTAATCCCCATCAGCTGCCGCGAAAAGGCTTGAACTGCGCGCGAGTGCCGAAGAGCGCATTCATTCCTGGCTGCATCACCGCGCGGCTTTCCTTCCCATGAACAAGATCGCATGGCTACGATCGTGCCGTTAATGTAAGTGGATCTGAGAATTAAATCTACGAGAAGAATCAATGGCCCGATAATTCTGTGTTAATTGCGCTGATGGAGTGCCCAGTTCTTGGCTCTGGGTAGTTAGAATAAAAGGCAAACTCTCATCTCCGGGGTCGAGGGTACTTCAGGACTCATTTTTCATAACATTTTACTTACCTGTCTAAAAAAACGACTAGCCAGTATCCTCGCCCTTAAATTTTTCATAGGCTTTATTAATTTGGAAGGTGTCTACCTTTCAGTAGAGAACGGTTTTCCCTGTTTTACGAAGTAACACAAGCGAATAAAATCATGTTCCTGTTTATCCGAATTACATTTCAACATCACTTACGATTATTCCATGGTGCTGTTTATGATTATTACGCCTGGAACTAGAGATGTCGCCTCCGGCAGAAAATAAAAAATAAATTCATCAGCTGCAGACCTGGGAAAGAAATGATGATGCAATTCTGCGTCACAGTGTGACGTTGTGCGGGGGAAGATTATAGCTCATTTTCCTTCCTCTGACTTAAAAGCCATGTGAATGAATTATAATACAGTATTTTTAAAAACAAAAAACAAAAACGTGTAACATAATGGAATCTAAAATATATGCGACACTAATAAACAACACTAGCCTATGCATGTTTACTCGGAAGTAAGTCCCACTGTATCCACTGGGCCTTACTCCAAGGAAAGTATGCATAGGATTGCATACTTGTTGTTGCGGCATATATTAGATACATACAGTAAAGCTGCTTCAGTTTGGCCATTCGCGTATTTCAGATAGACAGATGAGCAATGCAAACGACGACATAAATTATATTTCTGTCCTTTTCCCTTTCAAGGAGAAAATTCTGTCTTGCTTCTTTGCTAGAAAATTGCAGGAGTTAATATTAGATATATATGAGATATTGTGCTCTCTTTGAAATGGATTATTTACGAAAAACGGAAGAGAAAATATTAAAACATTTCCCACCCGTTACACATATTCCTAGATTATTTCTATGTAGAATGCTTTGCGAAGCAGCTTATTACTTCGACGATTGCTCTGTTATACAAGATCTCAAAGCATTCGATATTCTAGAAGCTTCAGACAATGCTGTTCGCTTGGAGTACTGGGAAAAATAAACCTTATCTGCCCACAAGGAGGCGCTATTTGGAATTTCCTAATTCCAAAATTAATACAATGAAACGCAGCCAGTTAAGATAAGGGGAAATAGATGGGTGGGTAAGAAGATTGTTTTTAAAAAGAGACTGTTCACTTCTGACGTTTTATGCTGCCTCCAGTAACAGCACAATAACAGTTTAGAACTAGGATGATACATTCTTTAAAGGAAATGTGAGCACCAACATCTTGCCCTCTATAGGCTTGAATAAAATACTTTCTTTCCTACTGCAGTGGATGGAATCTGGCAAGAATTTCAATATCCAGGAACTGCATGTATTACTTATAATTGAATGACAAATTTGCTTAAATCTGACAAATTTCAAAATTGCCACTAATTCAAATATTGGAATATTTGGTAAATCACATTTAAGAAATCACTGGCATAATTTTCTTCCTCATCAGATACATAAAAGAGTTTAAAATACTACACAAATCTAATTCTTCAGAATACATTTAAGAGCAAGGAAATATATAAAATATCTCTTCTTTGCTGAACATCAGCTTTTGCCACCAAAGCTATAATTACACTGAAAAGCTACAAATAACCCAAATCCCAGATAAGAAGTTGAAAATTCAGATATCAAGATGAGCTTTTCAGATTTTTCAAATATTGATATGCAAATTTGATATTTGAGGATTTGAATAACAAGGCAGGGAGGGTGGGGGAATGAAAACATATACTGTAAATGAGAAATTTCCTCACTGTTTCATTTCAGTTCTGCACCATACAAGTCCAGCTACACATTCAGTTATAATATGGCATGGCCCTGTCAGGACTGTCTCACTTCGAAAAGTGTGTTTTAATTACTCTATTTAAAAGAACTGTGGAAAAATAACCTAGAATATCAGAAAAAAAGACTACATTTTGTAATCTTCACCCTTACATGCTATCTTACTACACACAGGAAGGATTATTTTATATGGGGGAAAACTCATTCATGTGATTTCCCCCTACCCATAATCTGAAAAGGTACAGTCCAGAAAGAGTTGTACCATAGGATGGTTCTGAATGTGTATTTAGCTTTTTAGACTTGTCAGATTCTGGGGTTTACTTCCCATCTCAGTAAAAGCTGAGCTCAGCCTCAACTTCCCATCTGTAAAATGATAATACTGGTCACTTTTGGCATGCTGCAGTTGCGCAGATATGCTATGGAAAGAAACACTTTGTACATTAAAAATGGTGTATGAATTAAATAACAGCAAAAATTATTAATGGGTTGAGGAACTGAAGACGCAGAGACACAATCAGCAAAATTCAGAGGCACACACCCAAACCTTATTATAGTCTCCCTTCCTGAGCCATACTCAAATAAACTGAGATGGGAGGGGCCAAGGCAACTGTATCCTAAAAGATAATCCTCATTGTGCATTGGCTCGATCACAAATGATAGACTTTGTATTGGTTAAAGGTAAAGGTAAAGGTACCCCTGCCCGAACGGGCCAGTCTTGACAGACTCTGGGGTTTGTGCGCCCATCTCACATCTATTGGCCGGGGGCCAGCGCTGTCCGGAGACACTTCCGGGTCACGTGGCCAGCGTGACAACGCTGCTCTGGCGAGCCAGAGCCGCACACGGAACGCCGTTTACCTTCCCGCTGGTAAGCGGTACCTATTTATCTACTTGCCCCCGGGGGTGCTTTCGAACTGCTAGGTTGGCAGGCGCTGGGACGAGCAGCGGGAGCGCACCCCGCCGCGGGGATTCGAACCGCCAACCTTTCGATCGGCAAGCCCTAGGCGCTGAGGCTTTAACCCACAGCGCCACCCGCGTCCCTTGTATTGGTTAGAGGACAGCTAATGTAACATAGCAGAGAAGAAACTTGGACCATAATTCTGTGCACAAGGAGTTGGTCCCATAGAAATCACATTACGGTATGTGCCACATGAGTCAAGGAGCTGCCAAGTCAAACCTTGTACCTGTCATGACCCCACTACATACTTAACAGCACAATCCTACTCAGAGGAAGGTCCCATTGAGGATTGCAATCTTAGACAAGTCCTTGTCTCACAGCCTCTTCCCCAGATCTGTAATAATGTACTGATACTGACCTACCTTAATGGCTTGTTGCCATTAGATAATGTTTGTGAAATGCTAGGTTTGAGCACAGTAGGGTGCTATCGTTCATACCAAGTTAGTTGTAATGACCAGCTTGTCCCATTGATTTCAATGGAACTTAAGTTCAGATACACAACAGAGCAATCCTAACCATGTCTATTTGGAAGTCCTATTGTATGCAATGAGACTTATTCCCAGGTAAGTGACAGCAGCCTTGGCTACAATAATAACCTCAATTACCTGGGAATGAGCCCCATTGAATTTAATGGAGCTTATTTCTGAGTAGCCACGGTTAGGACTGCAGTCTCAGTCTGGATGCAGCCCAGTGTGCTCCCAGATTACAGTCCCTAGAACAAACCATGCCAGCCAAAGTTTTTATGGTTTCTCTTTATTGTTTGATATATTTATGTACCACATTATATGTTAAAGATAGATTTTCTGATATACATTTTTCATCTTTTTTACCACAATTACACCACACATACATTGGAAACAGCTCCACAGATCTGGTAGTTGCACAGAATGGTTTTTTTGTGTGTGTTTTGTTTCATTTCCAGAATACTTTTTTTCAAATCAAACAACTTGATTTTATTTTATTTTGCAATTTAGAAATAAAAATGACCCAATCCAGAACTGAACTCCCAAATCTCTGATCTCAGATGGAGGTCAAGGAAGGTCAAAATGGGAAGCGCTGGTATTGGACATGAGTTGGTATGGAAGTATTAAGCAGTCCTTACTAGTTGTTTTAATATACAATGTAAACACTACAGCTTTTGTGGCTCGTCATTGGTCACTGAAACCATTTCAACTAGTTGCTCATACAATCTAAATCTTGCATTAAGTTTCATCAGGTCATTATGTTGCCCAGTGTCCCACCACAAGGATCCCAAGAGACTTGGGTGCCTTTCATTTTTTAAAAAAAAACAAGACTGAATTGCATAATACTTGCAGAAATATTACCAGCAAACCTCTCATTATTTCCAAATACAGAATTTCATCTTCCTTATAAAGATAAGAGTTTTTAGACTAGTGAATGAACAGGACAAGGAAATATTTCAAATATTTTCTCTCTGATAATATCTAAATATATATATATATATGAGTCTTCTTAAGTTTATTTAAAAAGTCTGCTGGGCTAAGCGTTTGATCTGGAAACTTTGCTTAACGTTCTGTGATAGAATTTCTTGGGTGTACTTAACTAAAACAAAAAAAGAAAGAACAACATTTCTCCTTTGATGAGGATGCATAATCATTTGACTATGTGGATGTTCTGTGTGATTCTCTCGCAATCCCTCCCTTTAAGTGCAACCAGCTCAACTCATCCTTTAGTCTTCTGTATTGGTGCTATAAGCCTCGATGAGGCCTTCTAAAGAGTGAATGAACCCAGACACACTGCATATACCCCCTATTACAAAAATGGCCACATCAAAGAAGACATGGTGCCAGAAGAGCTTCCTCCACAAGAGCTTGAGGTGGAAGAGGCTGGGGAGGAGGAAACAGAGGCCTGCACCTGTGAGGCTCCCGGTCAGGCCCATCAGGAGGGCAAAATGAGGGACATAAATGGCCATCAACAAGGTAAAAACTACAAGGGCACACCTGAGGGTGAGTCCCCAGGATTTGATCCTGCCATCACCTCCATAGCAATTAGGGAAGAAGGCCCTGGCTCCATCTTGGAAGAGGGATCTCTCCAGGACCTCCACAGCTGCAAAGAACGGCAATGGGTAGGACAGCAAAGCTTTGGCCACCAAGAAAAGGTTGACGACGGCCCTAATGGTGGATGGCAAGTTATCTGTGATGACTTCCTTTGTCTCGTCGGCCCAAGTCAGGTAGGCAACCAAGGCAAAGAGTCCCTTCAGGATGCAAGCAGCTATGTGAGTCCAGTTCATCATGCAGTGGAACTCCTTAGGGTTCTGCATGTTCCCTTCTAAGGAAGGCAGAAAGATCTGAGAGGTGTAGCTGAAGACAATGATGCCGATGGAGATGGGGAACTTCTTCACGTCAATGTAAAACTTGACTTTGTCCCATGCCCAGTCACGGGCTCTGGAGAGGCAGTAGGCGATGACTAAAATGTTGATCACAAAATGGGCCAAGGTGCAGAGCAAGCTGAACTTGGAGACAGCCTTGAGGTTCTTCAAGAAAGCACAAGGGAGAAGCACAGCTGTGGCAATGATGGACCATGATTTCTGAGAGACTGGCAAGGTTGGGAAGCTGTTGTACATCAGGTTGCCACTGACCACCACATAGAGGATGCAGGTCATGACCAACTCTATGATCTGAGCCACATTCACAATCCTGCCCCCAAGCGAGGGGAACCTGGGAGCACAGCAAGCATTCGCAATGTCCACATAGGAGTCTCTCACCCTGACTATCTCCCCATCTTCGTTCTCTTCATAAAGACAGGCAATGAGGATTTTCCCAGTGTAGCAGCAAACCACTGCTGCAAAAATAATTAAAAAGAGTCCTAGGTATCCACCATGGAGTATAGCATAGGGCAGGCCAAGGACAAACATCCCCTAAAAAGAGACAAAATGGAGACTGTGTTGCTCAGTTTTACTTAGCACGTGACAACTCGGGGTGGAGGTGGAAGGGACAGAAACAAAATGCAAGGGCCTGTTACCCACCCCCACCCCTCCAATCTTCCATAGAATGAAATAAAAATCAGGACAGACCCCAGAAAGAAATAGCATACTTCACTTTTCTGCATGTAATAACTCTTAAATGTTTGAATGTAATCACAGAACCTTTATTTAAGGTGGCGGTGGTGGGGATTCTGTCATTTAAATTCTGTGGTTTCTTTCTTTTTAAAAAAGAAAAAGTTGTATGCTTTGGAGGGGGGGAAGCATAAATAGTTAAATATTTAAAAACTTTTTAAAAAAAACAGTTAAGTAATCCAAAATGTCGTGGAATAAATTTCAATAAATCATCGTCCTTGCTTGCAGTGTTTTTTTGTTTCTTTAAACTCACATTAAGACTGCAATCCCTAACACACTTGCAAGCAAGTAAGCCCCATTGAACACCATAGGATTTACCTCTAGGTGAGAATGCATTGGATTCACTGCATTTCTTTAAATTGCTATTGACCCTTTTTCCTTTGACTGGGTTTTTGTTTTTTAAGATCCAAAGCATTGAAGCAATCTTGAAAATATCTCACACAAAGAAGTGGCTGGCAGCTCTCAAATTCATTCCCTTCTTTGAAAATTGAAAGGATGTGTTTTGAATCAGTAGCGAACACAAATATTCTTAACTCTTCCCCTTCCCCTTTGTATCTTATCTTGTTAAGACTGTAAGCAGCTGGCTCAAATTGCTGCTCTTTTAAAATAAATAAGTAAATTGTACATAGTCCCTGGTGCAATATCAGAAACAATAATAAAGTTTTGGTGTTTCAAACTGCTTGGAGTTATAATCTGAGGATCAGAACGATTCCTTTCCTCTCCTCCCCCCTCCCAAATATGCGATTCTGCAATGAAACATTCGTTAATTCGACTTTATGCACCTGCACTTTTGAACACACAAAATTAACTCTTTAAAGGAAAGTGGGGGCGGGGGAGGGGGACTCAGTGAGATTGTGCAGTTTGGTTTGAGAGATTAAAACCAGGAACCGTCAGTTTAAGTACTACGATGCAAAAAGACGTTAATATATAGTGTCTCTGTGTGTTTTTCCATTTACTCCTTAGGCGAGTCACATTCCAAATGCGCGGCTTTCTCTTTTTATTAGCTGAATGGGCAGAGGAAAATTAATACAGACTCTGAAACGCCTAGGGGAGGAGGGAACAGGCTCTCCTGTTTGGACCATCTGTTGCCTTGGTTATGTCGAGGTGCAGAGTCGAGCCAGAAGCGGTGCTATGCACCAAAACAAAACAAAAAAACACCGAATTGAGGAGGAAAGAAAGAAGAGACAGAAGGGCCATTCGGATTTCGAGGTGCATACCCGACACCACAGTCTTTTGTGTTCCGTAACAATGTCTGCGCTTTGATTTCTCAACATGAGAAACATGGATTAACATCATCACTGCAGGAATAAGATGGACCGAATTGAGGTGGGGAGAGGGAGGAGGGAAGAGAGAGAAAAAAGAGAAGGACGGAGAGAGAGACTGAAGTGGGGAGAGAATTCTTTGGCCATTCTTTTAACTGACCTAAAAAGAGAAGTTGTTGGCTGTTGATGCGTGCGATGCGATCTTAAGTATGTGCTCCCGAATCGCGACTTAACCCCTCATCTTTTAATGTCCCGGCCCCAGTTATGTTATGTGCCATCACCCATGTGCGACGTGGTCTCGGAAGTCCACACGTTCCTAGGAGAAGTGCTTTGCCCTAGGTGGTCTGTTGGAGGTTCCTCCACCGCCTCTAAGGTCCTATGAGGGCAGGGAGCGTGAGGGCAGGGCGCAGCTGAGCCGCATCTGCGACGGAATTCGCTCCAGGGCGAACCATGATGCGCACGGGCCCCTAGGAAGGGGGGAAAGGAGGGCGTCCTGGCTTTCTGCAAGGCAGTGGCCAGGCTCTGCCGCCGGTTCCAAGGGAGCCAGGACCCCGCCCCGCCGAATGAAGAGCAATGGAATTGGGGGGGGGGGAGTTGCGTTACCTGGATGGCGTTGGTGACATTCCAGCCGGCTTCCCAGGCTGTGATCCTGGGCTTCCCTTGGCCGGACAGCTCGGAGCAGACGCCTTCGTCCTTGGAGGCGGACGGAGGCAGGGGCCCGGTGCCGTCCCGCTGGTAGTGGATGTCCCCTTCCAAGGGCGGCTCCCCTCCTTCCTCGCTGCCCTCGGATTTCAAGATGTCCATCTGCAGCCCTTGCCGGTGCTCGTAGTCCAGGTCATCGCAGTGCACGAAGCCCACCGCCTCCTCGTCCGTCGCCGCCTGGAAGCCCAAGCGGGCGAACACCCCGCTGACTTTGGCCTGAGACTTGTTCGAAACCGAGGTGGCCACATTGGAGATCTTGCTGCGGATTAGCGTCGCCATGATGCTGGCTCTGGCTGCGCCTCAATCGGGTGTGTGTGTGAGAGTGAGTGAGTGAGTGTGTGTTGGGGGCGGGGAGAGAATTAACACGCTCCTAAAAAGTAGGGGGAGTTGAAAATTTTAAGTTTAATTTTTTTAAAAAAAAGGTCGGTGGAATTCTGCGCCAAGCACGATCCAGGCTCCACTCGTGCGCTCTTGCCGACGGTGGCGATGCGTTTTAGCAGGGCGCTAT
Organism: Podarcis vaucheri; assembly: GCF_965113315.1. Classification (NCBI taxonomy): domain Eukaryota; kingdom Metazoa; phylum Chordata; class Lepidosauria; order Squamata; family Lacertidae; genus Podarcis; species Podarcis vaucheri. The sequence goes on from NC_138764.1 coordinate 81,375,051, forward strand.
CTCCACTCCCGGATGGAATTGGACCTTCTCCTCCTCCGCAGTGTCCCTTGGACCATGACACCACTCAGAGGGTCCACCTTGGCGCCTCCATATGAGCCTGTCGCCTTCTACCTGGTGCATGAGGGGAGGGCAGGGCAGGCAGGGCTGCGGGGTGGTCGTGGGGATGTCTGCTGCTTGGATGCCCGGCTCGCCTCTCCCAAGAAATCTCCTCGTCTTCCTCTCTCCCCCAGCCTCCTCCCCCCTCTTCTTCTTCTTCCTCCTAAGCAGGAGAGAGGCGGGTGGGTTGTCTCTCCAGCCTTAGCGGTGCCAATGCAATGCAGAGAAGCCTGGGGGTGGGGGGAGGGAGGGACGAAGGGAGAGAGAGAGAAAGGGAAAGAGAGAGAAGAAGAGGGACGTGCGATGATCACCAGATTGCCAACGCAAGCCTTTTGCTGTGCACAACACGTATCCATCCCCACGCGTTCATCTATCAGGAGGAAGGGGAGGGGGGCAGCGGGATGAGGAAAGGTTTGCTGCATTTCTGGGGGAGGTACTGCAAGTCCCCACCAAAATCTACTCCCCCCACCCCTTTTCCTACTCCAACAGCAACACCCACGCCTCAGAAACACTGCGGATGGAAAGGAGGGGGACACGATTTAAATTCTACATGGTGTTTCTGTTCCGTTCCAAGCCTGATTCTCAGAATGCCACAAAACCCAGTCTAGGGAGCCCCTCTTCTCTCCCCCCCCTCCCGCCGCCCACCTTCACCCACCAACAAAAGGCAATCATATCCATGATGGATATTGCTAGGGAAAGGATCTTCCCAACTCGCTGGACAAATTTATCTCTCCCTCCGCCCAATATTTGTGGATCATCTTTCTCGCTCCGCCGCGCCCCCCCCCCCACTTGCACAGGCACACACACATCCCACCCCCTGCAGATTAACAGTGCCAAAACGTGAGGCAAGAGGTACGGGGAGTAAGGACAGAAAGTCAGGCCTAAAAAGATGGAGAATTTGTTACGCACAGAGAAGGAGAGACAGGGAGATTTTCGCTGCAATGCTATAACTAGTTTCAAGGCCCATTGAATTCCATAGGACTTCATTCGTAGTCGACAAGCGTAGGATGGCACCTGCTCATCCTTTTGCTTCTATGACGTGTAAAGAGAGTGTAAACCCCCAAATTGAATAGATTTGTTTGTTTTTCAAAAAGCCTGTTGCTATTACAGAATAGATACAAGGGAAGCCTTCACGTTCATATACCTAATTCATTTCTTTTCGCTATGTCTGTTAGATCTACAAATATGTTCCTCTTTGGGAACCACAAACGATGGTCTAATAATTTTATTACCTGGTAATCTGATACCATAAGATGAAAAACTGAGACGCCATTTCTTTTTGCCCGATGTTTAGAGAGCCCCTAGCACATTTAGAATGAGGCAGCAAGCTTCGCCGATTTGCTAGCTTACAGGGAAGGGAAAGGGAAATGTCGTTCCCAGCCAAGCACTTTTACAAAGTCGTGTTGTTCAGCAAACTCTGGTTTCCCGTTTGATTGGTCCGACTCCCCCACCCCGCTGTCCCACCACTCTTCATTTAATGTGGCTGTTAAATGTTCCTAAAATAGCATCTCGCCTGTAGTACTGACGTAATGCTCTTTCTGAATTTTATTTGCTGTTTCCTTTGCGTGATCCGAATCGTTCCCGAATTTTATTTTGCAGCGGATCGAAATCACATTGTAAAACCAGAAGGAAGCTGGAGGAAAGGAGGACGAACAAGGCTGTGACGTTTCTCGAAAGAGGTTTATTATAGTCGCAGGAAATCGTAGCCCAACTATGTTACCTTGTCTGGTGTTCAAAAGAGCCGGCATTCCTAGCACGATTCGGAGAGCTTTTGCGCAGATACAAATCCCGGTGGTGGCTTGAAAAAAGAAAGAGAAAAGACTTCCAAGTAAAGATGGCGCTTCTAACTACAAATCTTAAATCGGTGGGTTTATTTTGCGCTAAAGGAAGCGGCCTCTGTCGCCAGTGTTGTGAGTGAGGAAGGTAAAAATGAACCCTTTCTTGCCAAAATTACACATACTTACACACACACACCCCAATTTCGAAGCCGAGCTCCGCTGTTTAGCAAAATCAGGCTTCATCCTGGCTTTGGAGAAGGAATTATCACATATCGTTGCACAAGTAGGTCGAGAAAGACAAGCCCTGGAGTTGCCCGCCCCCCTCGCTCCATATTTAGAAACATACAACATGCGTCTGGCAAAAAGGAAGGATCAAATCGCAGCCAGGTTTTAATTTCTATTGCAGAAAACACACACGGAAGGTAATGTCACCCAGCTCACAGCGCGCGCCCGCATCCACACACCTGCCTGGGACTCAAGTTTACTTGGAACCCAAAGAAAGAGCCTTAAAGCGCTTGAGACGTTGCTGCTGTAGCTGCATTTAAACCCTAACTTCTTTTCGAAGGAGCTCAAGGTGGAGAACATGGTCCTCCTCCTCCTGAATTAATTAATCTTCACACTAACGTTGTGATGAAGGTTAGTCTGAGAGGCAATGAACGGCTCAAGGTCACCCTGCCAGCTTTATGACCGTGAGGATTTGAACCCTGTTCTCCCAGGTCCTAGTACAGCACTCTAACCACTACACTACGCTACACTACACTGCTACCTTCCGTACCCTTTCCCCACCATTTGTCGATATCTATCCAGCCGATCTCTTTGAAGCAAAATCCCCGGAGGTTTGGTTTGTCGCTGTCGTGTGTTTTACAACTGATTCTCATACGAAGTAACACTGAAGAGCCCGGATGAACCTCAGCAGGGATGTGTGGGATAAACCCTAACGGGCAGAACCAGAGCAATATCATGAGCACCGAACTAGACAACTGAACACCCACCGCTTCTTCTTAGGCTACTAAACAGACCAGAATGAATGCCATTTTAACTCCCTTTTGGAATCTATCTATCTATCTATCTATCTATCTTGCTCGCTTGCTTTGCATCTCAGCAAAGGAAACAAAATTCTGACCCTCTGCACACAAAAATCTGGATAGAATTGGCAAGCTCTGCACATTATTGTGATTTTCATTACAAAGGCAATATTTTATATGAGCCGTTTTAAATAGACCTTCTTAAAACATGGGCGCCCGAAGGCGTAACAGAGATTTTCTCAATGAGAGGGAAAGGAGTCAGAACAAACAACGAGCAGCCTTTTTGTTGTTTGTCTGGTCTGGAAAAGGTCATGGTCGGCCGGCTTCCTCGGAGACGTACATTCTAAACGAGGGAAGCCCCATTGTCTTCATTAAGCTTTTCTTGTTTTTGATGACGTGGGTGTCCCCCAACCTCGTCCCTCCTCCCAAAGAACCCCGGCTCTCGCGTGCACTGATATCCCACCTCCCACAATATCATCCTCGCAACGCTATTCCCAAAACCAAGGTCCAACCAAACCGGTTCCTGGCTGTTTTTTCGTTCCAACAGCTCTTTCATAGCCTCCGGAATTTTGTACAGCCTCCTGCACTAATTAAATAGAGTTATATAGTTGTCCTTTAAACAGCTATACTGACCAGCGTCTCGGTATGAAAAGACACAATATAGCCTGGAATGGGTTTCAGGATTACATCTTGCATTTAATCTGCCACATTTCATCCTAAAAACAATCCGCAAAGGTCTCTCTTTTTAACACCCAGTTGTTTCAGTGGATTGCAGTCATTTCAGTATCTTTGCTGGATGCAAACATCTAGTCCCTGTGAAATCATTATTCATTAGTGCATTCATTCAAAGGCACGCTTGGATCGATGCATCGTTGTCTTCCTCTGCTGGTTTTGCTCCGGCCCCATCCACACGCGAAACACACACGAAATGTTTATTTGGATTTCACCTGATTCGCTTTCTGAAACCAGTGAGATTAACTGGCTGCAATCACCCAGAAAAGTTGCTGGGGGGAAACCGCCACGCTGACAAGGGAAAGGGGAAAGCTAAATGTCAAATTTACTAATAAATCTGTTTCTCCCGAATTAATTAATCCGGAAGTACTGCTCACTCCTAATAGCCTTCAAAAGGATTCGAGAGGATTTCGCATTGTCATCCCTTGAGAATACATCTGGGGGTGAGTTCACATTTCAAGATTATCATGTCCTTAGCCCGCTCCTAAACGAAAATAAAGCAAAAGCAAATCCACATACGCAGAGTCTCCCACAACCGATTGCACATTCTTTCATACTGTAAACTCCCTGGGGCAGAGAACTGCCTTTTTGTTTGTTTGTGAATCTGCAAAGCGCCACGCACATTGATGGCGCCAAATAAATAAATACATAAATATCATCAGAGAGATGCCTGTGTGAAACACACACCACACCAATCAGATCCCACAGACAAGTGTTTTCATTCATATCCGTTGTGATGCACAAGGGTCCCCCCGTCCCAGTGGAGGCAGTTCACACGTTCAGCGGCTAGTAATCAAGCGACGAGAGAGGTACATCACTAACGCGTTCTTTCCAATCAAACTGGGTTTGAAATTGGATGGTGCCAGTCCCTAAACGATTCTTCTTTTATTTGGATCCAACGGGATCTGAAATCCATCTTTCAGCGCGCGCGTTTTGAACTCAGCGCGGGGAAAGGAGTCAGGGAAGGAGACGAGACGCCCCGCCCCATTTCGACGCCCCAAAGGCGTATTTCCCTCCGAAGATAAATTGCTCAAAAAGTTGTCTTCTTATGGGCGTTAGTTTGTAAGGTGTAGCTAGATATCGCTCTGTGCATACTTTATAGCCTTAACAACTTGGAGAGGGCGGGTGGAGAGATAGGAACAGATTTTCATTTATCGGTTTCTTTTTAAACGCCCCCCCCCCCCAAAAAAAAAAACACCTTGAAGATTATTCTCTCCTCCCGGGAGGGAAAGGTTTGAGTCGGAATTCAGCAAGTTCGGCAGCGAAGCAGTCGACCTCGTACGGCGATTAAAATTGGCCAAGCCGGTGCGCCCGGAGGCGCACGAAACTAGACCGGTGTCCATCGGCTGCCGCGCTTTCCTCGGCCTGTCGACGGCCAGAGGAAGAGCCAGGACTTCTTTAAAATTCAAGATATCTCAAGGACTCCTCCTGCACATACACACGCACTCACAAACACAGAGACAGCCAAACACACGCGACACAAGGAGTGCTTTATACCGCGCCTGCAGTCCGCGCGCCAGACTTCCACTGGAAGACCACGGCGCGGCGCGGCTCTTCCAGGGGATTCCGCCTCGCGTGCCACCCCTGCCGGCTGCACTTCAGGAGAGAAGCGGGTAAATCGCCTTGTTCGATTGCCCGATACTCCCGTTCGCTCTGAATCGGTGGGGCTGGGTCTCTGGGAAAGTGTGCCCAGGACTGCAGCCAGAGCATTTCAGACTTTTGAGAAAAAGAGAAGGAAAAAGAGGGGAGCGGGGAGGAACTGGTTCCCCTTTGAACACAGAAACACATGGACAAAAGGGAGGGAGAGCGGGAGGGAGACGATCTCCTGCTTGACAGGGTTGCAGCTAGCAAAAACGCCCCAAGAAGAGTGTACCGCCCCCTAGCCACCCCGCCGCTTTTCATACTGTACCTGCCCGCCCTCGCAAGAGTGCGAAACTTTCCGGTAGTCCGATGCCGGCAAAAGAGGTCCCTTCTGTCGATGGATTTCGGTGACACGCGGTCACCGTCATCGTCAAATCACACGCACGCGCTCTCTCACACATACGTTTGGTCCTGATCTCACCGAGAGCGTTTCACTGGAAATGTCCCGTGAAAAGCGGGTCAGGAGGAGAGAAAGATAGAAAGAGAGGGAGGGAGCGGGAGAACTAAAAAGGAAAGAAGGAGAGAGGGATAGATGAAAGATGGAGAAGGAAGAGCGCATTTAGGGAGAGAGAGAGAGAGAGAGAGAGAGAGAGAGAGAGAGAGAGAGAGAGAGAGAGAGAGAGAGAGAGAAATGGATCAGGAATAGAGAAGCAGAGACAGAGAGGGAAACGTGCCGGTTACCTAGGATTCATCTTTGCCTGCAGATCCATCGTTCCATATGCAAGAGGACAAGGAATGAGGGGTTGAAACAGCGGAGAGAGGGAGGCGAGGGAGCGAGCGAGCGGACGGACGGACGGACGGATGGATCACCGCGTCACTGACGCGCGGTAATAATTATTCCCACGGAGGGTGATGGATGCGAATCTTGTCCAAAGGTTAGCAGGTCTGGAGCGTATGCATCTGATGGCCAAATAATTTCAGAATGGAGCTAGAGAGAGAGAGAGAGAGAGAGAGAGAGAGAGAGGCAGGCGAAGACCCACTTGCAAACCCTTTTGCTTTCCCAAGCAGGGAGACGCGCACGCGTCCGCGTATGTCAGAGAGCAGGGAGGTGGGGGCTGTGAGTACAGTACCTAGACACGAGATAGCTGGAGGCTTTTTTGTGGAGCCTAAACCAGGTCAAGGAAAAAGATGTGCCGTTTCCCCTCGTTTCCCACCCGCCCCGCCCCCTCTTTAAGAGGACGTCACGTTTTTCACAAATCCAGAGCTCGCGTATTTATTCCTGGAAGGGGTTCGGGGAAGAACACCCTGACTCAGACATTTCTTCTTGAAATGGTAAATCCCCCTGCGAGCCCCGCCAGAGAGCCGTCGTGTTGCAAAGGGCAGGGCGATAAGCTGCCGTCCAAAGGGTTAAACGGCTTTGCCCTTATCTCCTCGGAACAGGCAGCGTTTTGCACAACCTGCATTAATAACAGCCCCCGCAGAATAAAGCCACCGAGTGCTCAGATTCTTACGGAGAAAGGATGAACAGAGGCGACAGGAGTAGACTGAGCCCAAAATATTGGACTTTCAGCGCTCGACCAGGACAGTTTTGATAACTCCCCTGAGGCCGCTCCTAACGTCCACTGTTTCCTCTTAGGCTTTCATTTAAAACGTCAATTCCCTTTTTCACAACTGAGCAAGAGTATCAGATTTCCTTTTTAAGGCAAGATTCTAGTTCTCATGATTGCTAACAAATGTTCAGTGAGTGCTGTCATAAGAAGGTGCAGCAAAAGTTCAGCTTCGGCATTATTGTAACAGTGCATTTATTATACTTATGAATTAAAAGTAGGAAATCTGCACACATTCAAAGTGTTGGGAGATGTTGCACTGAAGACAACAAGGGTTTGCAAGTGGAGAAAGTCGACAGATAGGGGAACCTCCAAGCTTCTGAGACTGTCTTTCTGACCTTGTTGTTGTTTAGTCGTTTAGTCGTGTCCGACTCTTCGTGACCCCATGGACCAGAGCACGCCAGGCACTTCTGTCCTCCACTGCCTCCCGCAGTTTGATCAAACTCATGCTGGTAGCTTCAAGAACACCATCCAACCATCTCATTCTCTGTCGTCCCCTTCTCCTTGTGCCCTCCATCTTTCCCAACATCAGGGTCTTTTCCAGGGAGTCTTCTCTTCTCATGAGGTGGCCAAAGTATTGGAGCCTCAGCTTCACGATCTGTCCTTCCAGTGAGCGCTCAGGGCTGATTTCCTTCAGAATGGAGAGGTTTGATCTTCTTGCAGTCCATGGGACTCTCAAGAGTCTCCTCCAGCACCATAATTCAAAAGCATCAATTCTTCGGCGATCAGCCTTCTTTATGGTCCAGCTCTCACTCCCATACATCACTACTGGGAAAACCATGGCTTTTACTATACGGACCTTTGTTGGCAAGGTGATGTCTCTGCTTTTTAAGATGTTGTCTAGGTTTGCCATCGCCTTTCTCCCAAGGAGCAGTCGTCTTTTAATTTCGTGACTGCTGTCACCATCTGCACTGATCATTGAGCCCAAGAAAGTAAAATCTCTCACTGCCTCCATTTCTTCCCCTTCTATTTTCCAGGAGGTGATGGGCCCAGTGGCCATGATCTTCGTTTTTTTGATGTTGAGCTTCAGACCATATTTTGCGCTCTCCTCTTTCACCCTCATTAAAAGGTTCTTTAATTCCTCTTCACTTTCTGCCATCAAGGTTGTGTCATCTGCATATCTGAGGTTGTTGATATTTCTTCCGGCAATCTTAATTCCGGCTTGGGATTCATCCAGCCCAGCCTTTCGCATGATGAATTCTGCATATAAGTTAAATAAGAAGGGAGACAATATACAGCCTTGCCGTACTCCTTTCCCAATTTGGAACCAATCAGTTGTTCCATATCCAGTTCTAACTGTAGCTTCTTGTCCCACATAGAGATTTCTCAGGAGACAGATGAGGTGATCAGGCACTCCCATTTCTTTAAGAACTTGCCATAGTTTGCTGTGGTCGACACAGTCAAAGGCTTTTGCATAGTCAATGAAGCAGAAGTAGATGTCTTTCTGGAACTCTCTAGCTTTCTCCATAATCCAGTGCATGTTTGCAATTTGGTCTCTGGTTCCTCTGCCTCTTCTAAATCCAGCTTGCACTTCTGGGAGTTCTCGGTCCACATACTGCTTGAGCCTTCCTTGTAGAATTTTAAGCATAACCTTGCTAGCGTGTGAAATGAGTGCAATTGTGCGGTAGTTGGAGCATTCTTTGGCACTGCCTTTCTTTGGGATTGGGATGTAGACTGATCTTCTCCAATCCTCTGGCCACTGCTGAGTTTTCCAAACTTGCTGGCATATTGAGTGTAGCACCTTAACAGCATCATCTTTTAAAATTTTAAACAGTTCAGCTGGAATACCATCACTTCCACTGGCCTTGTTATTTGCAGTGCTTTCTAAGGCCCATTTGACTTCACTCTCCAGGATGTCTGGCTCAAGGTCAGCAACCACACTACCTGGGGTGTATGAGACATCCATATCTTTCTGGTATAATTCCTCTGTGTATTCTTGCCACCTCTTCTTGATGTCTTCTGCTTCAGTTAGGTCTTTACCACTTTTGTCCTTTATTATGGTAATCTTTGTACGAAATGTTCCTTTCATATTTCCGATTTTCTTGAACAGATCTCTGGTTCTTCCCATTCTGTTGCTTTCCTCTATTTCTTTGCATTGCTCGTTTAAGAAGGCCTTCTTGTCTCTCCTTGCTATTCTTTGGAAATCTGCATTCAATTTCTTGTATCTTTCATTATCTCCCTCGCATTTTGCTTGCCTTCTCTCCTCCGCTATTTGTAAGGCCTCGATGGACAGCCACTTTGCTTTCTTGCATTTCTTTTTCATTGGGATGGTTTTAGTTGCTGCCTCCTGTATAATGTTGCGAGCCTCCACCCATAGTTCTTCAGGCACTCTGTCCAGCAAATCTAAATCCTTAAACCTGTTCCTCACTTCCACTGTGTATTCATAAGGGATTTGGTTTAGATTGTATCTTACCTGTCCAGTGGTTTTTCCTACTTTCTTCAGTTTAAGCTTGAATTTTGCTATAAGAAGCTGATGATCTGAGCCACAGTCAGCTCCAGGTCTTGTTTTTGCTTACTGTATAGAGCTTCTCCATCTTTGGCTGCAGAGAATATAATCAATCTGATTTCGATGCCAGTCGTGTCCGACTCTGGGGTTGCGTGCCCAACTCGCTTAAGAGGCTGGGGGCCAGCGCTGTCCGAAGACACTTCCGGGTCACATGGCCAGCGTGACAAGCTGCATCTGGCGAGCCAACGCAGCACACGGAAACGCCATTTACCTTCCCGCTAGTAAGCAGTCCCTATTTATCTACTTGCACCCGGGGGTGCTTTTGAACTGCTAGGTTGGCAGGCGCTGGGACCGAGCAACAGGAGCGCACCCCGCCGCGGGGATTCGAACCGCCGACCTGACGATCGGCAAGTCCTAGGCGCTGAGGTTTTACCCACAGCACCACCCGCGTCCCTTAGTTTACCTTTCCTCAAATGCTAGACCAGAGGTTTTCAACCTTTCTGAGTCCATGGCTCCCTTGACCAACTACATTCTTTCTGGGGCACCCCTGTGGGGCTTAGGAGCCCAGTTATGTCACCCTTTGCCTGTAGAGCTGGCAGCCTCTCACCCTTTTGAACTTCCTCCCTTGTGGAGTGTTCCCCGAAAAACCTCTGGTCTCTGAGCCACGCCCCCTGCCCCAGAGAGAGGGGCCTGGGAAGAGGCTGCCCCCAGTCTTAGTGGCCAAACAGAGACTGGCCAAAGGTGAATGTAAGGCCAGCACCTTACCTTGGGAGGCAGCAACGACAGCAGCAGGTGCTGCCAGATCTGCATGGGGGAAAGGTTCCCCTTCAGCACTGGGTACCCAGACGAGCACTACACACAGCAAGCACAAGAAAGGCCAGTGCAATGCCTGCCTGTCTGCCTGGCCTCCCACTTCTCTGTCCATTCCCAGCAGCAAGGGCTGGTGGACTGGCTGGCTGGCTTCCCTCACCCATTTGTTTGTTTGTTTGCTTGCTTGCTTGCTTCAATGCCACCTCAGCTCCTGGCAACCAGCACCGCTTGGCCAGCCCCAGGCACCATTCGCCTGTGGAGCTTGTAGCCAGGGTTGGAACAAACAGCTGTGCAAGCCTTTGTGAGGCAGAGATGTGAGAGGGCATCCAAGGAGGGAGGGAAGGAAAGGGGGACAGAGGCCAGTGTTGCCCGTGGCACCCCTGACCGTCATTCAAGGCACCCAAGGGTGCCATGGCACAATGGTTGAAAGCCACTGTGCTAGACTGTTGGGGTTGCTGACCTAACTAACAAGATAGATGATTCAGGTTCAAGGACACCTCACAACTTAATTATCACATATAGTATTAATTATAATGTGTATTGTGTATCTACTATAAGTATTCATAAAGGTAAAGGGACCCCTGACCATTAGGTCCAGTCGTGGCCGACTCTGGGTTTGCAGCGCCCATCTCGCTTTATTGGCCGAGGGAGCTGGCGTACAGCTTCCGGGTCATGTGGCCAGCATGACTAAGCCACTTCTGGCGAACCAGAGCAGCGCACGCAAAAACCATTTACCTTCCCACCGGAGCGGTACCTATTTATCTACTTGCACTTTGACGTGCTTTCGAACTGCTAGGTTGGCAGGAGCAGGGACCGAGCAATGGGAGCTCACCCCATCGCAGGGTTCGAACCGCTGACCTTCTGATCAGCAAGTCCTAGGCTCTGTGGTTTAACCCACAGCACCGCCCGCGTCCCTATAAGTATTCATAGTATCCCCTTTAATGTCTTAGAGGAATATTACATACCACTTTTACTCTGTGTACATGTTAGGAGAAAAAACTGGAATGTATTCTTCTCATAAGTTGTGGGATGCAATACGGGTACATGCAATGTATACATGGCTTACCAGCATCTGCACTTTTATCCTATTCTTTCCCCAAGGAGTTGAGAGCAGTGTCCCTTGTTTATCCCTGCTGCCTTCATCACAACAATCCTGCAAGACAGCTTAGGTTGAGAGACTGTGAGTGGCCCAAGGTCACCCCGTAAGCATCAGAGCTGAGTTGGGATTTGAACCCTGTTCTTCCAGGTCCCAGTGCCACACTCTAATATCTACACCACTCTGTCTCTCCATTTTGAGCTCTATCTCCCATCATCCCTACCTAGGAGGACCAATGGCCAGGGATTAAAGATATCATTAAGTCAACCTCTTTTGAACTAAAAAGAAGAAAAAGAAATCGACAACCCACAGCTTTGTGTTCAGTACATATAGCTCTCTTTTTTTAATAAAAAATATATAGATAGTGATTACTCTGGTTGGTTAGCTAAAGGACATCTCCTGTTGGTAGTTAAGAAAGGGAACATTCCCAGATTAAGGCTTCTCTCTTTCTCCCATCCATCCCTTTTCTTTATCCTGCATGTGTGTGTACTTAGTGGGGAATCCATTCCGTCTAATCTCTCCCGCCTTCTCCTTTCACTGAGCCTTGGAGCAGAATTCTGACAGAATAATGAAGACTTGCATGAAACACTATAAAAAGGCAATTAGGTAAACTGCTGGGTTGGGAGCAGCCTTGTGACCTTGTTAATAACTCTGAAGGGACCTGGGGATTTCAAGAGAATATAAAAGAAATAAAGCACACTTTTGTGGAGCGGGTGTGTGTGTGTGCATATGTGGTATGGTGGTCACAACATGGCAGAAACATTTATCTGGCATCGTGTATGTATGTTGAAGGATATTTCACATACGGTTCTGTGGAGAGAAGGCCTCTGTGCGGTTCTAGGTCATGCTGTTTTACTATGCCAGGACAGCTGCTTATTTTCTCAATTTATTTGCATGTGTGTGTGGGGGGGAGGGTTGTCTGCTTTTTAAGCCAAACAATCCAAACTAGCAAACACTAGAGGCCATTCAAAGCTGCAGCCACATGGCACCGCACAACGTTACTGTGTGTCAGCACAAAAAAGACAATAATAACAAGAATATTTCAGGGTATTCAAAATGCTTCACATGCGTGATCTCATCACAATCGTCATAATGAGCCTATAAGATAGTTTCAGGCCACATTCACACCCTACCGTGCTATGATGCCACTTTAAACAGATTATTTGGCTTTCCCCAAAGAATTCTGGGAGCTGTAGTTTGTTAAGGGTGCTGAAAACATTTCCAAGGGCAACTTTGGATAATATAGAGAAGGAACATGGGCTGGCATTTTGATACCAATTATGTTGTGTGGATGCTTGGGGGTGTGTGTGTCAAGAATGGCATTCATGAGGAGCACTCATTCCATGATAGACAGCTGCCTGGAAGTCCCCATTATCACAGCACCACCATTTCTGATATGAACAGATGCTTGCAGTGGAGTAGAGTTACCCATATAGAGCTGGGTCACTGACATGACGAGCACTGAGTGTGTCATGATTACACAGACACACTGGCGGTTTAAAACATAGATGCAACATCTCATGGGATTAGACATAAAAGCAGGATCACTTTAATGTCACACATGGAAACCTTATTTCTTTACAGTTGCATTCTGCACCTGCTAAACTCAAAGTGGGTATTTTGGAAGATAAAAGATTTCTTTGTGATTTAAATGAATCCCAGCAGAGTGAGATTAAAGGATTTAGGGGTATATATTGAAGCTGTTTTGATGCCTCATTTGTTCTGATTGCATCTTGTCCTAGAATTCATATGCAAAGATGGGACAGACTTCCTTCTCTTTAACCAATCTATCCCTGTTTCTTATACCTTCTTATAGTAACACTAAGCATTTATAGAATATTTTAAAATGTTTAAAGTGCTTCACATACATTATCATGTTATAATCCTTACAACAACCTTGTCTACAACAGCCTCTTGCACTGTGTTTCTTAAGTGGCTGGCAATCAAGCATTTGGAAAGCACTGTGCAAGATCACCTGTCAGTCATCTGATGTCATATTGGCACCAGATGATTGGCAGGTGGGTTGTTCTGCCCACTTGTTACAGCTGGTCCTAGGGATGAGGACAGGTAATGATCTGGCCTACTGGACCAAAACGGTTCTCCGCTCCTGCTGTACAACATATTAAAAGTTTCACCGCAATTTTAAAAACTAGAATGAATCAACACTTGTTATAGGTTCACCTCAGCACAGGACCAGCTCACCCACGAGGCAAGGTGAGGCGGCAACCTCAGGTGGCAGAAGCCAGAGGGGCAGCAGACCCAGCCTCCAAGGAATGTGTTGCCCACTGCTGCCACAGAGACAGCTGCAGAATGCTTTTTGGGTGGTCAGATCTGCCTCCTTCCCAGCCGCAGGACAGGTGTTCCTCAAATGTTGAAAGACTGGAAATACTGCAATTTTTTATTTGGAAAACAAGTGATAAATGAAACAACCAATTAAATATACCTCAGCAGATAGACAGACATATAAAATGTCATCGTTTTGCTCCATAACGATCCAGAGCAAACCTCAATGTTAGTTATCAGAGTAAGCATGATGCAGGCTTCCAGAAATAATAATAATAGACCAGGCACAATCAGTTTAATCCAGTAATTATTTACTGAAGGCAAAATGAGCATAACAGTTTGCGAATCCACAATATAAAATACTATATCGGTATTCTTGGGCAACCTTCTCCCTGTACTTCCTCAGAACAAGGGTAAAGAACATTATATGCATATTGATATTCTTTACAGTTGTCCTGTCTTGTCATAAAACTCTGAGGTTTGATTTCAGTCCAATTATAGGCATGGTTATTCAGAATTCAGTGGGACTGAATTCAGTGGAACAGCTGCAATGTGCTTATATGTGCAATGTATGAGGGAGACCTCAACAAGAATAATGTCCTACTGAGCTGTTCCCTCAGGCAAATCATTTCTGTGCAGGGTAGAAACAATTTACAAAAGTGATGGAGTTTGTGTGTAGTTGCAACTCCTAGGTCAAGAGGTAAATAAATGCTCGCTACTTGCCAAACCACTCATTACCATCCCACAGGGCCTGTCCCACAGTGTTACTGTACAGCAATTTCCACAAAAAGCTTACAGCATTGAGAGAAATGGAAACATGGCTTCCATCTTTTTATGTCAACTGTTTTCAGCATCTAGTTCACCATAAGGCAAAAAAAGCCTCTCATTTTCTCAGCAATGTTGCCCATATTTTGAATTTATGATGTTATGTATTAATAATCTCTCTCTCTCTCTCTCTCTCTCTCTCTCTCTCTCTCTCTCGTAAAATGTGAGGTTTTTAATCTATCTATCGTAATTAAGTGGTTGTGTCTGGACATTTTTTCTTTTGTATATGATTCACTTTTGTTTTCATTCACGTTATTTTATGTACAATGTTCATTTTTAACTGTGTTTCTTAAAATAGTACACATTAGTAGTAGTAGTAGTAGTAGTAGTAGTAGTTCTGAATGTGGAATTTATATTTTTATATAATATACACTGATTTTTTTGGCTGAGTTTTGTAAACCACTTAGAGAGTTCTTGAAATATAAAGTGATATACAAGTTGACCACACAAACAAACATAGTATCTGTTTGCTCCTGAGCTCAGTTAAAAGTTCTGGGATTAATCCCTAAGGCTATCTCAAACTTGGATATCTGATGAACAAGCTTTTCCATTATGGCAGGGGTGAAGAACCTTTTTGACCCATCAGGCCAGATCTTTATCTCTCCCCACTCCATGGGCCACCTTAGACAGGTGAGGCAGTCACCCATCTGACATCATTGATGATGTCAGTTGATTGATAGGTAGCTAGTCCTACCCACCTGTCAAAGTTGACCTGTGTGTGTTTCATCAACACATCCCCTGCAGGGAGCAGGACTGGGCTAGGCTCTGCCCTCCACCCATCTGCTGACATTACCCAGGATTGGGGGCCATTGGGGGCCAAATTACACCTCTTGGCAGGCCAGAACTGGCCTGGAACCCCAAGATTTTGCAGCCCTGCGTTATGTTCTTTCTGTATGTTAAGATAAACTTCAGAGACCCTACTCAGTCTTCTGCTGCCAGTGGAAATATGATGGGTGGACACAGAGGTTGGAGTTTTCAATTGCAGTGTCCGAAGTATGGAGTGCCCTCCCTAAAGTGCCATGTTGAGGCCTCGCCATTCTGTGATTTGCACAGGCATTAAACCACATGTGTTAACTGTCAATGATGGCTGCTTTGTTTGTGGTTTTATTTGACCTGGTGCTGTGATGAGTCTGCAATGGGCATTTTAATGTGTTGCTTATGATTAATGTGTGCGTTTTGCTTTGGTATTTTTGAACTTTACATTTTATGATACGTCTTGGAATTTCCAGTTTGGTGCTATGGATATGGGGGTTTCCATACAAAAGCAAATATTTAAAGCAGGCTCCCTCAAACTCAGCCCTCCAGATGTTTTAAGACTACAATTCCCATCATCCCTGACCACTGGTCCTGCTAGTTAGGGATCATGGGAGTTGTAGGCCAAAAACATCTGGAGGGCCGAGGTTGAGGAAGCCTGATTTAAAGAGCATTTTGGGGAATGAGAGCTAAACACCCTTACAATTTGGGACCTACTGAAAGTTGTCTTTAAGGAAAAGTAGGAACTCTGTAAAATGCCAAGTTCAATCCCCCCTCTTCCCCCTAAATCTCTATCTCCATCCCGTCTTAAGCAAAGCCATCTAAGCCATCAGCTAAATGAAGACAGTAATACTAGTTTCCATCACTGAGGGATGTAGTTAGGATTAATCAGTCAATGAAAAGTGCTTTGAAGATTTAGACGTATTCATATCTGTGGCTTGGTTAAGAAAATGGCAAGACTTGCTGTGAGGCTGGAGATAGACGTGGGTGTTTGCTCTTAGTCACTTTTGATCATCTTCTTAAGGCAGCAGGAGTCTGCTTGCAGCTGGTAAGTTTTTCTGAGACCGGTTGCTGACTTTATTCATGATTCCTCTACCTGGGGGGAAATAATAGAGTTCCTAATCACACACACATTGTCTGCCACCGTTAGAAGCTGTAAGACGTTTGGACAGATTTAGTAGGCAGGTAATGTTTCCCCCATTTGTTCTGCTGTGTAAAAGCTAGTTTGCACAGAATCATTAGTTCTACATGCAAGTCAGTTGTCCATGTGGGAGATGCTTCTCCTAGAGCAGGCTTTCTCAACCTCGGCCCTCCGGATGTTTTGAGACTACAATTCCCAGCATCCCTGACCACTGGTCCTGCTAGCTAGGGATCATGGGAGTTGTAGTCCAAAAACATCTGGAGGGCCGAGGATGGGGAAGCCTGTCCTAGAGCGTCAGGGATTTTCATCTACATCAAAGCCACTTGTCACTAACTGATCACAGGAGCCCCTTGTAATGATTTTGTAAAACTATTATTTGTAGCTGGCATTTTATATCTGCAGAGTGAGTTCTCTGTAACATCTTCTGTCCCATGAGTTGCATGTGTTCCTGCACTCAAAGATGGAAGAAGAAATGACGGTACCATCTATGTCAGGTTTGACTCATGAGGATGAGATGTAAGCCATAGGCAAATACAGTGGTACCTCAGGTTACATACACTTCAGGTTACAGACTCTGCTAACCCAGAAATATTACCTTGGGTTAAGAACTTTGCTTCAGGATGAGAACAGAAATCGTGCTCCGGCGACACAGCGGCAGTGGGAGGCCCCATCAGCTAAAGTGGTGCTTCAGGTTAAGAACAGTTTCAGGTTAAGAACGGACCTCCGGAATGAATTAAGTACTTAACCCAAGGTACCACTGTATTCATGAAATGTAGAAATGGATGTATGGAGGATGGATATTTTTGCAAGGTTTGTCCAGGTCACATGTAAGAAGGATACTCTCATTACTTTGTTTTCCTGCACATTTCTGCATTTCATGAACATCTCTCCACAGGATTTATCTACCTATTGTTCTACAGGGCTTCACAGATAAATGCCATGGACTGGATGGATGCATGCAGGCCCCAGGGACGCGGACTTATAAAAAATATTGGGGGGGCCCGGGAAAGCTCGTGAAATGTAAATGAGCTCATGAATATGCAAATAAGCTCATGAATATGCAAATAAAGTGGCGCCGCCCCCTCGCGAGCGAATAGGGGAGAGCGTGCTGCTGCCTATTAATCAGCTCCGGAACAGCTGATATGCGGGAAACCTGGGGCTAGAGGCAGAAGCCCCCGCCCCCGGGGATTCCCCTGTTCTTGCGGGGGACGGCCGGGGCTCTCCAGCTAGGGCGCGCGGCTGGCTGGCTGGCTGGCTGGGGAGAGAGCAGGTGGGGAGGAGGCGGGGGACGGCGGCAAGGGCGCCCGAGATTATTGGGGGGGCTGAGCCCCCCAAAAAAATTTTTTGAGGGGGCTCAAGCCCCCTCAAGCCCCATGGAGTCGGCGCCTATGGCAGGCCCTGAGATGCCCAAACAGCACAACCCCTCTCTTGCCTGGCTGATGTGGTCCAAAGGAAAGCAGAGCAACATGTTTGGCACCAGCTTGGCTGCAGGAGTTGCAGGAAGGAGGCTTACAAGGCACCACCCAACCGTCTTAGGGACTCTACTCTGGACTTACTCCTTAGCCATTTCTTCTCCTGAAGATATCCTGCAAGGCAGTGGACATTGCATCCCGAACACATACATCATTTCCCTCTGTTTGCCTCTCAGGGACCAGTCAAAAGTCAATGAGATGATTTATGGGCATGATTTTGCATCATAGAAGTCTCATAAAATGGCAAAAGGAACGATATGGGCAAGGGGAGAAATTGTCCTAAAGATGAAAGAGAAGTGTTGAATGATAAGTGCCAACAACTCTTCAAAAGATTGGGCTCAATGAGAATCATAGAAGAAGTCTAACAAGCTGGTGATGTAAGCAGGAAGTTCAAGCAGCTTCCAGCCATAAAGTCTTCAAGGTCAGGGTAAAGACTACCATGATAATATCTCTACTATGGTACCATCATGAAAACCTGCAAGGATGGGTCATCTGGGATTTCAAAGCAAATAATAGAAAACAGTGAGAATGGCTACAAACAGGCACTAGAATAGTTTGAATCATGTTATCAGGAGCAATTCCTCCCCCCATGACATAGAACCAGGTTCCCCACCCAGCTCCTCCCACCTCTTTCTCCCCAATGCTCATCTTTCACTTTGTCATTCAATTCCCAATTGGCCAAGTGCAGTCTGTTTCTCTCCCTTTTTCCATTACACACTCGACTGAGCGGAGGATGAAAGGGCCCCTGGATTCCAGAAAGAAGGTAATTAATTGACTTTCTGCCCTCGTTGCTATGCGGCAGAGGTTGAAGCCGCAGCAGCTACAGTTCATTTTCAATCCTGGACAATTAGCCATGAATGGCATCATTATAGAGACGATCATCTCTGCCCAGTGCAGCAACTGTGATGTTGACTGACACCAGGCAGTCTCAGAGAGGCCAGTAGAATAGATGTTCATAGAGCAACTCATGTGCATGCCTTCAGAGTCTCATGCAGGCACCAAAAATGGTAGCCTTTTCCTTGCTGCACACCTTCACCCTCCGATTCTTGTTAAGGATACTAGCTGGGAGTGTGCATGGGTGCCAGAATGCACATGCATGCATAAGTTCTGGTTCCAAGCTGCGAACAGCTCACTATAGCAAAATATAAAATAAAAATAAAAATGTAACATAGGGGTAGCCAACATTGTACTCCTTGTTGGACTACAACTCCCATCATCCCTCACTATTGGTTATGCTGGCTAGGGTTGATGGGACTTGCAGTCCAGAAATCTGTACTGCTTTTAATGGCTATGTTTTTATATAGTTGTACACTGCCATGATATTTTATGAGAGGGTGGTCTATACATATTTTTATGAACGAACAAACAATCTGGAGGCAACAATGTTGGCTTCCCTTGATGTAACCTTTTTCTACCTGTTTTTAGAATGGAGAAATAGCTACCTTCAATCCTTTTCACATGTTACTAGCATGTAGATGGTTACCAGAATCAAATTACCTCCTGTGGAATTTTAGTTCCCTTAAAAAAATTTTTTTAAAGCATTTGGCATATTGGTTGGATAATTATCCCCTGGGGGGGGGGAGTTTTGCCTTTCATTTTTTTTTTGAAAGGCCACAGCGATATATTGGAGAGAGTCATGCTTGGCTGCCATTCAATCTAGTCATTTCTGAATAAGTATTATTATTTATTAAATTTCTATACCATGCCTTTGTCCAAGGATCACAGGGCAGTTTACAATATAAAACCACAAAAATACACAACATAGTAATAAAAGCACCCCCTGTTTAAAAGGCCATAGATTGTTCAATCAGCCAATGGCTAAAGTAAAGACATTTCATAATACAAATGTTATTCTACTAGTATATAGTTTTGAACTGCATATTATTCATGTGATATATGGCAGTGGGCTGCTTATTACTTCTGTTTCTATACAGATTTTACAATTTCTGGACAGATTTTACCTTGGTTGTTTATGCCACCGAGACATAGTTCTGTATTATGTCCATGATAATGAAAGTGTTGTAATGGTTGACTATATAGGGCTGGGTTCTCACACAAACCCTGAAGCTCTTGCTTCTCGTAGGCAGCACTGGACAAGGATGAAACCTAAGAAAAAAGAAGAGTCTGGAAGCATCTAAATTATTCCCAGTCCTTTTGGCTTACTATGTATTGACTGGAAGAGGTTGCCCACCTCCCTACCCTTGTCTTTCTGGCCATTGCCTTCAACCATTTCACCTGGTACTAAAGTTGCACATGTAGCCTGCAAAACAAGCCTCTTCTGGCAAACCAGAGCAGCACACAGAAACACCATTTTCCTTCCCACTGGGGTGGTACCTATTTATCTACTTGCACTTTGAGGTGCTTTCGAACTGCTAGGTTGCCAGGAGCGGGGACCGAGCAACAGGAGCTCACCCCATCATGGGGATTCAAACCACCGACCTTCTGATCAGCAAGTCCTAGGCTCTGTGGTTTAACCCACAGCGCCACCCGCATCCCTAAAGGCAGTTAATTCCTTCCAAAACATGTTGGAACAAGAAAGTGTTCACCTGCTGATGGAAGGACAGCAAGGAGGGAGCCAGTCTAGCTTCTCTAGAGAGAGAATTCCTAAGTCTGGGAGCAGCCATTGAGAAGACCCTCTCCTGCATCCCTCCCAAGCACGCCTGTGATTCCCCCAAAGATCTCAGGAACCCGGTAGGTTCCTATGCAGGAATATGGCCTTTCAGTTAGCTTGGACCTGAGCTGTGTTGGGATTTAGAGGTGATAACCAGCACTTTGAACCAGCAACTTTGTGCCAGGAAATAGACTGGTAGCCGGTGGAACTGTTCAGACAATGGAGTCATGTGTTCCCTATAACCAGCCCTAGAGAAGTGTGGTAAATGTGCACAATGGCCAGTTATTATGCATATTAACCTCTCCATGTACATACCCCGATCATATGCTATTAAAAGGACAAATATTCAGATGTGAAGGTGATACTCAAGCGTGTGAACAAAGTCTGGGCACATTTCAGCCATCGTGTACACAAGCATCTCAGTCCTTGGATTGTTGTTTCCTTTCCACTTACCTTTCTTGCCACCTCCTGTCATGCAACAATCATCTCTCTGATGCACACTGTCTTAGAGATGCTTCAAGATCCCATTGCACCAGCAGCTGCTAATAGAGTGATGATAAAAGGGTCAAAGGGCTGTTTGGTTAAAGAATGAAGATTTTGACCTAAAAGAAACTCTGTCAAGGGGCCTCAGCATTATAAACACAGAAACCACATGTTCTGTTGACACTCTGATATTATTGGGAGAAGTGAATGTGCTGGTAGAGTAAACAGAGGGAATGGTTATTTAATGAGGCTGTAGAACACTGAACATATAAAGTGGTCTTATATTATGCCAAGCCACTGGAATCAACATGGTGTTGTGGTTTGAGTGTCAGGCATGGACAAGGGTTCAAATCTCTACCCAGCCATGAAGCTGACTGGAGGATATTGGGACTATTACTACCTCTGAGCCTAATCTACTTCACAGGGTTGTGTGATGATAAAATTCAGGGAATGATGAGTGCTGTCTTGAGCTTCTTGGTGGGGTATATGTAAATGTAATAAAGAAATAAAAGCTTTGTCTACTCTGGTAGCAACTCTCCAAGTTCTCAAGCAGAGAAATGATTATTTAATTCAGGGGTAGGGAATCTGTGGCCCTCCACATGCTGGCGAATTCAAATTCCCACTCAGCATGGTCAGGGATGATGGGACTTTTGTCCAACAACATCTTGTAGGGCCACAGGTTCAACAACTGGAGACGCCAGGAACTGAACCTGAGAGCTTCAGCCCACAAAACCTATATGTTGTCATGCAATTATGGGCATGAAGATCTGCATCCATATACCGGTACTTATGTAGCTGATGGTTAGCTTTGGGTATTCTTGAGGAAGAGGAAGACATGAATCCAGAACCCTCATACTACCCTAAGATGGAAAGCACTGTCAAAGCTGGCCAGGAATTTGCTGCTGCATGAACGGTCCTGACTAGGCATGCAGCTATGCATATACAGCTCAAAGCAGGCATTCATCATTTCCCCAACTCAGTAGACTTGACAGGAATGTTGACATCACAGTAAGGGAAAGGTTGCCTTTGTTTGGACAGATGTTACTCTAAAAACCCAAGGATTTTATTTAGCCATATTCACTGTGATAATGGATTTTCAGAGTGCAGTCCTTTGCAGAATTCATTATAGTCCTCTGGAGCAATCTGTTTTTCCCCTTCAACCCTTTCTCACCTTCTTTTTAAAATGATCTCTCATTTCCCTGAAGTGTGAAACCGCAAGCCCCATAACAGCCTAATGCACTATTTGCTGGAGAAGGTCAGTAGCAGAATAAATATTTGCCCCTCCTGTGTCTGTTTCAGAGCTTTATAAGAATTAAAGTTTTATTTCACAATCTAAATCTATAACCACCACAAGGGAGCAGGGTGAATGGGAGTCGGAGGATAGTCTTGTTATTGTTGGACAATTTCCCTCTTTGTCTAATTGCACGTCACTGTCAAAGCTTTGCTATTTATACAGGGATATGCATATAAGTCTGATAACTTGCTTGAACATTGGCTGCCACCCAGAAGCACCATCCAAAGTTCACTGTTCATTGATAGTGGATGTTTCACACTTTGCTCCTGCAAAGACTGGCAATGAGAAATCAATGTTTGCTGTTTAAAAACACTTCCTAATGGTTAGGGACATAGGAATAATGGAAGCTATCTCACAGTGACAAGCTAGTTGGACTATCTCGCTCAGCATTGTCCATACTGACCATCAGTAGTTCTCCAGGTTTAGAACATATGAGTCCTGCTGGATCAGACCAAAGGTCCATCCAGCCCACCATTCTACCGCTGAGCTGTTGCGCCAAATTAAATCACATGGAGGGCTCCATCTATCCAAAATGCAGGAGGAATACGTTCAGCAGATCAATCTCTGTTACTGTGCAATAAACTTATTAAAGAAGGGGAAGACCATGGTCTGGGCAGGTGCCTCCACCAATCAAGGTGTGTCAGGCAATGACCATATCTAAAGCTTTCTTATTGGTGGCTCATGATTTATTTATTTTTTTTAAAAAAAAACCCTGCCCAAGTTACTGGCCTTCTTTTCTCAAAAGCAATATAAGAAAGTCTGTTCAGGTGCTGTAATTTATACAATAATAATAATAATACCCCACCCATCTGACTGGGTTGCAATAGCATTTTGATATCACTGTACTTAAAGATGAATTGTTTTATTTTTAAAAAAATAATAATTTACAAATGCACTTTGATACTTTCATTGAAATCCACCTGTGCCTCGAGATAGCGATTGGTCTTTTCCAGAGCACCTTACTGATCCCAGAGGTTCTCTGATGATTCCTGGGCCTCTCAGCCTGTGTTTTGAAAAAGAACAGGACTGCAAGTGTGCACACTGGCTGAATGGAAATGGCTTCAGTGAATTGAAACAACTAATGTTGAGGATACCACGTTAAGATTCAATCTCAAAAGAACAACCAGAGATTAAATTTTTATATATGCATTTATTAGGACTTATATTCCACCCTACCCAAGAGTTACACATCAATTTCAATGCATGGACAAAAATGGTAAAATGTCAGAAATAATGAGGCTAATCAAAACGTCCAGCTACAAGATGTGTCTGAACCATCATTCATTCTAAGCACATCTGTCAAGGTTTTTCAAATTCCCTGCATCATAAAATACACATTTTAGAATAAGATAGCATCTGCTGCAACTATCTACTGTTTGACATATGCCATGTCCATGGAGATAATTTAATGTGAATAAATTGCACACAACTGAGATAATGCATAAGAACAAACCACTGGCTTTTCCAACTTCTTTCATACAAATATAGGGACTTGGATATCTCACAAAGGTTCTTTTCTTCCATCAAGTCCAAAACCAAAAAGAGAACCCCCTCTAACTCCCACACTACCTTCGATCTCCACAATCACTGCCCTTGAACCTCTGGGAAATCAGTAAAGAACAAGCAATATGATGAAGGGAAGGCTTTTGGACTTTGGATGCACAATTATAGACTATGAAAGAGACTACAGTGGTACCTCAGGTTCCAGATGCTTCAGGTTACAGACTCCGCTAACCCAGAAATAGTACCTCGGGTTAAGAACTTTGCTTCAGGATGAGAACAGAAATCGTGCGCCAGCGGCGCAGTGGCAGTGGGAGGCCCCATTAGCTAAAGTGGTACCTCAGGTTAAGAACAGTTTCAGGTTAAGAACGGACCTCCGGAACAAATTAAGTTCTTAGCCTGAGGTACCACCGTACCAAGTTCTCCCATGCCACTCAGAGGTAGGAAGATACCAGCCCAGTGGCAGACTTTGAGCTCTCAAATTTCAGTGGCACCCTGCTCAAAGCTAAAATTTGGCACACACACACACATGCTCCATTCTACTGCATTGTTTTGGCGTCCTCTGTAGCACGGCACCCAGTGAAACACACTGGTTGCCCAACTCTAAAACAGCCTCTGCTGTATCTACAGCCAAAGCCCATGTAATAGAGATTTTGTGCTGGTGAGTTAGTTGTTGCTTTATAGAAGCTGCTGTAGATGTGTCCATAAATTCCATAAGGCTGTTTTAATTCCTGTTTGTTTTCCCAACAGTGTTTGTTTGCCAGCCAATTAAAATGCTTCACTGATAAATAATTTGCTTTTGAATTTTATTATTTTATCAGTTATATTTTACTTGAATTATGAATCAATTAAACTTAAAGATGCTGACATATTATTCAGACCTCAGTTAGTTTCCTTTTTAAGATATTAAAGAATGAGCAATATAACTTACAAGTTAATAAACAAAAGCTATCACTCATTGTCAGACAGAAAAACCATCCTTTCCCTCCCTTTCCTAACAGTCGCTTACGTTATAGCCTTAAAAAGTTCTGTGAAGTCCTCAGGCCTACTAATTAAAAATTGCACTCAAGGCTATATGATTCCTACCAGTTAATCAACTTAAGCTTGTGTTGATTAACTGATCAATAAACAGCCCTACAAAACGACATGGTTTTAGTCCCCCTGACATTTTTTATACCCTTCAGGCTGTTTGAATGAATGTTGCCAGCAGGGTTCTTGTATTTATCCCCTGCCTTTTATTGTCTTAGGGACCAGTATATAAGAGATATTAAACAACAACAACGAAAAATCAAAGCTTCAATTGATTCCTTAGGCAATGGACACAATTGACGCATGGTATTTCCAATGGAACCTCAAAGACATGTTTTATTCTGTTATTATACGTGTGTGTTTTTGTGAGTAACTGCCAAAGGTACATTAGCAAAGGGCTGTGATGATGTAGATTGCAGGTCATGAGGGACTTAGACCAAAGGAGAATTTTTTTCTTTGGCGTTATCTCCTTTCTTTATGCAACACAGGCCGTCATATCTGTTTTATCCTGCTCTGCAAGACCCCAGGAGGAGCCAGTACTGCCAACCTTCTTCCTTAGATAAGAGACACCATCAAATCAATCCCTTTGTGTGGTTGTTTTCCCTGTCCGCTCTGCATGGTAATAGCTCCTGTATCTATAAGACTTGAAAGTGAACATGGTAGTACAAATCAGGTTGGAATTCAGAATTCAGACACTCCTATTGAGGATATCATTGGAAGGAATTCTTCCTGTCTGCCACTGACGTTTTATTAGACCAAGCTGGTCCACCCTTCTCTCAAAGTAGATTGTGATGTATGCAGGGCCACCATGCCTATAAAGCAAGGAGAGACAATCTCAGATGGCAAATCTGACTGCCAGTGAGTGTGCTGTCTGCCACTGCCCCCTCCTCCTCCTCAATGACTGCCCATTGACCGCCTCCTTTGCATCCACTCTCCTGCCACTGCCTTCTCCTCACATGTGCCACCAGTGGCGGAGGAAGGGGGTGTGGGGGTGCAGTCTGCTCCGGGTGTCATCACTGAGGGGGGTGACAAAATGGCAAAAATATTAATTTTTTAAAAATTGGGCTCACGAAACTTTTTAGTTCAGTCAACCAATGTAACGAAATGTGCATGGCACTGGTTGCCATGCAGCAGGGGCCAGCACTTACCACAGGGCCTGTAGCATGCCCAAGCCATGCGTCTCTCCTGAGAGTGATGTGATGGCTTGGGCACCTGGAGATTCTGTGCTCCCTGAAATGGCAGCATGGGGCTTGCATCTGCCCTCCGCCTCTCCCTCAGCTGAGGGGGAGGCGACGGAGAGGCTCCATGCAGCACGCCCCACCCCTGGCTGCAGGATGCGCGCACCGCCCCTGGCACCCGAGCGGCTAGCTACGCCGCTGGGTGCCACCACCACCTCCTCTGTGCCCTCCTGTCACCAACACCACGCGACCAAGCTCCATGCCACCCAGTGGCGTAGCGTGGGTTGTCAGCACCCGGGGCAAGGCAAGTAATTTGCGCCCCCTAACCCATGGATTTGCGCCCCTAACCCATGGATTTGCACCCCCTAATCCTAACCCCCAGATGTTGCGCCCGGTGCGGACGGCCCCCCCTGCACCCCCCCACGCTACGCCACTGATGCCACCTCTAAGGGACTCAGGGCAAGTAGAATGGAAGATGCAATTTGATGCGTAAAGTGATGCATGTCAGAGCAAATAAATAAATCTCAATTTCACACATTCACCAGCCTGGAGCCTGCCAGTTGTTTTAAACTACAACTCTCCTCTGTCCCAAATAGCATAGCCCATGACCAGGGAGGATGGCAACTGTTTTGCAAAACTTTCAGAAGGCATCACTCTCCAGAAGGCAAACCTAGACCAACCAGTCCTTAGAACTCATGAGATAATCCTGGTCAATTCGGCTAATGTTCCTTTTTGAGTGATATAAACAATTTTCTTGTTACTTTACATTATTTTAAAACTACTTCTGGTCAATTTTGTCCTATTTATAACATGCCGCTTTTCATTAGTGTTACTAATCCATGGTGCTTTTTCAAGTATCTCCAGTTTCAATTGATTTTAATTCAGCTAGATATCTTCTTTAAAAGTCTTGAAATTATTTACCTAAAGGTATGTGATTTTATGTTTTACAGTGCTTCTGAAGAAGTGTTTTTCTGAAAAATATTGAACCCAATGAACTATATCTATTCAGCCCTATAACTTTAGTGCCTCCCCTCATTTTCCCCAACCCACTGATAACCAGTGATTTTTTTAAAAAAATCTTGATAATTCCCAAATCTCTTCTTATGTTGATTCTTTGACACAACCCTTCTGGGTTATTTTCTAGGCTGCTAATTTCTTCAATTACAAGATGATCAATGCAATAACCCTACCTTACTAGGGGACAGCAGGAGGCAGCTTTTCATGTTCTTTGACCTAGAGCCGACACCATTTGCTGCCTATCTGACTAGCTAGTGATGCAGAAAATGCACACAATACTGCAGAGTTATGGGCAGCATTTGAAAAACACACCAGGTCCCAGCAGGACATAGAAAATTAGCCTTTTCCAGACTTGTGGGGTTCAGGTTTCCTGAAAGGATTTTTACATTTATGCAGGTTTGGAATTTCTGTTAGACAGCACGCACCTACAACTACAATGTAATTAAATGCACAAAAATAGAGTACTGAAATATATGTTGATAAATGACAGTGGACATGACTAAGTTACAGCCATTAAACTTAATGGGC
The DNA here is from genome assembly GCF_965113315.1 of Podarcis vaucheri. Lineage (NCBI taxonomy): Eukaryota > Metazoa > Chordata > Lepidosauria > Squamata > Lacertidae > Podarcis > Podarcis vaucheri. The sequence goes on from NC_138764.1 coordinate 81,402,336, forward strand.
CTACTCTGAGTAAATTTCAGTTGACTTCCACCTAGCGAAGGCCAAATTTTATAAAGAAAGCATATGGAAATAACATTAGGGTTGTCCCTCACAAATATGTAATCTAAAATATCTTGACTTTTGTCAAAAGAATAGTCACCCCATTCTGGTGCTTCTAGGCAGGCATGGCATCAAAATTTAATTTTATAATTTGTACTCTGTCTTGTCTACTACAAGCAGATTTTTTTAAAAAAAATGTTTGATAGTTGAGAGTGGGGCAGGGATATGAACCTCCACCTGCAGTCAGAATTGGTTCAGTCTCATATGCTACCACTTCCAGTTACCATCTTATTCTGTGTAATGCGTAGGAAGGACCTGAATAATATTCTTTGGGATACTTTATTGTGGGGAACGTTCAAAGAAACATTAGGCAAACACATGAGCCAAATCATTATGGGCAGCATCCAACTCAACAGTTTTGTTAGCACAACAACTTTTAGCTCTGCAATGTACTTTCCCCACATCCTCTTCACCCCATGTGCCCCCCTAAATCAGCTCCATGAGGTTTGAGGGACCCTGGAAGCAGAATGAGGTGGGATGTGTTGGGCCCACAGGGAGAGGAGAGGGTAGAGACGATACATTGCACAGCTATAAGTCGCTGTGCTAGTGTAACTGTTGGGCTGGATACAGCCCTGTAAGTTAAGCATCAGTGGGGGGGGTGATACCCCCCCCCCCCGGAGAATGGTAGGGCAGAAGGCAGGGAGCCTGACAGTAGAGGCAATGGCAGGCAGAGCCAACTAGTCCTTATTTTGTCCCTGTCCTCCCCACTGCTGGGTTCTACAAGGGCAACACTTAGATCAGGGGTCTGCAACCCACGGCTCCGGAGCCGCATGTGGCTCTTTTACACCTTTGCCACGGCTCCGGGGCGGATACTAGCGAGGGGAGGAGGCGCATTGTGCGCCCCGACACTCCCCACTGTGGCGGGTGCTGTACTGGCTGTGACATCGCATGGGGGCGGTGCATGCGTTAGTCACGCACCGTCCCGACGTCACCTTCCCGCCCGCTGTCAGATCGCGGCTCCAGAGATATATTTTTTTAAATGTCGCAGTGGTTTTGCGGCTCCCAGTTTTTTTCCCCTTCGGAAACAGGTCCAAGTGGCTCTTTTTGTCTTAAAGGTTGCAGACCCCTGACTTAGATCAACGAGGATGAAGATGAGGCAGTGTTATCCTCTGAACTGGTTGTAAGCAAGAAGGCAGCAGCTGGCAGAACACAGATTGTGGTTGGCGAGGCAGTGCCTTATTTGCCAACTCCATTGTTGAGACTGGCAGTTCTCCTTACAGTGAAATCCTGTGTGTTTTTGTTAGGAAGTAGTTCCCACCAAAAAGGTCAATCCCATTTCAAAAAATAAATAAATAAACTTTATTTGGGTCCAAAGACCCACAAAATCATTTTCAAAAGCAAAATCCCTTGTTAGCATGTAAAGAATTATGGGTTTCATTTCTATTTTCACTGTCCAGAAGGAGTTAAAAATGAGAGTAATAACAGTCTCCTGTTTTTTTGAACAAGAAGAAGGGTGAAACAATAAATACTTTCTCAACCCTCAGCCTAAAAAGAGGATAGCTTAAAGACCTTTACAGACTCACCCAGAAAGATGTTGTTGTTTTTTATTCTTCTGGTGTCTTCAAGAGGCAAGCAGTGAATTATATGAAATCGTTCACTGCAAAGTGAACTCAGGATCAGCTTGTCAGTTTATGGCAGGTGTGAGATTTGAGCAGCGGGCTTCCTGATTCACAGTTCAGTCACTTAGCCACTGGGCTAGAATAGCTAAATGTTATGGATGTGGGAAGCAGCACTGAAGTATGAAGTGGTGGTGCTAAAACATGTTGTGAGAACAGCAGCAGACGATGGATTAGGTCCAGATGAATTCTAAATCTGGATGCATTCTCAAGAGGCCATGCCTTTTGTTATGAACTAATTAATCTGGAATTGATATAGCCCCTGGTTGTTTTTCATAATTATTGACACAGATTTGAATTACCTGTTTAAATCTTGGAGACACTTACAAGATTTATTAGCTTGACTGCAATCCTGCACCCACTTTCTAGGGAATAATTCCCATTGAAGGAATGTATATGGTTGTGGGTTTTTTTAAGAAACCATTTTACAGTATTACACTAATAAAAAATATCTGTTGCATACTCCAAATTTCATTTTTTGTATTTTACATACTTGCTGTTTTCAGCACCATAGACAGCTCACAGCACCAAAATGAAGACACATAATATTTCAAACATTTTCATTTTAAAAAAAAATAGTTTGCAAAACTAGTATTCTGATAGCTTTTATTCGAGATCCACCATTACAGTGCACAGTGGCAAAGATGAAGGAGCTTTAAAACTTTACACCTTTATTTTCTAGGCACTTTTATGCATACTTTCCACTGTGTGTTGCTAAGTGATGTTAAATAGCCACAAGAGACTTTTAAATTGCTTGTAAATTGATGTTAAAAGCTTTCCCCATTTCTCTTTTTAAAAACCACAACAATCTTGGTTAATGAAGAGCCCTTCATCAGGAACCCTTTTGGGGACACTTGGAATTTTGATTTGGCTTACATACTAAGGTGGCTCCATAATGCAGGTTTTTAATGTGAGCTTTGTTGAAATATATTCAAGGTAGGGACAAAATGCTTGATTCAACATTACCCCCCAGAATATGCCACTATAGCACAAAGGAAAAAAGATAACTTGGTGTGCCTACAAGTTGTTTAGTAGAGGATCTACATTTATTGTAGACTTCAGTTGGACTTTGGGGGCTGGCTTTTACTGTATTTTCATTTTTTAATGCAAACCCTTACACCATTAAATGCATGATGGTAGGAGCCACACACATAGATTGGTTTCAACTGGCTTTCCACTGAGTACTTAAATAGGAGCATTGCAAAGTGTAGAAACAGATTAAAGGTAAAGGTAAAGGTACCCCTGCCCGAACGGGCCAGTCTTGACAGACTCTGGGGTTTGTGCGCCCATCTCACATCTATTGGCCGGGGGCCAGCGCTGTCCGGAGACACTTCCGGGTCACGTGGCCAGCGTGACAACGCTGCTCTGGCGAGCCAGAGCCGCACACGGAACGCCGTTTACCTTCCCGCTGGTAAGCGGTACCTATTTATCTACTTGCCCCCGGGGGTGCTTTCGAACTGCTAGGTTGGCAGGCGCTGGGACCGAGCAGCGGGAGCGCACCCCGCCGCGGGGATTCGAACCGCCGACCTTTCGATCGGCAAGCCCTAGGCACTGAGGCTTTAGCCCACAGCGCCACCCGCGTCCCAGAAACAGATTAGTGCCCCTTAAAATAATCATCTGATTTAACTCACTGAACTTTGTGATAGGTTTAAAAGAAGAAGCAAAACTGGGGGAAAGCAGCTGCATGTAATGTACATCGTTAGGCTTATGATGTGGCTTATTTTTAGCAAGCAGTCATATGGTCTCCTCTCGTCCCCATCACTCATATGGTTCCACTACATGAAAAGGAGAGGAAAATACAGCAGTCTGTTATCAATATGACAAAAAAGAAGCATGCAGCAATGGCCTTGAACTAAAAAGGAAGCAGAATCCCACCTAAACTGATGATAAGCAGGGGGCAGGATTCAGCCAAAGCGAAGTATTGGAAGTTCCATTGATTTCTCCCATTCAGTTTAGTGAAGCACGAATGTGCTTTTAGTAAGAGCTAAATGTTTTTGCCTTCTGTGATATTCTGCCCATATTTTCCATGGCACGGTCGGAGAATCGTGAAGATGGCAGCTGCATTTCAACACCATCACAACCCCGTGTTCCAGTCCCAATTCAAGACCTGTCATGCACTGCGGCCAAAATGGAAGCAGCAACTCACAATAGGGAGGCACCAGCAGACTCAGGAGGCCCCAAGATTTGAAGAGATGGGGAAGAACTTCTGTAGCTGAGAAGTGTCCCCAGCAACGGCCCAGTGAGGACTGACCATGCACAATACCCATGGAAGGAAGGGGAAGAAGTGGGATGAAACCCTGTATACCGGATGGGAGGCGGAATGAAATGTAGTCGCTGGAAGGCAAACATGGAAAAAGACACATATAGGTATAAAAATGCAGAAAGAACCATTTCATTTTCTGTGCAAGCCATTTTCTAGTTTGTACAAGGAGGAGGTGTTTTTAAAATCAACTGAACAGAAACACTTGACACTCAACATTTTGTTTCAGGGCCTCACTTGTTCCCTCTGTTTCCAAGGTTCAGAGGTGCGTGTGGATCCTTATGTCACCCATCCACAAGAGGAGCTTCAAGGTTTACAAAAGTTATACACCCTAAGGAGGGGAACCCACAAAAAGCTCCATGAGCACTGAGCTCTCTCAGTGACCACGGAATAATGACAACTGAGGTGGAGGGCACAGAAACAGGACGGCATGGAGATGAGAGTTGACTGGGACACTTCGCACTGTAACATTTTGTTGCAGGTCCCAGTTGTGTTCAGTTAAATGGATCTATCTGCATTGTGGCAGCACTGAAAAACCCTTTCGTACCCTAAAGGCACATATTATTCTATGTTTACCCAGAGCTGTTACATAACTCAGAGGAAAATGCACACACACACGCAAAGCAAACAGCATCAGGAAACCAAGAATAGAAGACCCTGGAGTGAAATTTACACATCGGTTATTAATATACCTCCCTTCTCAATGACCCGAGTGATAAAAGAAAGAGTAGAGTGTGACTTTTTATCTTTATTCAGTGCTTTGGTCCTTCAGGGACACTTGAACGTGATTGCATCGTTTTCAATGTCAACCTTGATAACACACTGATTGTGTTTCTTTCTCTCTCTCTTTTTCCCTCAGCGCCAGAGAATTCCCTAGGTAGCTTGAACTGTTAATTCAAACTGACTGGCTCACTGCATTAGTCCATGTGTCTTTCCTTTGCATCCCACTGTAGCACATTAGCACAACAAATTAACATTCTAATTGCCTTTTACCTATTTATCAATTGTGGGGGGAGAGGGAAAACCACAGGCAAGAAAGAGCCGGAAAAAAATCCCAGACTGCTCTCCTCAGTCTGCATGTCTATTTCTTTTCTATTTATAGTCAGTCACTGAGCTATGCTAATAAAAAGCCATCTGCAGGATGGGGATATTTCCCTGCACTTGGACACAATAATGGGAGAGTTAAGCATGTACATAAATCTAACACAGCCTACTTGTGCATGGACCATACTCACAGATTGAAAGACATACAGCTCTTTCTTTCTTTCTTTCTTTTTCTTTCTTTCTTTCTTTCATTTCCAACAAGTTTTTTTATTAAAATAATTCAGCATTAATACACACATGTTACGAATACACAAACATACATTTCATACAGTCCTTAAAAATGTTCAAACATACCCACACTCAATCCCACAGATACTTCCTTTTCCCATCACCATCACTCACCCCACCCTTGTGTTTGACTTCCAATCTACTCAATTGCAATTTCTTTCCACTTCTATTACTTTCTTTCATACACCTTTAACCTAATTTCATGCTTCTTTTTCTATTACACATTGTTATCCATTTTATTTAGTATTCCAGTATTTAAAACGGAACTTATTTATTCTAACAGGAGTTCTGATTATAGTTGCAAAACTATATTGAAAAATCAGAACTCCTACCTATTCTCCAAGGAGCTCTGGAGAGTATATTCTGCTCTGGAAGGTAGGACTCGAACCAATGGCTTCAAGTTACAAGAAAGGGGATTCCGATTAAACACTAGGAAGAACTTTCTGACAGTAAGAGCTGTTCAACAGCACAACAGTCTCCCTCAGAAGGTTGTAGACTCTCCTTTCTTGGAGGTGTTTAAGCAGAGGTTGGATGGCCATCAGTCATGGATGCTTTAATGGAGATTTCTGCATTGCAGGGGGTTGGACTAGATGATTCTTTAGTCCCTTCCAATGCTAAGATTCTATGATTCTGTAAGGTTCTTACCACAACCATCAACACTACCACCACCTTACAGCAACTTGAAGAATATGGTAAGATGTGGGCTGGATGAGGTAACTGTTAGGCAGATTGTAGCTGGTTGGTTGACTGAACCCAAAGAGTGCTCACAAAAAACTGTTCTGGATTATGATACATGAAGAGCTTAAAAAGATATTTAAGAGTTCAGTCTTTAAATAACCAGAGGCAGTTTTGCTGGGTTTAGTATCGAGTGACATCCCTAAGGATAAAAGGAATGTATTCCTTTACGCAACTGCAGCAGCCAGAATTATAGTGGCAAAAAATGAGGAAACTGATAAAATACCAGAATTATTAAAACGGAGAACCAAATTTCTTGAATTCGTGGCAATGGCAAAATTAACAGCATCAATTAGAGGCTACTCTAATCAAACAATTAATAAAGAGTGGGAATGTGTTAAGGAATATCTGAAAAAAGTCAGTGCTGGAGCTTAAAAATTAATATGCAAAAGTTTAAAAGGTGCAAGGAGACAGGATAATAATATATTAAGGATGGTATAACAAATAAAGTGAATAACACCACAATAACAAAAATAATAGTAGGTAAAGAAGATTGCACACAGGTGGAGGGAAGTACTGGGCTGTGGGGGAGGGAGGTGAAGGGATTAATTGAAATTGTTAAAGATTGGTATAGGATTTAAGAGATTTAAATTTTCATAAAGATTCTATAAGGAAAGCAGAAAGCAGCAAGAAATATCAAGTAAATGTATTGGAGAGGAGATCAGTGTAAATGAAAACATGAGACTTATGGTTTTGCTACATAAGATTTTATTTTGGAGTTGTCTGTTTATTTTGGAGTTGTTTGTTGTAAAGAATGTATATTATGTGAATAAAACAATAAAGGTTATAAAAAAGAGTGCTCACAAATGGTTCTTCATCATGATGGGGAAAAGTTACAAGTGAGGTGTCACGGGGTTCTGTCCAGGGCCCAGTGTTGTTCAACATCTTTATAAATGACTTGGAGGAAGGAATTGAGGGGATGCTCATCAAATTTGCAGATGGCACCAAACTGGGAGGGGTAGCTAATGCTGCAGAAGACAGAATTGGGATTCAATATGAGCTGAACATATTGGAGAACTGGGTCCAATCTAACAAGATAAATTTTAATAGGGACAAATGTAAGGTTCTTCACTTAGGCAGGAAGAACCAGATGCACAAATATAATATGGGGCTTATCAGTAGTACATGTGAAAAGGATCTAGAAGTCTTAGTAGACCACATGTTTAACATGAGTCAACAGTGTGATGCAACAGCAAAAAAGGCCTAATGCTATTCTAGGGTGCATCAATAGAAGTATAGCATCTTGATAAAAAGAAGTCATAGTACTGCTCTATTCTGCCTTGGTCAGACCACACTTGGAGTACTGTGCCCAGTTCTGGTGTCACAATTTAAGGAAGTTATTACATGCTGCAACGTTTAAAGAGGAGGGCGACCAAAATGACCAAAGTTCTGGAAACCAAGCAGCATGAGGAATGGTTGAAGGAGGTGGGTATTTTAGCCTGGAAAAGAGAAGATTGAGAGGAGATATGATAGACATCTTCCAATATCTAAAGTGTTGTCACATGGAGGATGCAGCAAGCTTGTTTTCTCCTGCTCCAGAGGGTAGGACTTGAACCAATGGATTCAGGTTACAAGAAAGGAGACTGTGACTAAACATCAGGAAGAACTTTCTGATGGTAAGAGCTGTTCAGCAGTGGAATGGACTCCCTTGGGAGACTGTGGACTCTCTTTCATTAAAGGTTTTTAAGCAGAGTTTGGATGGCCATCTGTCATAAATGCATTCGTTGAGATTCCTACATTGGACTGGAAGACCCTCAGAGTCCCGCCCAACTATACAATTCTATGATGCTATGATCCGTGTGTAAAATGAGAATAATAGTGATCTGTCTTTCAGAGGTATTATGAAAGCAAAGCAAAGAAGAATTTGCTGCGACCAGCCTTGGACCTGAGGGAATATTGTAGGGTATACATCTAAAATAAAACAATTAATTGACATTAGGCCCACACAGGGTTTTATTGCAAATTCAAACAAAATGACCAATATAAATGATTCAATAAGGAATTTTAATTTGCTCATCTAAAATCATGATAGCACTGAGGAACAATTCACTTCAGCCTTGTAAAGAGAAGATTAATCCAGAAAGAGAATCTCATTTATCAAAATAAATGTACACTGCAGCTGCTATCCACATATCCATATTACAATTCCAGGAACACTCTAGCCGTTCATTTCCTTTTTCATATTTGACCGCAGTGCAGTCAATGGAATTCTCTCTCACACACACAGTTTGAGAGCAACTCAGAGCCCTACTACTCATTATGCAGACCGAGACAGCAGGATTCTAGACTGCACCATTTCAGACTGCAGCTTGGGATTGTATCTGTAAATTGTCCCATGTGCAAATTTCCATTAATATAGTAAACAAGTACCTCAGAGAGAAACCTTCAGTATAGCCTTCACCCTGTTGTCCTATTTCACCTGATACTGGGGTCTGTCTACGTACACTAGAAAAATTTGGCATCATATTGTTATTCACAATATTTGCAGTCTGAAGTGGTAATGGTCCAAAATTCTACCTGCTCATTGTGCAAAATCCATGGAATGGTTGTTAAGCTAAGACCAGTTTCTGTGTTGCCCTGGCACCATGGCAGGCAGTTCACATGCAATGACCTCCTAAGACTGTAATCGGTTGATTCCAGAAACTTAGTCAAGTCATGTTAAGAACAGCCCCACAGAAATCAATGGCACAATCCAAACCTAGGCCAGGCAACTACAGGGTTTAACCTTTGTTTGGGATACTGCTTTGTAAAGTTTGGAGAAATGTGACTTTCGAAGGATAGCTGTGTTTCATTTCATATACTGTTTGGGAATGTGTGAATTAGGTAAGTTATCTTTGAATGAAAACTGAACTGATTCCCTCCATTCCTAGCCTCCTCTCATGGAGTGATACTAGCATCACTCAGCTGGCAGGGAGCTCCTCATTCTGTCCTCCAAATATGCAGCTGGGTGCAGGTGTCACTGGCAGAACATTTGCTGCTGGCAGCCTGTGGAGTTAGCTCAGGGTCATAGGATCATAGAACTGTATAGCTGGAAGAGAGCACAAGGAACGTCTAGTGCAACCCCTGCAATGAAGGAATCTTTCACCCAATGTGGGGCTCAAACCCACAACCCTGAGATGATGAGTCTCATGCTCTACCAACTGAGCTATATAGCTATGGGATCCTGAGATGGCTCCACAGCCAGGCCTGATCACTGTGCCAGTTTCCTCGGAAAAGGGATTGATTGTTAAATCACTCTGAGAACTGTAGCTCCGTGCAGGGAATAGGGTTCTCATAGCAACTCTCAGCGCCCTTATCAAACTACAGCTCCCAGAATTCCCATGGGGAAGCCATGGCTGTTCAAGTGGAATACTAGTGTTGGACAATGTATTAATACATCACTTAAGTAAGATCATTGAGATGTGGACATTTACCTTGTTACTGATGGAAACTGGCAGAATATGGTGACAGCAGTCACGAAATTAAAAGACACCTGTTTCTTGGGAGAAAAGCAATGACAAACCTAGACAGCATCTTAAAAAGCAGAGACATCACCTTGCCAACAAAGGTCCATATAGTTAAAGCCATGGTTTTCCCAGTAGTGATGTATGGAAGTGAGAGCTGGACCATAAAGAAGGCTGATTGCCAAAGAATTGATGCTTTTGAATTATGGTGCTGGAGAAGACTCTTGAGAGTCCCATGGACTGCAAGAAGATCAAACGTATCCATTCTTAAGGAAATCAGCCCTGAGTGCTCACTGGAAGGACAGATCGTGAAGCTGAGGCTCCAATACTTTGGCCACCTCATGAGAAGAGAAGACTCCCTGGAAAAGACCCTGCTGCTGGGAAAGATGGAGGGCACAAGGAGAAGGGGACAACAGAGGACGAGATGGTTGGACAGTGTTCTCGAAGCTACGAACATGAGTCTGACCAAACTGCGGGAGGCAGTGGAAGACAGGAGTGCCTGGCGTGCTCTGCTCCATGGGGTCACGAAGAGTTGGACACGACTAAACGACTAAACAACAACAAAAGGTGGAAACTACAAGTCAACTCCAGATGAGCCGACCTGGTCCTACCACTACTGCACAAATCACATCAGCTTGCAAAGTTATGTAATTATACACTTAACATTCTTATGAGGGAGAGCACATTTTAGATGGTGGTGAGTATTACTTCACAAAGCAACCCCACTGTATGGCGGGAGGCCTGTCCCCTACTCATTCTGCAGAGAAGGGTCCTGGAAACACCTGCCCCAAAGTCCTTCTCTGACAGCACCTTTGAGCCACAATAGTGAATGCAAGCTCTGAAATCAGGAAGTAATACTGACCCTAGATTTATGAATGTAGAGCACAAGTGTATGATGTTCCATGTCTTCTAGACAAATGCAGGAGAGCAAAGTACCCCCAAAGACTTTCTGCCGAATAAAAATACAAACAGCAGTCATTCAATTCCCAATGTATTGCATATTCCCCCAGGTGCCCTTTGTCCTCCTATTCCTCACTGCACACACACACACACACACACACACACACACACACACAGAGTCTGATGAATAGAGAGGTATTTTGTAGTCATTAAATTTTCATTTTATTTTTAAACAGACAGGCTGTCATTTCAAATGCTCCCTGGCGAGAGAGGGGATAGGCAACCCTGCAGACACACACAAAAAATGGAGAAGCTAAGGAGGGGAGGGAGGCCTGATTTTGAGATGGAAGGCAATTACATGCAATAATTTTAAAGTGCTGGATGGAAAGAGGCAGTGCATTGAAAGACCATCCTGCCATTCTGCAAAGGGCGGAGGAGCGGAGAAGCACAGCTAATAACCTCAATTACAGCCTGTGTCCTCCCAAGGCAGTTCCTGGCACTTCTGTTTGCTTGGCTCTCCAAATATGGAGCCAAAGCTCGATTCATTCTTTTTTCTGTTTTGTTGGCATATGTTGCACAGACAGCCGCAGAGTAAACAGACCAGGCTGGAGTGCAGATAAATATCAACAGCTCCTCTCCCCCACCTTCTGAAAAGAAGTTGCTTCTCAAATATGCTTTAACTGGGAGTGGTTTTATGATGGTGGTGGTGGGGAGGTATTGCTCACTTGACTACAATGGCAATTTATTGTGGACTTAGTGCTGTTGATACACGCAAGCTTTTCACAGCATCCATAAGACAAACCATAGTTTGCATCAAAATAACAGCCCATTAGCTGCCACCCACCCCACATACCTAATCTAGTTTGGGAGTTGTTTTGTTTGTACTGCTCTTTTCAGCAAAACTGGTTGATCTGGATTGCATGAGGGAGGACATTTAGATGAGGATGACACCATGCGGATGCTGTGCAAAGCTTACAGGAATGATCAGCACCCATAAACTGCCTGTGGAAGTGCCCTGAGATTCGCACAACAGAAATGTTCTCAAATAACTTGTGAATCCATACTTACAAGGACACTTGAAGATGTATTTTAGGGTTCAATCCAGGCCTCCCACCACACCCCGCTGGCAGGGCTTTTTGAAACACAAGGCCCACTGCTGGTCCACAACCCTGCTGCTCATGTCAGCCAAGGCAGAACGGGGGGGGGGGCAGGGGGCACGCAGATTACTGCACCAACCTAGAACTGGCATGGTTTTGTGTGATGGCAAAAAACAACACATTTTGGAATTTAAAAGTTATTGGATTGACTTAGCCCTACCCAGTGTCGGATTTATAAGCTAAACAAGCTATAGCTTAGGGTCCCACTCTCTTAGGGCCCCCCAAAAAAATTAAAGGGAAAAAACCTGGATGTACATTTCCAAAATATAAGATTAAAAAACAAAATAAAACCTACATACAGCAACAGTGTTTTGTGTTGTGTAGGCTCCTGTGATATAAGTAATGGGCCCTGCCTGCTAGCCTGCTCCCTAAAATCATAGAATCATAGAATCATAGAGTTGGAAGAGACCACAAGGGCCATCGAGTCCAACCCACTGCCAAGCAGGAAACACCATCAGAGCACTCCTGACATATGGTTGTCAAGCCTCTGCTTAAAGACCTCCAAAGAAGGAGACTCCACCACACTCCTTGGCAGCAAATTCCACTGTCGAACAGCTCTTACTGTCAGGAAGTTATTCCTAATGTTTAGGTGGAATCTTCTTTCTTGTAGTTTGGATCCATTGCTCCATGTCCGCTTCTCTGGAGCAGCAGAAAACAACCTTTCTCCCTCCTCTATATGACATCCTTTTATATATTTGAACCTCCTCTTCTCACTGGTTTGCTCATTTATCACTGGTTTGCTCATTTCTATATATAGGGTGCCTACATTATGCATGGATTGGTTGCATTACCATATAGCATATATTCAACAACAACAAAGGCGGCAATCTGTTGTTGACAAAGGACAGCTGGACATATAAAGGTCCCCATTACCTTCAGTAGCTTAGGGCCTCATCAAACCTAAATCTGTCCCTGGCCCTACAACCTCCCCACCTCCAGAATAGCACCAGACATTTCATTGATGGTGTTCCCATTTGCCTATACATTTGGTGGGTAGAAGGGGGGATGCTGTGAGATCTGAGTGGGAGGACACCCAGTCACCAATCAAGAGGAGTTTTCATTGCTCAGCCAAGCAGCTGAATGCACTAAAAGAAATTTTGATCAACTGAAAGGTGCCCCCCACAAAGTTTCCCTCATATGTAAAACAAGCATTTCTATAAACAGCAGATGGTGAGAACCATCTCAGAAGAGTCATTCCCACATTTTTCATATAAGGAGAAATGCCTCTTCTAAGATACTACAGAGTATGAGTGCATTATCAAAGGAAATGTTGCCTTGCTTCTGAACCCCTGTTTTTACCACTAGGGAAATTCATGCAAATTTAGATCAGATGAGGAAGATTGATTGATTAATCAACTAAGACACATATGAGTAATCAGTTATAAACTGGGTACCAGCACTAGTTTAATTGCTTTTGCAGACTGCAACAGTGGAATCTGATTCTTTCAGTAAGTTTGCAAGGCCACAATCTGGAGAACCAACTTATATCAGGGTGATAACCAAGAATACTTTGCCACAACATCTCATTGATCTTCACCTCTCAAACAAGGGGAGAAACAAAAGGCCATAAGGTCATGAAACCAACTGAGAATAGTCACTTGGGTTTGCTCCAACTTTTAGTCCTACAGGCTGTACATCCTTCTGCCACAAAAATTGCCCAAACGCCTGGCATATGAGCAGCTATGACCTTGGCAGCCACTCCATGTTTGCATTGATGGGCATGAATTGAATACGCAGAATTGTGCACTATATGAGATGTGTGATTCACCTTCCAAAATGTAACAAACATGGTCATAAGGCTGTTGTGAGTTCATCATGCTGGATCATGTGTGCAAGGGACAACATAAAGAAATGAAAGCAGATAAGCCTTGGATAAATAGAAGAGAGGGCATTTTCTCTCTCTCTCTCTCTCTCTCTCTCTCTCTCTCTGTGTGTGTGTGTGTGTGAAATATGGGGTCTTCCCCTGATGCTACACTTCATAGGTTCTGCTGGCACATTGCTGAGTCAGAGAAGAGCAGGGCTTCATCATGCTTGCAATTTCTGCTGGCTGTGAGTTCCACACCAGCAGAAGGTTAGGTCTGTTGGGGATAGTGGAGGGGATTCACTATGCTAATACTTACTCTGAAACACTGAGTTCATTTAAGAGACTGCTATTTGTTTATTGTCCCTGATTCCCCTCCCTAATTAAATTACCAGTTTATCTGGGATGTGAGTATATGTCAGTAATATCTCAGAAATCACTGGGGGTGAGAAATATTACACAAAAATTCACACAAGCTATTAGCAGAGACACTGCACTGAATAACTAGGAACTGATTGAGTAACAGTGGACCAGGCTTGAGCAATGTGTCTGTGACAGAAGCTACTAAACAGAAACTTTCCTCATCTCATATGGATCCTGACCATCATCATGTGTTAGAGCATGTTATCTACCTCTGTCCCTCGAGAAACTTTTCTTCCTGCTTTGGAACTTGTTTGGACTTTGCTGTTTGCCCCTAACCCCATTGGACCTTGACAGATACAGATTCCATCCTCTATGGAGACACGCAGTCATATATCTGTGTAGAGCTGCAGTGAGGAACTGGAAGTCCTTCAGATGTCATTGGACTCCAACTCTCATCAGCCCCAGATACTATGGTCAATGGTCAAGGATGGTGGGAGTAATTCTCCCCAGGGGGTGTTACTGCCCACTTTGGGAACCACTGATCTAGATGAACATCATGATAGCTAAAGGGAACCTTCATGTTCAGAGGAAATGTACCTCTAAATAACAGAAACTGGAAGTATGCTATGAGTGTAAAGATGGCAGCCTTTATGCGCTTCTTGTGACCTATGTGGAGACATCTAGTAGGCCACCGAAAACTTGATGCTGGACTAAACAGAGTCACAGTCTGATGCAGCAGGACTCTACATATGTTCTCAGTACAGTGGTACCTCGGGTTACATACGCGTCAGGTTACAGACTCTTCAGGTAACAGACTCCACTAACCCAGAAATAGTACCTCGGGTTAAGAACTTTGTTTCAGGATGAGAACAGAAATTGTGTGGTGGCGGTGCAGCAGCAGTGGGAGGCCCCATTAGCTAAAGTGGTACCTCAGGTTAAGAACAGTTTCAGGTTAAGAACGGACCTCTGGAACAAATTAAGTTCTTAACCTGAGGTACCACTGTATTTCTACATCTGCCATCTTACATAGCACATAAAAAGCACAATGTTAAATTACATCCACATAGACCGATGCAAACCTTTTGCTCCTGAATCGGAACAAGTGTGATAATGTTCCTGTACAAATGAAAAGCACAATGGGACCTAATATTGCAGCCCAACAGCTCAAAGTCAATTGTCACACACTCAGGATAACTGCCAAACTCGACATCTCCCTGCTTCCCAAGAAAGTTCACTGTGTGATTGGCTCATGATAGAACAGAAAACAGTGGAAAGGACCAGAGGGGGGAATAAAACCCAAAGGGATGTATTGCAGCAGCTTTGGGCACATTGTGTTTCTCCATTTGGGCACAACCCATCATTGGTTTGGAAAGGAAAACCACACTCCCTCTCCAATAACCGTGACATGTGACAAAAGGGACAGACAATCAGCTCCAAATCCACTCTTAAAATTGTCAGATCAAACAGCAACTATACTTACACTGATTGCAGGAAGGCCCTGTGTTAAGCTCTAACAGCATCCCTTATGAACTGAGTGTGTGCCCTTGATCACTCCCCAGGATCCTCTGTGACATTCTGCAGAAATGTCAACGTCACCCAATGATAAATGGTCTCAGATAATTTGAGCAACTGAGCTAAGTTACATGTTATGATGAAGGCAAAATACACTCACACAAACACATTAATCTAGTTGGGGGGGAATCTAGGGGATCCTGACCCCTAACACAGCAATCAGGATTCACACTGAAAAGTGCTTTGGTTAACACCCAAGGTGGACTGCATCCACCTTCCTCTGCCAGTGGGTGAGGGGCAGGCTCCTGCTACCCTAACTTTTGTTTATTTTATTTATTTATAAGAGTACAGTGGTACCTTGGGTTACAGACGCTTCAGGTTACAGACTCCACTAACCCAGAAATAGTACCTCGGGTTTAAGAAGTTTGCTTCAGGATGAGAACAGAAACAGAACGGACCTCCAGAACGAATTAAGTTCTTAACCCGAGGTACCACTGTACTGTACTTCTATGCTGCCACATCATAAAATATCTGCGTGATATGCAACATTAAAACATTAAACACCATCAGAAACAATACAGGAGGTGGCTAATCAGAAGCTTAAAACTTAAACAGTTACAAAGACCTGTTGGCATAAAATGTCCTTTAGGAGATGCCTGAATGTCAAAAGCAAGGTTGCCTCTGCCAAATCTCTGCTGGAAAGTACCCGGGTAGTAGCTGAGGCCTGTCAGCTATATTTAACGTGGGAGACTGCTAACAGTGCCTGTCCAGGTGATCTCAGTGATTGTGCTGGCTTTAAGAGTTCAAGCAGTCATGAAGGGACTTTTTTGCTAACCTTCCCCTCTTAGCTGCAATTTTTAGAATAATACAGAGGCCGATATGGCTAAAATGGGAAACTGCAAGTAGATAAATAGGTACCACTCCGGCAGGAAGGTAAATGGCTTTTCTATGTGCTGCTCTGGTTTCAACAGAAGCGGCTTAGTCATGCTGGCCACATGACCCAGAACCTGTCTGCGGACAAATGCCAGCTCCCTCGGCCAGTAAAGCGAGATGAGCGCCACAACCCCAGAGTCGTCTGTGACTCGACTTAACAGTCAGGGGTCCCTTTACCTTTTAAGGGGATTTCATCACAAGTTTCATTAAGGGGAATGCTGCTTTCCCTGGGATCAGAACATAGGGGAAATTATTCTGAAATGTCAGTTGAAACTTTGTTCAAAAAGAAAGTTATGAGTAAGGCATTGTTTGTCTAGAGTTATAAGATCATTACAAAGGAGCAGTGAAAACATGGATGCAAGCATTGTTAAGGTTTCTCAAGGAGCCAACAGATACTGAGCTGATTAACGACCAACATTGACCTCTCGGTGCCACTTAAAGATAAGCCAAAACCAAGTAAGTCTGCAGACTGCTGATAGCAGCCATTTCCCAAACAGGACAGAAGGCTTGTGTGGAGGCAAAACAATTAAGATTTCCATCTTTTTTCGTAAATTGTAGATGTAGAACTACATCTAAAGTGGACCAGATACTGTATAATACCAGGTTGCTTGGCCCAATTTTTAATAAGTGGCTTTCTGTAAAATGGTAAAAAACTTCCCATTTTGGAAGGGTTTGGGGGCATGTATGGTGGCTCCTTTTTAAAAGAGGTTTTAATTGTTGTGGTTAATTTATTTTTTTAATGACTGAATGCATTTTAATCTCTTTTTCTTGGCTGTTTTAGGGTTTTATGCTGGTTTATGGCATGTAAAAAGAATTGAGGGACTATCCCATGGGTAGGCAAACTAAGGCCCAGGGGTCGGATCCGGCCCAATCACCTTCTAAATCCAGCCCATGGATGGTCCGGGAATCAGCGTGTTTTTACATGAGTAGAATGTGTCCTTTTATTTAAAATCCATCTCTGGATTATTTGAGGGGCCTGCCTGGTGTTTTTACATGAGTAGAATGTGTGTTTTTATTTAAAATGAATATCTGGGTTATTTGTGGGGCATAGGAATTCTTTCATTCCCCCCAAAATATAGTCCAGCCCCTCACAAGGTCTGAGGGACAGTGGACCGGCCCCCTGCTGAAAAAGTTTGCAGACCCTTGGATTATCCTACATCAAACAAAATAAGTGATGGGTGTCCTGTCCCTTTTCCATCAAAGTCCCACCCCTCTCATCAGAATATAAATAAAATTTAAATGCTAGATTGTTTGATATAAACTTTATATTATTTAATATAAATTACACAGAGAGAGAGAGAGAGTTTGTTTTAGGGTACAGTGGTACCTCTGGCTATGTACTTAATTTGTTCGGAGGTCCGTTCTTAACCTGAAGCTCTTCTTAATCTGAGGTACCACTTTAGCTAACGGGGCCTCCCACTGCCACCACACCGCTGCTGCACGATTTCTGTTCTCATCCTGAAACAAAGTTCTTAAATCTGCAGGAGCAGATTTGAGTCCTGTCTCCCCCCCCACCCAGCACCTATGTAATGGCTCTAACGAGGGCCTTTGATGATAGAAAGTTTGTTTTGGAGAGTACACCACCCACTTTGTCCTGATGCTAAGGAATATGTTTTGAGTCCTTCCAAGGTGACGGCAAACCCTGTAGCTTTAGTCCCCACAACGTATTGGCTAGTGTTTAAAATCCCCCAGTGTGTTAAGTAGATTTCATGCTGCTGCCCATTATCCAACCAACAGGAAAAATATATATGAAGGGCCCCCATCTTCACCCTATAGAGTCCATTTTGCTCATGTGTCCATGACATACCTTTCTCCAGTTGCCATCCCAATATGACTGCCCCTTCTCTTAACCAACAGGAGCACATTTTCATTTTGTTTATGGGAAAAGTACACCTGTATCGCAGTTAAGAACCCAAATAATAGAAAGTGCAGGTATCATCATGTTTCCATTTCTAATGTGGCAAGAGTGCAGGTTTTACCCTAAGCCTACGTCCAATGCCCTAGTTGCATTGATAGAGTTTTACTGATGTGTCCTCATGCCTCCATTTCTGAATAGGATTGTAATTCACTTTCAGTGTTAATCTTTTTCAACGTTCCTTTTGAGTTTTGAGAATCAATTGGCACTTCCCATATACGGGGTGAACAGAAGGTAAATCTGAACCTACAGGTAGATTGCTGAGTAAATTGCAGTAGACCAACAAGGATTTCTTATGTTCAGTGATAGCAGTAACAAAATGATTCCCCCTAAATTATACTTCAGAAATGGAGAAAGCTTAGAATTACAGGAATGGTGTGTTTTTGCTTGTAGATGGACTGTGAGTTCCATTTTGTTCTGGATCTCAAAACGAAACCCCAAAGCTCAGAATTCATTATTTCTAAGTGTTTACCTTTTGTACCAGGCTCCATTGGGTGAATCTCAGGTCTTTAGTAAAAAAAAACCACACAAAGCAAAGTAGAACCCATAAGTCTGAAGCCTGCTCATTCCTGCTTTAATGTGTATTTTCACAGCCATAAGAGCTAGAAACTTGATGGCATTAAATGGTATTATAATAAAGTTGAATGTTAAAACCAACATCAGCTCCTGGCTGTGCATGTGGGATTACAATATGCTAGCCTTCTTTGCACAGTATCAACCTTCATGAAACAAGGCAGAGTTGGCCAGCAAAAGAGCATATTTTTCCACCCGCACCACTCAGCCTGCTACAATTCTCTTCCCCTCACACATTATCCTTAATCACAAGAATAATGGAGGTTCCATTTGAGCCCTCAGCTGCATTTCCTTCCCCATTATTCACAATGCCGTAATTTTCCTTATAATAAACAATCCCCCTCCCTCTTCTTTTTGGCATTGATCTTGCCTGGATATTCAAAGAGGCCCCCTTTTAAAAATAATTTTTGCACATTACTACGTGGAAGCCCCCCCGGCTGGTAATGAAGATAAAAACTGGGGGGCTCTTAACCAGAGCATTAAATTGCATGAGGGCACAATCAGGAGACTGCCAGCTTTCTTTGTTCTCTTTCAGATGCAGTCTCTGGAAAATGATTATCGTCATTTGCAACTATTTGTTAACACAATTTCTTCCCCCCTCACAGAGAAACGCACAATTGCACAGACAGGGTAAGGTTCAAAACTCTTTGCACTCTTCTGTTGTATTCCTGGCCAGCTTCATCCTTTAACAGCACAACCCTATGCCTATTTCCTCAGAAGTAGAAACGGGGGGAATTTTTCATTTAGTTCACCTTTAAAAGCGAATCTGCCAAAACAACACTTTCCAAAGGAATATGCAAACCAAAGCACAGCCATCCTTTGAAACCCGCACTTCTCCAAATTTTGCAACCCAGCTCTCCAGCCATAAATAAGTCCAATACAAATGCATAAACTTAGGTAAAGTGTGCATAAAAATTAATATATTTGTGAAAACAGCATACAAAATGCATTATATTAGGCCAACAAGCTCACAGAAATCTGTGCATTAGGAAAGAATGCGTATCAAAATGTGTTTATTCACATTAAAATATGTGTGGATTTTTATGAGGACTTAAGAAAAAAAAATTGCAAACTGATAGGGAAATGTGAAGCCCTGAACTTAAGGTTGGAAAAATGAGAAACTGAGATAAATCAATATTGACAGATTATCCCAAGGGTGCATTCAATGGGACTTACTCCCATTGTTTGTAGCATGCAGAGTAGTAGACATTCATTCTCTGCTTCAAGAACTATGAGAACTTGGTGTGGCTTTGTACAAATTGAGGATGGCACAGAAAACCAGGAACTGTTGCAGCTCAAGCCAATGGGCCAATGGATTCTACTCACATTTTAGGTAAGTTGTGAATATTGTTTCAACTTTGGGGTGTTTGCCATCCTGGGTTCCTCTGGGAGGAAGAGTGGGATATAAATCTGATATTTATTTATTTTTTAAGCACATTGATGGAAGGCAGCATAGCTCCAACTGAGTGAGCCTTGTGTATTGGACCATCCACACAACATTTCCCCCCAGAACATCCAGCACTTTGTTGGTTGAGGGGAAGAGAGAAGAACAGGTTTCTCAATCCCTATTTTCACATGAGTAACATATCCATTTTCCAGACATTTGTAGCTCAATTAAGAGTTCAACCCGGTAGCTAGTGTGCTATGTTATGGGTGCATTATATTCTAATCCTATATCAGGTTTGGAATTTTTGAAAATTTGGAAGAGTCTACATAGTTTGAAGATGACCACCTGCCAGAGATTCTTTAGTTGTGATTCCTGCATTGCAGGGGATTGGACTAGATGACCCTGTCAGGTGCTCGCCCTACACTCAAGTAGGGCCCTGGTAGAGACACATGCCTGACTGGCATGTTCTCTCCCTCCTGGTCGATCGTTTGGGAGCTTCGAAAGCTTTCTTCAGCCTGAACATAACAGCGACTGATGCCAACAGACACCAGCACACTTAGGGATCCGCAGAGTCTGTGCAGTTCGCGTGACAGACCTCAGCAACTCAGCATTTTGGCTAATCTACTTTATTTACATATAAACACAAACGGAGCCTGCAACATGGCTCCCTCTCTCTCTAGCATCAGACAGCAAAGAGAAAAAGGACAAAGGACAACAGTCCCATTTCACGGAACACAGTAACACAAACATCCTGTCTCCATCACTTCCCACATTGTGGAGTCAAAACATACCTTCATGTGAAAAACAACAATCCCATGACTGCAATCACGGAACAGGGATTCTAACAGACCCTTGGGATCCTTTCCAACTATACAATTCTGTGATTCTGTAAGAAAAGCAAACAGCTTCACCTTGAAGGTGTCACCCAGGCCAGGCCAGGTCCAAGAGAAAAAATGGTGTCTCCATTGTAATAAAAATATAACACAACAACAACCCTGACAGTTGCTGCCAGTCAGTGTTGACAGTACTGAGATAGATGGAATAATGTTCTGACCTGGCATAAAGCAGTTCCCAAAGTTCCCATGTAAGCTTTGATATTGAATAGTCAATGGAAGGCACTCATAAGTAGTGTGAGTGGAACCTTTTCCACTTTCTTGCAGCCTTTGATTTATTATTTGCATTTGCTGGATCATAAACACATTGGCCATCAGTCCACAAACAGTTGCTTTGAACCGCCTTGTATCTGGCCTGATGATTGATTGGATGTTGTGAGTGTGCCTCAAAAACACAAGCCCGTCTCAGCTAGCGTGATCTGTACCCATGGAACTTAATCATTATCAGAGTAGCCCTTGATATCCTGTATTCAATCATCCCCGTATTTTCTCCTGGTATTATTATTATATTGCTATTAGCCTTAGGGAAGCATCTTCAGCTATTTAGTCTGAATTAACCATGTACGTCAATCCTGAGAGCACACAGATTATGAGATTTAAACCTGGGCTTGCTTCACATCTCATATACTGCATCTAGAGGATTGTTGATTAAAACAGTGGATGGCTTTTCTTTTTCTTAAACTGCCAAGATTATTTTCACGCAAGCTTTGTGACATGCCAATATTTTAAGAGGCAGCAGAACGAAGCCTTTTTCCATTGAAATAGAATAGAACAAAATAGGGGGTAGAAGCAAGACAGCAGATGAAAATAGGAACATGCTTTCATTTCCAGTGCTTTTGGCTTGGCCAGTTTCCTAACACCTCTTGTTCTCTTTTGCCAGGCATAAAACAGAACTGGAGACCTCAAGCCTGCAGCAAAAGAGCTGTGACTCAGTGGTAGAGGATGAAATGCAAGGAGTCAGGAATATGCAGATTGCAAATTGTTGTGTATTCTTGTGTGCTTTGCACACTACTTCTTCCCTGGAATAATCAGCTTCGGGGAATGGCTGTAGCCCAGGTAACTATGCTGAAGTAGGGAAGTTTACCCAAGCCCCCTAACATGTATTTTTAGCCAACAAGGGAGTGGCAGTCAGGATGATGCAACTGAGGGGGAGCTGGTAGAAGTCTCTTCATGCTTCAAGAAAGGATGGAGGGGGGTTCTAGTAGAGAAATATAAATTCTGCACTTTTCTAAAGCACACCCACACTGAAGTTAGTGAAAATTAAGCTTAAAAGGCAATTGATTACTAAATACATTAACACATATATTTCTTCTCAAAGCAATAACATATGCCTATTGAGCCCCTTATCAATGTAAAATGAAATACATCAATGGTATGGTCCTTATAATAGGCTTTGGGTGCAATGCAGTGGCAATATTGACTGGAAAAAGCAAATTATGATGTAGTGACTCTCCATTGGTATTAAGTCTCTGCCCGTTGCTCAGCCAAAGATATGCCAGCATAATTTATTCAGCTATCTGAGGCAAGATTGGTGAAAGTCCCCCCCCCACCAAAAACAAGGCATTCCAGGGGTGTATCTGGGGTGGGATCAGAGATGGGGACTTAGGCTGAATCTGAAGCCAGATCAGCTCAACTACATGACCAAGCAACCCATTGCAGAACACTGTTTTAAAGGCTTATTTCCCACCTGCCAGGCAGCAGCAGCCCTGTTTGGATCCGGAGTAACTTTGCCCCAGCTTATCGTACACCTACTTGCTCCACGCCAGTTTCTTGAGCACAGAACTTTCCCCCCTAATAATTATTAAATTCTCAGGGAAAAAAATACGACAGTTCTAAAAAGAGATGACACACATTTATGTTATGTAAGTTGCACCATTGTGGTCTTATGTTGGTTACAAGAAATGTTGCATGTAAAACACATTTAAGTTAAAATTGCACCTCATTATCGTAATGCTAAGAATCTCAAATATGAGAATAAAGTTCAAAAATATATATTTGTCTTTTCATTTGTTTGAGGAGGGGAATATGCATTTTTGTGACAAATGTAACACTCTCAAGCAACCTAAGCTTTGCTGTCCTAAACTCATCTAATTTTGTTGCTAACGTAAATATTAAGCAACCTAAGCTTTGCTGTCCTAAACTCATCTAATTTTGTTGCTAACGTAAATATTCTTGTCATTTCGCCAAATAGAAAGCAAAACTATCAATACCAATACTGGTTCTTCTACTAATGTGCAAGATCCAATTTTTAAAAAACTGTTGTCAGATAATCAAGAGTCTGGAATCTAAGCCTTATGAGGAATGCTTGAAGGAGCTGGGTATGTTTAGCCTGGAAAGGAGGAGACTGAGAGGAGATATGATAGCCATCTTCAAATATCTTAAGGGCTGTCACAAGAAGGAGGGAGCGTGCTTGTTTTCTCCTACTTTGGAGGCTAGGACTCGAGGCAATGGCTTCAAGTTACAAGAAAG
Organism: Podarcis vaucheri; assembly: GCF_965113315.1. Lineage (NCBI taxonomy): Eukaryota > Metazoa > Chordata > Lepidosauria > Squamata > Lacertidae > Podarcis > Podarcis vaucheri. The sequence continues at coordinate 81,425,724 of NC_138764.1, forward strand.
GAGATTCCAACTAAACATTTGGAAAATCTTTCTAACAGTAAGAGCTGTTTGGCAGTGGAACAGACACTCACAAGAGGTGTTGGACTCTCCTTCCTTGGAGATTTTTCAGCTGAGATTCCTGCATTGCAGGGGGTTAGAATACATGACCCGTGGGGTCCCTTCTAACACTAAGATTCTAGGATTCTATGAATTGAAACTTTGGAAAAATCATCTTTAAAATGATACAGAACGTTAACTACATATGAAAATAAAAAATCTGTCTGCATACTGACATTTTCATGGAACTAACCAGTCTACTTTTTCAGGGTTCCTGTAAGTGGCGTTGAAATAGTGCACATGTAGTGTTCTGAAAATTATGCATTCAGAAACCACAGCTCATACATATAAGCGAAGACACAGAGCAGACCCAAGCCTTGCATTTAAAGCCCATCCAAAGCACATTTAAAACAAATGACTCCTACCTCTGGGATAATATTTGGAACTGTAGTTTGTTAAGTGTGCTGAGCTTTGTATCTATGTTCCCAGGATTGTTTGGGGAAAGACTTGGTTTTTTTAGTTTTTTTTAAAAAAGTACTTTGGATGTGTTGCAAATGTATGGGGTGAAACTGGTTCCTTAGATTTTAAGTAGTTAAAGGGGGGGGGGAGTCAGTCGGCAGTGATCTCTCCTGTTCCTTCAGATGTAGCAGTTGGAGGGCATCCCTCTGTGATGTTCTGTGTTCCAGCGTTTTAAATATAGTCATTGCCCCTGCAGCCTAGCTCATCTAGTGATGACTCAGAAGTGTCTTTGAATGCAGAGATATCCTTGCTTGACAGGGGACCAGGCTGGAGAGAGGGATGATGGATGAATGGATAATCTGTTTTTCCCATTTAATCCATCACAAATAAGACTGAAATACCGTAAGAGGCTTGGCTATATTTGGACAACAAACACACAAAGATGTTCTCCTGCACACACTCCCTTGAAACGAAATCCCATTTCATCATGACAGCACTTTGCAGGAGACCCTCCCAGTACACTGTGCCATATGTATACCATAAACAACCCCCGTTTTCAGGCAGGAGAGGGGAAACATGCCTGGAGTAATGGAATAAACCAAGAGGGGTAAATCCAAGGTGAATAATTATTTTTTCCATCTCATTAGCCTGCCAGCTGTAGCCCTTTCATACGGGCACAGAGCAATGCCAAAAGTTCTAATTTCTTCAGTCATGAAGCTCATAGCCTTAAAATGAAAGGAGGAGCAGACAGGAGGAAACAAAGGTTCCTCTTTTTTGGCTGACCTCTTCTTGAAAAGTCAGCCACGATTCCATTTTATTAGCCTAGATTTTTAAATGCACAGCCCCCCTGTCCTGCTGAAAGGCTTGCAATGACAAGAGAGCATTTCATAAGCCGTAGAATTTGACATCTAATGCATTTGGCATAACCCTTGCTACAAGTGGCCAAACCTCAGTGTCCATATTTGGAAAAGCAGTTAATGGCTACAGATGAGCAGGGTTATGCTACTGGGCCAAGTTCAAGGTGCTTGTGCTGATATATAAAGCTATGAAGGACCACCTGAGTTCTTATATCCCAGAGGAGGATATAACCAAGAAGAGGAAAACCAAGATGCTCAAGGGTCTGGAAACCAAACCTGATGAGGAACAGTTGAAAGAGCTGGGCATGTTTAGCCTGGGAAAAAGGAGATTGAGAGGAGATATGATAGCCATCTTCAAATATCTAAAGGACTGCCATATGGAAGATGAAGCAAGTTTGTTTTTTCCTGCTCTGGAGAGTAGGACTTGAACCAATGGCACCTAATTTCCAGAATTAGAACTCTATAATATACTGATTAGGGTTGTTCTTGTTCTTGTTTTTATTATACATTTTGTGTTATTATTTTGTGATTTTATGTTGTATTGGGTATAGGGCAGTATGCAAATTTAATAATTGTTATAATAATAATAAAGTCACAGGAAAGGAGATTCTGATTCAACATCAGTAAGACTCTTCTGGCAGTAAGATGTGCCAGACAGTGGAATGGGCTCCTTCAGGAAGCTATAGACTCACCTTCACTGGAGGTTTTTAAGCAGAGGTTGGATGGCCATCTGTCATGGATGCTTTAGTGGAGATTCCTGCATTGCAGGGGTTGGACTAGATGACCCACAGGGTCCCTCTCAACTCTACAATTCTATGATTCTATTATTCTATCCCAGCTTGATCCCTTAGATCACCTGGCAGTGTGCTGCTAGTTGTCCCCCATGTCACAGATGCTCAACTGACCACCACTAGAAACCAGGCAATTAGTGTTGCTGGTCCCTTGCTGTGGAGTCCTCTTCCAGCAAAGATTCAGCAGGCATCTCAACTTTTGACTTCAGGTGTCCAGTCCAGTGGAGACTGGTCCATTAGGACCACTTGGGCTTCAGCCAGCCCTCCACCTACCTTCTTACTTGCATCCAGTCCAGGGGGTGGCACTGTATGCTAGTTTCTTCTTCCTTAGTCTGCCCCAGGGGTGAACGAAGGCGTTGTGACACCTGGGGTGGGGCTTCGCCATGTACAGCGCATGTGCGGCATAGCGACGCCACACATGTGCTATACATAGCTGTTTGCTGCTGGTGCCGCACGCACGGTGCCAGGATCCTCTACATGCATCTGTAGTGGCGCTGGAGGGATCCCACCACCATCTGTACGGTGCTCGAGAGGCTCTGGCGGCAAACCACCATGTACAGCGCATGAGCAGTGTCGTTATGTACAGTGCATGCATGTGACAGCGCACATGTGCTGTACATAGCGGTTCTCCACTGGCATTGGGATCCTCTGCTCGCAGCTGCGAACAGAGGATCCTCCACATGTGGCGATGGCAGCGTGAAGGCTGCTCGCACCACAGTGGCAGGGGGAGCCCCCACAGGGTGCCTTCTTGTCCCCCCCCCCTGACATGGCGCCCGGGGCACACTGCTCCCCACACACACACCCGTTGCAATGCCACTGGTCTGCCCTTGTAGAACTCAGCAGGGAAGAGGATCGGAGGGAAATTGAATGACCTGTCTCTGCCTGTCATTTCCTCTGACTCCACCTGCAGTTGGCCTCTCTGCTCCCAATGGGCACCAGCCACCGCTTCAAGCATCTCTTGAAAAGCTTTTTATGCTGACAGGCCCATGCAGCCTTGGTCAAAGGCAATTATGTTTCTGAATACCAGTTGTGGGAAATTGTGGGAGGAGAGGGTGCTTTTGTTCTCAGCTCCTGCTTGTGGGCTTCCCAGAGGTGGCTGCTGTGAAAACCAGATGTTGGACTAGATGAGCAATTGTTCTTATCTAGCAGGCTCTTCTTATGTTCAGCTCTTTACAAACACTGATGGGAAAGCCATTTTAATAATTATTTTATAGTGCCTCAAATGGTGTTTGATTATTATCGTGTACATATTGTTCTACACCACCATGATGTTTTCTGAGATTGAAGTATATAACTATTTTAAAAATAAATAAATAATTATTTTAAAAAATAAATAAATAATATTATGAAGTTGTGGGGGCAACATTCCAGTTGTCATTTTTCAGGGGGGCAGCCATTTCAAATCAGCAACCCATCATAATATTTCTGTTTTATTTGTCTGTGAGAGTTTAAAGGTTAGAATTTATTGACTGCAAACAACATGGCTTTATTTTATTTATTTTTTAAAAAAAATAAAGAACTAGGAAATATTTCCAAATATTTCCATTCACAAAATGAAAACCTTACCCCCAATTTAGCTTGATTACACACTTGCTTTCCCAGTCAGTTCTGTTAACAAACTGGCATTGTGTTGAGAATCAGATTGGTTTCTTCCCTTAAAACCCAATATTGTCTTAAAAAATCTGTCATCCAAGAAATTTATGTATTCTTGACCCGTCAGAGTTTGGAAATGCAGCTCAAAATAAATGAGTCTCTATGCCATTGACTCTGGAGTTAATATTAAACTGTTTGGCATTGAGGAAATTGCTTTTCATAAACATCCTGGGTTCTCTCTCTCTCTCTTTTTAAATGTCTGATACACAGAGAATTGTCGTTAATCTGTATGAATCCACAAACTGCATCACTAATGAGACAGGAGGAAAATCTATCATTTCTGGATATTGAAATATTGGGAGTGGAGACTGAGACTAAAGAAGGAACTCCCATTTAGCAGATTGCAGTTTTCAGAGGTGTCGAATCCTGATACAATTACTTACTTTATTTAAAACATTTGCGTGTGACCCTACATTCAAATTTTATGGTGAAGAACAAGTATAAATAATGAATTATACATATCATAAAACACTAAAATATACAATAAAACCAAATATATGAGGTGGCAGCAGAAAACCTGCAGTCTTCCGAATGTTGACGGATTCCAACTCCCACCAGTCCAGCAAAGATAGTCAGTGGCAACATTTGGAGAGTCAAAGGATCCCAACTTAAAATGCCTGGCAAAATAGAAATAGCTTAACCTCTTTTATTGCCAACAAAGGTCCGTATAGTAAAAGCCATGGTTTTCCCAGTAGTGATGTATGGAAGTGAGAGCTGGACCATAAAGAAGGCTGATCGCTGAAGAATTGATGCTTTTGAATTATGGTGCTGGAGGAGACTCTTGAGAGTCCCATGGACTGCAAGAAGATCAAACCTCTCCATTCTGAAGGAAATCAGCCCTGAGCGCTCACTAGAAGGACAGATCGTGAAGCTGAGGCTCCAATACTTTGGCCACCTCATGAGAAGAGAAGACTCCCTGGAAAAGACCCTGATGTTGGGAAAGATGGAGGGCACAAGGAGAAGGGGACGACAGAGGACAAGATGGTTGGATGGTGTTCTTGAAGCTACCAGCATGAGTTTGATCAAACTGCGGGAGGCAGTGGAGGACAGAAGTGCCTGGTGTGCTCTGGTCCATGGGGTCACAAAGAGTCGGACACGACTAAACGACTAAACAACAACAACAACAAACCTCTTTTAAGGTAGGATTCCACTAATATGAGAAACTCAAGAAAGATACAGTTTCTCTCTGTGTGTGAGTTTAAAGTGGGGGAAAACAGCATAATGACCTTGTCTGGTTAGCTTAACCCTGGCAATCATGCTCATGCAGAAAGATTTTACACGGTTTTCATGAATTGCCTTTGGAAATACAACAATTGCTATGTTTGGGGATGATCAGACTAGCATGAGACGGTCTTGTGCAGAGGTGGCACAGGCCGTTTTGCTGCCTGAGACAAAAGGGGGGGTGCTGTGTCACCTCACCACCACAGCCTCCATTACCTGGGTTGAGTGGTGGTGGCACTGACTGAGTAGTGACAGCTGCTTCTAGAGAGACCTCATGGGTTGGTTGGTTGGTTGGTTGGGTGGGTGGGCCAGCCCTGGTGCTAAGCATGGTCAGTAAATCCACTTGCACAGTCAAGGTGAAGTAAGTTTCATAAATACCATCTTCTTTCTGTCCTTCTATGCATGAGAAAGCGGAGAGCAGGAAGATTTGGCTCCAGCCTAGCTTAGATCTGGGTGGAAGGGCATAGCCCAGTGGCGTAGCGTGGGGGGGTGCAGGGGGGGCTGGCCGCACCAGGCGCAACATCTGGGGGTTAGGGTTAGGGGGCGCAAATCCACGGGTTAGGGGGCGCAAATTACTTGCCTTGCTCCGGGTGCTGACAACCCACGCTACGCCACTGGCATAGCCTACCATTGCAGGGATGCCAACTTGAATAAAATATTGGAGGGGGGCATGGTTAAGCCCCACCCTGCATAATCAGTGACAAGATGTAGCACACACAATCACAATTTGAATGACAATGTCCATCAACTTTGGAAGGGGGGATGAGCCCCTCAAATATTTTATGGGGGGGTCAAAGGGACGTTGGCTCCTATGTGTCCCTGCCTCCCCTTGGACATGTGGGGTGAGGGAACAGGGGCTTACTATGATTCTGCTGCCAAATGCAGAGCCAAATCAAACCCCAAGCTTCAGCCAAATTTTTGGACTGAGAAGAATTGGGGTTCACTCTCTCTCCTATAGAGCTCCAGAGTTTGGAATAAGCTTATCTCACTTGCCAGAACCTTGCTTCCTCCTTCTCTATAGTAAGGGGAGTGAATAAGATTGTCAGGCCCTGGCTATAGGTGTAAATGCCGCCTGAGCAAGAAAAATAAAATCCACTGGCCAGCTGCTGCCTCAGGAGCACAGCAAACCAATTTTGACAATGACTCATGCAAGCCTGAAGGGCAGTTATGAAAAGAGACAGAAATGACAGGCGTGAAACATTGGGAAAATGTTGCAAAGGGCTAGAAAAGCATTGCATCCATGTCCATTAAGGAGGCCCAGGTATCTTATTTTATTTATTATTATTTATTGATTTTATATACCGCCCTGTACCCATAGGTCCCAGGGCAGTTCACAGAAGTGGCCTTTTAGAACTCTGTGGTTGTGCTGTGTTTGCTGCATTTTCCTTTATGATTACTTTAAGTCTGTCATATATATTTTTATCTTGGAAGCCACCCAGAAAGCTTCTGTAAATAGTATAAATACCAAGAGCTGTGTGTTTAATACCAGTTACTGGAAACTACAGGAAGGGGAGATTTCCCATACACTCGGGTCTTGCATGTGGGCTTCCCACAGACATCTGATTGGCCACCATGAGAACAGGATGTTAGGTTAGATGGACCATTGGCTGGATCTGATGATCAAGAACCCTAAGGAGGGGAAAAAGAAGAGATCAATAGTTAGATTTTGGACAGCAGACTGAACCGGCACACAGGTCACCTGCTGACACTCTTCTCCATTATGGTGAGATATACTGCATCCATCCATCCATATAGAGTGGTACCTCTGGTTAAGAACTTAATTCATTCTGGAAGTCCGTTCTTAACCTGAAACTGTTCTTAACCTGGAGCACCACTTTAACTAATGGGGCCTCCTGCTGCCGCCGCGCCAGTGGCGTAGCGTGGGGGGTGCAGGGGGGGCCGGCGAAGGGGCAGGGCTGGAAAGGCTCTTCTGCAGCGTTAGTAGAGCCGGGAAGGCGAAGGGGCAGGGGAAGGACCCCCGAGCGACTCCGGCGGCACGGAGGGGGCAGACGAGAGTCGGCTGGCTCAGGGCGCCGCAAGGGAAGGAGTTCTCTGGAAGGCGGGGGCCCGCAGGCAGGGGGTCAGCGGTGGGGCAGTGGCGGGCCAGCAAGAGTGCCCGCGGGGGCGGCACGTGGCGCTCCTCTGCGTTGTGGATGAAGTGGCAGTGTGCGCCGTAAGGGCAGATGCCCGAGGTGTGGAAGGTGCGGCAAGGCTCCGTTTTGTACTTAGGGTGGTGGCTGAGCCCCCGCAGCTCGGCCGCGCCGTGGGCAAACTGGCACTTGACCCCATACTTGCAGACGCCACTCTCCTCAAAGGTGTGGCACAGTTCTGTCTTGTAGCGGGACAAGGGCGGCTTGGCGTCACCACGGCAGCAGCCCTCGATCAGGTTGGTCGAGCGGTCCGCCCGGAAGGGGATGTGCTGGAGGGACGTGGGCGGGCAGCTAATTAAAAGCAGGCGAATTTAAATTAATCTGTATATACAGATTGATATCTTGCACTTCTATTAAAGAATTACAGTTAGAGGTACAGGATCAAGGAAGTTGGCTCCATCTAGCCCAGTCTTGGATCATCTCCAGGGTATGGTTCTATTTTGATGTTTAGTTTTTGTTCTTGATATTTTTTGTCGTTTACGATGGTTGTGAGACGACATATAATAGCATGGCCCATGCTAGGTTACTACATTTGTAGATTTGTATTCATAGACCTGCTGAAAATGTGGAGAATGTGTAATGCATGTTCGCACTCAATAAAGTGTTTGAAAATAAACTTGTATTTAGATGCATTTTACTTTAATTACATCCGTATTTTCATAACAAACAATACATGTGCTTAGGGGGTAAGGGTTTCTTTAACTAATCTAATGGAAGAGACTCGAGTGCTAAAATCCACGGGTTAGGGGGCGAAAATTACTTGCCTTGCCCCGGGTGCTGACAACCCAGGCTACGCCACTGCGCCGCGCCACTGCTGCGCGATTTCTGTTCTCATCCTGAAGCAAAGTTCTTAACCCAAGGTGCTATTTCTGGGTTAGTGGAGTCTGTAACCTGAAGCGTCTGTAACCTGCAGAGTCTGTAACCCAAGGTACCACTGTACATATAAAATAGCACATGCCCTTTATCCATCCTCTTTCATTGGCAAAGTAGCTAGTATATTGCAAGTTCCAAGGAGCCAAATTCCATGTTTTGCCAGGGTGAGAAACTGAGTCAAGTTGGTAGTGTGGTAAGTGATAAGTTTATTATCACAAATAAATGGCTATGGGATATTGCATATGCCATGGACCTGGTTTCTGAAAGCAGCTTAAAAGGTTCTGCACCGACGCTGGAAACACAAATATTTAGAAACAAGCAGTCTATTTGTGGCAGTTTTGTGATTTAAAAATAGTAATTCAATCAGATTGCACAACAGGAATCCCCTAGCCCTACCTTCCCAACGTGTCTGAAGGGAATGACACAGATTCTAGCAGGAAGCAGGAAGAGAGCCAGTCAGTAAGCACGTCAAGTCATAAGATTAAAAATAGCATCAGAGTCCAAAACAGACCTGGGGGTAGGCTGGTGTGCATTGAAGACTTGAACTGTTGTAAGAAAAAACCAAGGGTTCTTGGCATAAACTGGCTTTTGGTGTTCTATAAAAACCTATCAATATGTAGCTAGGAATAAATTCTCATTTGCATTGCAGCTAAATTGAAGAAAATTATGAGTATTTCCCCCCTCACCCGTTCCTCCCAGAAAACTGGAGATGTAGACCAATCTGGGTTGCTAGGCAACTGAGGCCTGCACATGGCTGATAACACTCAAGGCATTATTTGCCCGCCTGACTGCACTGAGTCAGAACAAAGGCCAGCTAATGAAGCTTTCAAATGCTGTTGGCTCTTGCCTTTGACGGTTCAACACAGGTTCTCCCCGCATGTACGCGACAGTTACAGCAGCCATGCGACATCCCCTCCAAAACACAAATGCCTTCTGAGCTTGGACAGGAAAAGCCCAATGGAAAGTGACAGACGGACAAGATAGAATATGAGCAGCAAAATGTCTGACAGATATGCAGCCGCTAGTTTCCAAAATGGAGGACAGCCGGGAAGAGAAAGAGAAGTTAATAACAAACATAAACCAACAAACAAGCAAACATATACACACCAATTGCAGACCCGATGAATGCTTTAAATCCAAAACTGTGTACATTTAATTTTCAACACAGAGTAGAATTCTGTTCTCCAAGACTGAAGTCAATGATTCACCTGATGCCAGAGCACAGAAGAAATGTGGTCCAACAATAGTACCAACTTATAAAAGATGAATATATTTTTTTCCTGGATTAGTTCATTTATATCCCTTGATAAAGAGCCTGGATATTTTTATTTGCAACTCTGTTCTGTAAGATGCAACCTATAATCTGGTAGTGCTCTAAAAAATTAGGCCTTCAGCAGACTTCAATCAATCTACTTGGTATTGTACCGTTTGTCAGCTGTTCAGAGGGAAGCAGCTGAAAGGATAGAGGGCCTTGATGTTGCACAAAGCATGCAATTGCAGCTCCTTCCTCTGCCTGAAGATCTGCTGCAAGAGCAAAACATAGGAAAAAACATCTCAGAGAGGTAGACTTGCATTCCTTGCAAATATGCAATTTTGCAATTGCATGCATGCAATTTTCAGGATGCAATTGCATTGAAATATTATGCTTTAGATAGTTCTAAGGTCCTTGGCATGCTATCCAACATTTTCTATATTCTGTATAATTTTTCCAAGAATGTTGTTTCTTACATATGCAAATCAAGATTTTTGTTATTGTATTTTCTCTTTTAAAAAAATAATTAAAAAGTTATTTACACAACAAAAATAGCTGCAAGGCAGGCCTTGCAATCCAGCTGTGCCCAGTGATGCTGTTTGTGTTCTGCTTTGAGCAAATGCCTCAGCAGTATCTGGGCAAGGCTTCCGGGGTACCATGGACAGCTCTGCTCAAAGCCTAAAGCTTAAATAATGTAGTGTAGGATGTTTCAGCACTACTTCAGATGCTAGCTCTGCCTCCAGTGATAGGTAAAGGTAAAGGTACCCCTGCCCGTACGGGCCAGTCTTGACAGACTCTAGGATTGTGCGCTCATCTCACTCTAGAGGCCAGGAGCCAGCGCTGTCCGCAGACACTTCCGGGTCACGTGGCCAGCGTGACGAAGCTACTCTGGTGAGCCAGAGCCACACACGGAAACGCCGTTTACCTTCCCACTAGTAAGCGGTCCCTATTTATCTACTTGCACCCGGGGGTGCTTTCGAACTGCTAGGTTGGCAGGCGCTGGGACCGAGCAGCGGCAGCGCACCCCGCAGCGGGGATTCGAACCGCCGACCATGCGATCGGCAAGTCCTAGTTGCTGAGGTTTTACCCACAGCGCCACCCGCCTCCAGTGATAGTACCACTTTATTTAAAAGAGACCCAGCCTGCTTTGGCAGTTGTTGACTCTGTCAGAGTGAAAGCTGTAATTCCACTAGGGCTTGTGAGCTGAAGTCCTTTGAGCCAGAGAAGGGGAACTTTACACAGTAAAAGGATTATAGAAAGTTTTGCTGCTTTTTCTTTAGATAGGAGTGCAGAGCATTCTGATCCTCCATGGAGACAAAGCATTAATACAGAATGCATTTAACCTTAATTTATATTATTGCTGTATGAAGTAAGAAGGGCCTGTCAGCAACTGTTACTCATGACATCTAAATGGAAATGCAATCTTCAGAGAGATTGGTGGGTGTTAGATAACAGGGGCCAACAATAAGAGATGACTATCATTACCTTCATGCTGTGAGATCTTCCAGATAAAAGGGGGCTACATTTTATGAAGACACACTTCTCTTCAGGATGTTTCAAACAACACATGATTATTACGCAGAAATACTCCCCTCTCATTGATGATTATGAACTATAATAAATATTTCAAAAATAGTAAAAGAATTTGCTATTTAAACTTGAATATATCCAGGACCTTGTCTCCCCACCCCACCCCCACAAAAAAGCCCCAGGGTATTTTGAGTTATTTTGGCAACAAAATGTCTTGGGCTGCATACACACCATGCATTTAAACAACATCTCCCAGACCCCAAAAAAGTATCCCAAGAACTATTATTTACCCCTAAAGTTACCAGGATTTAAGAAAGGGAAAATGTGTTTTAAATATACAGTGGGAACACAGTCTTGGCCTGATCTGGCTTGTAAAACAGTTCACTAACCCATGGAAACATTACAAAATGTGCTTTCGGACATCTTCAGTGAATTTGTTCTTTTCCCTGATTATCCCTTTCTGTACCAGTTTCTGAGAGTGGATGCAATGTGCTCTGGCTGCAGACAGAATGGCCCAAGAAGAAAGAGTTGCAGAGATTTCCATTCTGGGTTGTTACTAGGAAGCTTAAGATGCAATCCACTTTTGCTACTCCTATAATTTGCAGCCCTCCTTCCCCGCCTTGATACCGCTAAAGCTGCTCTCATTTTTGTTGCCCCTTTATTCTGTCCTGAGCAAGTCAAACAGCTACCGGGATTGATCAGTTCGTTAATTGCAGTAATTTTACCTTAAATGCAGGCAGCTGAGTGATCATCAAGTCACAAATTTCGCTGTTGAGTAAGACCTCCCCCAAGCAAAATAATTAGGGGATAATAACAAGTGGATCATAATAAATGCAACACACAACAAATGTGCTCTAAGGACATGAAGCAGAGTCAGAAGGGCTATTAGAGAACCCCTGCGACTTTGCTCCCTTTTTTTGAAGAGGGGGGAGAAAAGAAAAACAATGCAATATCCTTAATTGTCTCTTGTAAACGGGAATCCAGCTCATCAACCAGCTCTGTTGGTTTGTTATAAATAAGACCCAATTATTCCCCTTTTGGCAGCCTCTTGTGTCCAGAGAACAGCTTCCCAGTGTCATCAGCACAGATGAGAACTGCCACCTCAATTTACATCCATGCATAAAAAGCTGTAATGGAAGGCAGTAGGAGATACGCACTTAAGTTAATTACAGTATTCTCAGACCTGCACCTGACAGAAACCAATTTGCCACAGCTCCCCTAAGTCTCGCACAGCTATTTCAGCCTCCGTTCCCTACCCCCTCACCAACAACTCCAAAGGTGTGGGTTCAGGTGCTGAGGGACCCACACGCAAAGCCTGCCCACCACGCCATCAAATTATGTTGGGGCTTCTACTCTCATCCACTTGAATGCCCAGTCAGGGTCCCACTCTATAAGCACAATTAGGAAAGGGCTGGAAATGACCTGAAGATGGCTTCGGCTGCAAGTGTCTTAAAGACCATGTCCTCCCTGACATGATCATCCTCTGCTGCCCTTCTTAAGAGTCTTCCCACCTTCTGGATAGTCAGGCAGTAATTAGAGAGCTTTGTTGGCTGTGGCATCCAGTGGGTCAATGGTGGAGGACCATTTCCAGCCCAAAGGCAACCTTCTGGGGCCCATGTGTCAATAGCAAATGGGGAATTGGATGGGATTATTTCCTTTATGCAACCATGCAGTGCTCATATACTGTACACACACACACACAAAAGCAGGAAGCATTATCACAGTTCAAGGATGTGCCCCTGGGCAAGGGGGCATAGTCTGGGCAAAGTGCCAAGGTCCAGAGGAGGAGAGCTTGATGATTGCTTTTAGCCCCAAGTCAGATGTTCCCCATCCCTGACACGTGAATGTCACTACCCAGGAAGGCTTGCCTGGTACAAAATTTCTCAGCAGCAAGGGAAGACATTTTCCATGCTAATCTGATTCATTTTTAAAAATTGCTCTGGAGTCATTGTTTTGTTTATTCTTATTGACAATGGCACAATGGCTCTCTTTGTGTGGTGGAACAGAATCTCCCTCCCAACTCCAGCATTGTTGTTTCTTACCTGGACCAGGCTGGGCAAGAGGTTGAGAGACTGGCCAATCCAGCAATTCCTCTGGTGCAACTGCTTGGCCTCAACTACTTGCAACCAGGTAAACAGCAGTGACACTAGATGATGGTTCTGCACCACCACTGCTTATTGGTGATTTGTCAATCTGGAAGTTGAATTGAGAGCCAAAACCCCTTTTCATGTTAGAACAAAACTGGATGTTTTCTGGACCGTACTTCTAAGGCCACTGGTTGAGAGACCAACAAAGGGTTTGAAAACCATGTCTCGACCCCACATTGTATCTCTTTCTGGGTCTTTGCTTACTCGCCTTCTTAGCTATTGAAGTGTGTTTTCATACTGTTTACATTCCTTCTTAGTCTAATACAAAACCATTTCTTTCCCCGTTTTTTGTTTTTTTTAGTTCAGAGAACCTTTCTCATCAACAAAAACAAATCCAACAACTGATTACAAAATTAAATTACAAAACAGAAAAGAAGACATTTTGGAAATGTATCTAGTTCTTTATTGATTAAATACAGCATTAAAAATAATATAAACCATGGTTTTTTTAAAAAATACACATACGCACACACACACGTGAGCTTTACCATTTTATGCCTTGCCACTTTAACTGCCATCAATAAAATTTCTAGAGACACAAAAAGATAGTGAAAGTGATGACAGACCATCAATATTATGGACAGATTTGGGCCTACACCATCTATCCCCCTCAAATGTTAGTTTCTCTCGGGTTTTGCTCCTGCACACATAGCTTTTCGCAATACTCATTTCACATTACTCTTGTTAGCATTTGAGGAATCCGAGTCATTTTCTTTCATCCCCCAAGCTATTCATTCAAATTGGCCCCAAGTACAAAACTTAATTTTCATATCTTGGAAGCAGAGATTGGCCTCTCTTCTACCTTGACCTTTTTGGACTTACCAAAATTGCCACCTTGCACCCTTTATCATACAGGATCAAAGCACACTCTCTGCTTGGCAAGCCTGCAACGCTCTTAAAGTTCTACACCAGCCTTCCCCAAGCTTTGGACTACAACTCTCAACACTCCTGGAAAATTCCCCATGCTAGCTGGGTGGGAGTATGCAGAGGGCACCAGGTTGGGGAAGACTGTTCTGTATTGACTATTTCCATGCATTGGCATGAAACAATTTTGCACAGTGGATGTAGAGTGCACAATACCTATTAAAAAAATACTCAAGGGATTTTGTAGGCAATTCTGCATTCTTTTAAGGCTGTGCTGTGCCATGTAGATACTTTCCTAAACACATCTGAGTCATCCAGCCTGTGTTGCTCATTACATCTGTTAGTACTTTTCCAGAAAATTCTAATGTATTTCTGCACCTATCCTTTCTCTGGTAAAAGTCTACAAAGGATGAGAAATGCAAAGTTCGAAATGTTTATGCTGAGCAAGACATGACTCCTGCACTCTGGTCAGAATGAAACGACACAGCTTTAGAAGAAAACAGCCTCCAAATGAACTATTCCCTGCCCCCATCTGTATGGTTAAATAAAACTTGCTTTGTGTTGTGATGTCACCATGATTCCCTACCTCTTTGCCCCCAGCACTGACTGTCAGTGAGGTTGGGGAAAGAAAACACTGGCAGTAATGATACCAAGACATGGGGCTAGGTTCGACTCAACCTTACACAGGGGGAAGGAAGGGGAGATTTACATGCTGTTGCCATTTTTAGCAGGAGACACCTCTTCATGCAATTTCTCATTCTGACCTCCAATAAAGCTCCAAGGGATTCGTGAACTACCCATGCATCACCTCTCAACGCCACCCATTTACACTGGAGGGTAAGCAGTCAGATGATACTATAAATGGGGCTAAGGAAGGAAAGTACAGGGCAAGTGGAAAGTAACTTCCCAGGTTAATTTGCTTTCTTCCTATCCAAATGGCAACTCATTCACCAGATGTTACATGCAACAGCCCTTGATCCTCTCTTCAAAAAAATGGCAGCCTTAAGAGGGCATGATTGACAGCTGAGCAGCAGGGAGGGGCATTAACCATTTCCCTACTAGTATAGGCAGCTTCTCCCCTCCCTGCTGCAAAAGAAGAAATGGGGTTTCAGATACATGCTTCCTTCCTTCCTTCCTTCGCTGCTTTTCTAGAGATCAGATGTGTAATGCATGTTTGTATTAAAGGTGGACTCCCCACCCTACTCATCCACTCTCAAGCACGAATTCCTTTCTTATGCTGACAAAATGCCTCCTTCTAAACCCTTTTATGTCCAAATGAGGCAATCTTCTGGCATATTTGTTCATATTTTGCTCTTCTGACAACATCAGCTGTGGTGTTTGGACTAAGAAAGGGTTTAGCTTTCTCTCGTCCACTAGTTTGGAAGTGGATAACATGAAATAACCATTTAAATGTCTCTGTTAGTTGACATTTTCAAAATAAATAGGCCCTCTTTAAGTCACAAGTGCAAAATACAGATATTCAAAACTACCAATTTTGAGAAACCCTCTACACATTTAGGTGGATATTTTGGCCTTTTAAAAAATGTGAGCAAACAAGGAAAGGAGGATCTTTAAGTACAGATCATCGCTTTCTCCAGAACAACCTAGATCATTTCAACAGGCTTTTTGGTAAATATACCTACAAACACAACATTTTAAAAATGCAACACCAAAGAAACAATGAAGACATGAAGACTAAGAACATTATATGGCTCAGGTGTTTCTGGATTGTCTTGGTCATAACAAAAAGACTTGTTAGGGCCCAGTATAGGAAGACAAGTCTCTGCTGGGGAGTTTCTCTAAACGAAAATATTATTACAACCAGACAGGGATGTGAAATCCAATCTGAATATTAAAAAGGTTGAATTAAACAGTAATACTGAGATGGTTTACTCTAATCAACTGTGTGTGCACACACAAATACATGTTTGTGCACTGAACTTCAATATCAAGGCTGCATCCCAGAAGACATTGCACACCTACAGTTGTGCATAGTTAATATGTCACCAACACTGTGCTTGGGACATTAGCATTTTGAGGGCAGAACTTCTCCTCTACATTCCGGGCAATTTGGTTGCCTATTAAGCCCTTCAGAAACAATATGAAGCAAAATGTAGATAACCCCAGCTTCTATCCGAGAAGCCTTACTTCTTTAGAAAGTGTGCAGGCTTTACATGACAGCACATTTGTTCACTGGGGTGTCTTTCCACTAATGTGAGAACCTGAAGCTTGCGCATTAAAAGAATCAAACCCAGATGATCTCCATCAATTTCTTCAAGGACAAGACTGTCTCTTTTTAAAACTTTCTTTCCAGTAGTTCTTTACTACAGGCATTCACATCCTATAGAAGCTCTGCTACCCCAGTGTAACCCTTCAATTAGCCACAAGTTCATGTGAACAGTTAAAGGGAACTGCTTCTTTCTTCACAGCCTCCCATTAAAATAAAAATAAAAATCCAGGAATAAAAAATTCATCCCCACCCCGGCCCCATTTGACTATTTGTTTAACATAATTTCCAGCTAGGTCATTTCCCTCTCGCCAGTCTTCCTAGAGTGTCCTTGGAAAAGATGGGTTTTGTCTTATAACCCATTCTGCATGAGGATTCACATGGTACAGGTCTAAGAGGTATGTGTCTGGGTCCAAGCAATGTTCACCTGTTGGGATAGAGAAGTTTTTTTTATTTTAAAGAAACCATTCCAAAAAAATATAGATCTCACTATTCCTCCTGTGCCTGGTAACTTTGGGTAACTTAGTTGCAGATTATTTAATAAACTCCCTAACAGTGTCAGGACTTTGGAGAATATTATCTCCTATCACTTTCTGGATTACAAGTATTGTGAGTTGTGGGGTGGGTGGGTTGCCTATAAGCATGTGTCCCTTCTTGTTCCTGAATCCACCAAGGATTCAATTGCTGGAATAGCCAGGCCAGCTTCTTGGTGAGCTAAAGGCCACTCTAAATATAGGTTATTAGGGTAACAAAGAAAGTGGCTTTGTGCCAGAGGTCAAATGGGTGTGCCGCCGCCCTCTACACCTGGGTGTTGATGAGAAGGACAAGGGCCAGAGGTGTGTAAGAGCTGGGCTGGAAGAAGACTGCCAGCAAAAGCCATGCTTGATTTCTGCTTGAATCCATAGCTGTGGCTATGGGAGAAGCAAGACAGTATAGAGCTACAGGAACTCAAGAGCCAACTTGTTATATGGCAGTTTCCTATGTTCCTAATCAAGGCTAAAAGAGGCTAAAATCAAGGCTAAAAAAGAGATAGAGGCATAATCATTAACCACATCATGGGAGAAGTGCTTTCAGGAGGACTAAGTGAAACTGTGAAGCTCTCTTCTTATTTTTGCTTTTGGATACTGCTTGTCATTTAGGTAATGTTGTTATATTTATAGCACTGAAATGTGGGTTTTGTACATTATTATATCTGCTATTGTTTTGTTATTATAATTATTAGGAAATTGTTACTATGAAATTGTTTCTGTACTCTTTGTTTGAAATGTGTTTCTGTTTTCTTTGTTCAAAGCCACTTCGAGCATTTTTTTAAAACCAGCTTACTTGGTTATTTGCTTGGTTATTAAGGAAATGCCTTTAAGCAACCCTATGTGGCCCAGCAAGGCTTAACCTGCTAATTCCTAGTGGTTCCCCATTTTGATTCATTCCTAGGACAACTTTAGCTGCCCACCTCTTAACCCACTAACTCACATTCCCCACCATGAAAAATAAAATGACAACAGTTCAAATTTACATACTTATGTTGCCGCCGACTTCATAGAAGAGCAGGTTCATCGTATCTACCGAACCATTACTGCAAAATTTAAAAAAACACACTAATTATAACCATTTCCAAGACAAAGAGGCTTATATATATATATGCTTTCGTAGATTTTCACGGGTACAGGAATGCAGGTTTTGGTGTCTTCGGGTGTCTTCCCGTGTAAGAGTCGGGGTGTCTGGGTGACGTTTCGACGAGGTCTCACTCGTCATCTTCAGGCTGGTGCTTTCGGCTTCTTGTTACTGGAACAGAGCAGAATCTGGTGTTTGAGTTCCTATAAAT
Organism: Podarcis vaucheri; assembly: GCF_965113315.1. Taxonomy (NCBI): domain Eukaryota; kingdom Metazoa; phylum Chordata; class Lepidosauria; order Squamata; family Lacertidae; genus Podarcis; species Podarcis vaucheri. The sequence continues at coordinate 81,443,606 of NC_138764.1, forward strand.
ACTGTTGAGGGGTGTGGTGTATAGCCTCCAACGTTCTGGGCAGAGAGGAAGTTCCTAGATTAGTGTGCCTTTTCTTCTTTTGTTCCTTAATTACTTGAGGGATATCTTGAGTGATTTCATGAGTGATATTCTGAATACCACTGGGTGGGTCATTAAGTGTAGATTAGTTGCTAAAGCTTTCGTGTCTTGACCTCTTGAGCTTGTGAAGAGTTTTTCTGATAAGATGGCTGTGCTGCATTTAGTTGTGCTCTGGCTTGGCTTCGTGTATAGGGGCGAGCTGTGATTTTGTGCCTTGTGCCCGCCAGATCTGTGTAGGGATTGCAGGGGGGTGCAGCATCCGGGGGTGCCACTATAGTTTGGCTACTGGATGGAGTCTGTAATATGTCTGTGGAGAGGGTCTGGGTTTGGGTCTGGTGTGGTTGATTGGTGATGGCGTTCTGTGTGCCTCTGGTTCTGGTGTCGGTTTTTGTGGGGAGGGCTAATTTCCAGATGTCTGGCAGGCGGGACGTGTCGTCACGCTTGTTCATGTTGTGAGGGTGTTTCTCTATCTCGATGGCTTCCATGATTATTCTCTTGTGGTGATGTTCCATGTTAAAGATCAATTTGGAATCTGCAAAATTAATTTCGTGTCCTGTTTCTTTCATGTGTTGGAAAAGAGAGGAAGTTTTTTCTTCTTTTTTGACGGCATTCTTGTGTTCTGCGATACGTGCATTTATACGTCTGTTTGTTTGTCCAATGTACGTGGCTGGGCAGACTTTGCAGGGTATTTCATAGACCCCTTGGTTTTCCAGCTGGATTTTGTCTTTTGGGTTTCTGAGGATATTGGCTATTTTTTGGTTGGTGCAGAAGGCTGTTTTGATATTGTGTTTATGGAGGATTTTGCTAATTTTGTCTGTAGTGCCCTTGATATAAGGAAGGAGGGCCATGCCATTGTTTTCTTCTGTGTCTTGGTTTTTGGGGGGTGTTTCTTTTTGGATTAGCTTCATAACCTTGTTTTTCTGGTATCCATTGGCGATTAACACATTTGAGAGATTCTGTAACTCAGTTGTCAAGTGGTCTTTGTCAGCCAGGCGTTTGGTTCTGGAGATGAGAGTCTTGGCTACGGAGTTTATTTGTGCAGGGTGGTGGTGTGATTGTGCATGTAAGTAGCGGTTGGTGTGTGTTTTTTTCCGGTAGATAGTGTGTCCTAGGGAGCCATCAGGTTTTTTGTAGATTAGGACGTCAAGAAAGGGGAGTTGGTTGTTGTCTTCTATTTCCATAGTGAATTGTATTTTGGGGTGTAGGCTGTTGAGATGTGTGAGGAAGCTATCTAGTTTTCCTTTCCCGTGTGGCCAAATTACAAAGGTGTCGTCAACATATCTGAGCCAAAGTTTGGGTTTGTGTTCTGACTTGTCTAAAGCATTGGTTTCAAAGTGTTCCATGTACAAATTTGCGATGACCGGTGAGAGGGGTGATCCCATAGGTGCTCCTTCTATCTGTTTGTATCTTTGTCCATTGTGGATGAAGTACGTGTTGGTTAGGCAGTGGTTGGTCAGGTCCAGGATGTATTTGGGGGGATTGTATTTGTTTTGAATGGCTGTCAAGGCTTCATTAATGGGCACTTGAGTGAAGAGAGATACAACATCGAAGCTCACAAGTAGGTCATCGGGATGTAGGTATTGCTTCTTTATTGTTTCTATGAACTGGAAGGAGTCCGATGTGTTCATCACAACAGTGGCGTTGCCTTTGTCTGCTGGGAGAATGATTATGTTGTTGTCTTTCCTCAGGTTGGTGAGTGCTTTCTGTTCTTCTTTGTTCTTCTTCTGACTACCAAGCAAAACTATCAAATCTACTCCAAGACCCTACCTACCAACCTATAAAAACAGATCCCACCACCTATCTGGAAAAAACCACCAAATCCAAAATAAAAGCCTCTCCTATCAGTGAAGAAATCCAGCTAAGAATCATCCCCAGAGAAAAATCATCCAGATGCCCCAAACTCTACGGTCTCCCCAAGATACACAAAGAAGGAACACCACTCAGACCAATAGTCAGCTCCATAGGCTCACCTCTACAAAATCTCGCTAAATTTCTTGCTAAGCAACTTCAGCCCTATGCAGAATCCATCGCTTCACACGTTACTAACTCCTTCCAGTTCATAGAAACAATAAAGAAGCAATACCTACATCCCGATGACCTACTTGTGAGCTTCGATGTTGTATCTCTCTTCACTCAAGTGCCCATTAATGAAGCCTTGACAGCCATTCAAAACAAATACAATCCCCCCAAATACATCCTGGACCTGACCAACCACTGCCTAACCAACACGTACTTCATCCACAATGGACAAAGATACAAACAGATAGAAGGAGCACCTATGGGATCACCCCTCTCACCGGTCATCGCAAATTTGTACATGGAACACTTTGAAACCAATGCTTTAGACAAGTCAGAACACAAACCCAAACTTTGGCTCAGATATGTTGACGACACCTTTGTAATTTGGCCACACGGGAAAGGAAAACTAGATAGCTTCCTCACACATCTCAACAGCCTACACCCCAAAATACAATTCACTATGGAAATAGAAGACAACAACCAACTCCCCTTTCTTGACGTCCTAATCTACAAAAAACCTGATGGCTCCCTAGGACACACTATCTACCGGAAAAAAACACACACCAACCGCTACTTACATGCACAATCACACCACCACCCTGCACAAATAAACTCCGTAGCCAAGACTCTCATCTCCAGAACCAAACGCCTGGCTGACAAAGACCACTTGACAACTGAGTTACAGAATCTCTCAAATGTGTTAATCGCCAATGGATACCAGAAAATCAAGGTTATGAAGCTAATCCAAAAAGAAACACCCCCCAAAAACCAAGACACAGAAGAAAACAATGGCATGGCCCTCCTTCCTTATATCAAGGGCACTACAGACAAAATTAGCAAAATCCTCCATAAACACAATATCAAAACAGCCTTCTGCACCAACCAAAAAATAGCCAATATCCTCAGAAACCCAAAAGACAAAATCCAGCTGGAAAACCAAGGGGTCTATGAAATACCCTGCAAAGTCTGCCCAGCCACGTACATTGGACAAACAAACAGACGTATAAATGCACGTATCGCAGAACACAAGAATGCCGTCAAAAAAGAAGAAAAAACTTCCTCTCTTTTCCAACACATGAAAGAAACAGGACACGAAATTAATTTTGCAGATTCCAAATTGATCTTTAACATGGAACATCACCACAAGAGAATAATCATGGAAGCCATCGAGATAGAGAAACACCCTCACAACATGAACAAGCGTGACGACACGTCCCGCCTGCCAGACATCTGGAAATTAGCCCTCCCCACAAAAACCGACACCAGAACCAGAGGCACACAGAACGCCATCACCAATCAACCACACCAGACCCAAACCCAGACCCTCTCCACAGACATATTACAGACTCCATCCAGTAGCCAAACTATAGTGGCACCCCCGGATGCTGCACCCCCCTGCAATCCCTACACAGATCTGGCGGGCACAAGGCACAAAATCACAGCTCGCCCCTATACACGAAGCCAAGCCAGAGCACAACTAAATGCAGCACAGCCATCTTCTCAGAAAAACTCTTCACAAGCTCAAGAGGTCAAGACACGAAAGCTTTAGCAACTAATCTACACTTAATGACCCACCCAGTGGTATTCAGAATATCACTCATGAAATCACTCAAGATATCCCTCAAGTAATTAAGGAACAAAAGAAGAAAAGGCACACTAATCTAGGAACTTCCTCTCTGCCCAGAACGTTGGAGGCTATACACCACACCCCTCAACAGTATTTATAGGAACTCAAACACCAGATTCTGCTCTGTTCCAGTAACAAGAAGCCGAAAGCACCAGCCTGAAGATGACGAGTGAGACCTCGTCGAAACGTCGCCCAGACACCCCGACTCTTACACGGGAAGACACCCGAAGACACCAAAACCTGCATATATATATATATATATATATTGGAATTGCTCTAAATGAGAGTTCTCCAACATGGTGTGCCTTCCAGCTATAGCTCAGAACTATATTTCCCATCATCCCTGACTATCAGCCATGGAAGGCATTAGGTTGGGGAAAGCTGTTCTAGACCTGAGGATGGCCAGCTCATTTTAAAACGGTATAGTGGATTTGAAATATCCCGGCAAGCACCCTTTAAAGTTGCCTTTAAAAAAACATGAACATTAATTGTAATGGATCATTTTAAGTAATTTGGACGCGGGTGGCGCAGTGATCTAAACCATTGAGCCTAGGGCTTGCTGATCAGAAGGCTGGAGGTTCGAATCCCTGCGACGGGGTGAGCTCCCGTTGCTCGATCACAACCACTGGATGGTCTCCCCCCGTATCCAGAAACATTTGCACACTGTGCATGGAACACACAGTTCCCAGCTATCAACTACTGTGCCCCATCAGTGCACAATGGGGCTTTCTGCCCCTCCGCATGCATGCATCCTATGCACTCCCCAGTTCTGCTCCAGACCACTGGGAGGGGGGGACCCTAAAAGACATTTAGCAGGTGTGTGGGGATAATTATATTAATAATTTGTTATTACTTATATGCCGCCCATCCAGGGCGGGATTTAGGTTTGATGAGGTCCTAAGATACTGAAGGTAATGGGGCCCTTTATATGTCCAGCTGTCCTTTGTCTACAACAAATTGTCACTGTTTTTTGTGTTGAATATATGCTATGTGGTAATTTATGGACGTAACAGGTATCTAAAGCCGTTTGCACATAACAAATTTTATCAAATTTGTTTGTTTTTTATCTTATATTTTGGAAATGTACATCCAGGTTTTTTTCCCTTTAATTTTTTTGGGGAGGGGGCAAGAGAGAGGGGCCCTAAGCTATAGCTTGTTTAGCTTATAATGTAAATCCGGAACTGCGCCCATCTGACTGGGTTACCCCAGCCACTCTGGGAGGCTTCCAACAAATTAGAACACAATACGACATCAAACATTAAAAACTTCCCTAAACAGGGCTGCCTTCAGACGTCTTCTAAAAGTCAGATAGTTGTTTATTTCCTTGACATCTGGTGGGAGGGCGTTCCACAGGGCGGGCGCCACTACCAAGAAGGCCCTCTGCCTGGTTCCCTGAAACCTCTCAGTGAGGGAACTGCCAGAAGGCCCTCGGAGCTGGACCTCAGTGTAAAATCTGAGAGGGAGAGAACGTTCCCTTTGACACAGAGAAATTCTTGCACTGACAGACCGCTGGCCGTAGCTCTACTCATGCTCATCTCAACAGACATTAAAAAAAAGCCTCCTGCCTAATCACAAAGGAATGGAGCATGTGTAGACAAGCTACATTTCCTTCTAAGCTAAGGAGGGACGGGAGGAGGTGCTTTTACCATTTGATAAGTTTGACTGTGTTGACAATATTCCAGCCGTTTTGGCAGAGGTTCTTCTGGAACTGCCTCAGGACATCTGCAGCTCTGGTTCCACTGGTTAAGCGAACTTCCAGGGAATCCTTTAGGAACGGGGAAGCCTGGACTTTCACTATTTTGGATGGCTGGAAGATGAAGGAGGGAGCATTAGGCGGGTGGGGAGAGGGAGGAGGAAACTGAAGAGGTAAGAAAATCCAAAGCATGTGCACAAAAGATGAAGACATAATCAAACACTGTTTGAAAATGCTTGTTGTCCTCCAAGTAAAATGGTTATGTATGCACTTCTCCAAAAGCAGGCAAAAGGCAGAATGGATGCAAAGCAATAAAGATTAAATTTGATTCCGTCACACTGAGTGAGAAGCAGTAGTATTGGACTAGCGTTAATAAAGTAAGCACGAGTGCCCCCTGGTGTTTACACAAGGCAAAGTGTTTGTTTCAAGCAGAAAATTTCACCATCAGCCAGTTGACCATGCAAATAATTTCTCTCTCTCCATTGAGCAAATCTCATATGCAGCAATTAAAAAAAACAAAAACCTGCATGCCAGGCATCTCAGAGTTTGGTTGCCTCCAAGAACCAAAAGGTCCACACAAAACAGATTTCTGGGGAATCATTTGATTTAAAAAGGCAAACAAGAAATATCAGATGTGCCCAGGTCACTTCCAGATAACCTGTTTACTGGACTGTCATCCTGATTTTTTTGCACAAGGTTTGCAAGGTGGTTATAAACGTATGTTGGCTGTTCACTGAGCATTCATTTCAATTTAGTCTGCAGGGAGGTTATACAATGTTGTCTCAAGCAATTCTGGGTTTCTTAAGGCACTATGCCATACCAGGATGCCAGTCCCTTTTTAATTGCACAACGTGAATCTGTAAGAACATGGTTGGCTCCCACCTACAAAACCTAGAAGTGCCCTCAGACTAGAAGAGTTTCTTTTTTAAAAAAAGTACAGATCTAAGAGGCATCAAACCACAGGATCCCCTGCTCTGATGCTCAACCTATCCTACAACTGCTGCTGTTGCCTCTCTGAGAACCACCACTCACTTGGGGCCTATCGACTCAGCCAACGGCCAAACATGGTAGTGGCCCACTAATTCCTTGGAAGTTCTATCTGTAGCTCTCCCAACTTATTCTGCTAAATCACTCACACTTGCAAATCCAATCTAATTCTGAGTCAACATGGGAAAACTTATCCTACAGTCTGCATGCGCCAAAAGACAATTGCAAGTGGGCCTGGCTGGCCACAGTTCCATCTTCTAATGCAGCCTTCAGCCATCTGGAATCCTCCAGATGTTTTGGACTACAACTCCCAGCTCCCATCAGCTCCAGCCAGCATGGCTGTGGAGGCAGCAATATTTCTGGATAGGAGTTTCTGGAAACTGCAAGGGAGAGAGTGCTCTTTTGACTGGGTCTTGTTTGAGCCCCTACAGGGATCAAAGCGGCCACCGAGAGAACAGGATGCTAGACTTCACGGGCCAGATTCAGCAAGCTCTTCTTAAGTTCTTATGGAATTGTAGGCCTAGATACCTAGAGGACACCAGCCTGGTGAAGGATGCTCTTAACGCGTCAACAATGCATTAACAATGCAGTGGGCAATGGGGATTTCACTCACTTCGCCATGGTTTTTCTCTGTCTTCTCCTTGTCCAGATTAATCTTCCTTAACAGGTTTTTGATCCTCCTGTCACAGAACTGGTACCTCCTGCTGCTGCTCTCGTTCAGTTTTCTCACTTGAGAAACCAAGAAAGATGCAACCTAAGAGGGAATGCAAAAAATGAAAGAGGTGTGAGGCTGTTGCCATTCTGAAAGTATCTCCTGAAGAGAGGAGAAACAGAAGGTATGTAGAGAGGGGTAGATGGGAGGGAAACCTTTCTAGCACAGCAGGCCAAACCTTCTTTTTAGGATCTTTTATTCCAAAACTCTGTACCTACAGCTATGTTCTACCTCCATTGCCAGAAGCAGCACATCTCTGAATAACAGCTGCTCTGAATAACACAAAGAGTGTTGTTACAATTAGAGCTGGGTGATATCTTGTTTTCAACACTGTGGTATATCAACAGCCAAATTCCACAATATTCCAATCTATCGCGATGTCTGGAATGTATCTTGGCTGCTTCTTTCTCCCCATCTTAGGGGACGAAGCTGAGATACATCACCAAGCCCAAGTTCCCATACCTCTCCAACTTGCACGAGCCAGGGAGTGGGGTGGGGGGCTTCCTCAAAGGCGTAGGCAGACAGGAAGACGGAGGCCAAGAAGGAAGAAATTATTTTCGTTGTCAAAAATAAGCTGCATTCAGAATGGAGGGGGAGGGAAGTCAATTTGTCTGCAGGCAATTTGAGCTGGGAATGGCTCTCCGGCCACCGCGATGTACTGCCAGCTCAAAAACCAGTATCATGATCTGATACTGTTTCAGACAATTTTCCCAGCTCTAGTTACAATCAGGTCCTGCTTCTGGGCTTCCCATAGGCATCTGGTTGGCTACTGTAAGATCAGGATAGCTGGACGAGCGGAAAACAATAATAAATTGACAATGCCGGACATTGCGGCCAACAGCATCAAAAATATTGAAAATATTACCCATCTAACAGAGCTCCAAGAATTTTGGATGAACGATAACCTCATTGAGTGTTGGAACGACTTGGATGAGCTGAAAGGAGCCAAGAACTTGGAAACAGTCTACCTGGAGCGAAACCCACTGCAAAAAGATCCCCAGTACTGACGCAAAATCATGCTGGCCCTTCCATCTGTCTGGCAGATTGATGCCACCTTTGTCCAGTTCTGAACCCTCTCCAGTCCCTTACCTTCTTCCTTCCTTCCTTCCTTCCTTCCTTCCTTCCTCCCTCCCTCCCTCCCTCCCTCCCTCCCTCCCTCCCTCCCTCTCAGAGTGTCACAGATGGGATTTTCATCCATACTGCATCCTCTGTCTTCAGCCCTCTGACACTTAAAGAGCAAATGGCTAACCAAGAGCACTGATAACAGACCTTGCGTATAAGGCACACACTTTTTGTTTTTTGATTATTATTATTATAGCTGGACGAGATGGGCCACTGGCCTCACCCAAGAGGCTCTTATGTTCTATGTAGCTGCCATTTTAAATACCAAAATGTTATTTAAAAAATCAATATAGAGTTTTATCAATGGAAATTCAAGGATGACTCGAAAAATATGGCCCCAACTTACAGTCCAGAGTAAATCCTGATAATGGATCATCATCCGCACCACGTCCGCCGCACCCTCGGCCAGCTGTTTCTCCTTCCCTTCCGGGATCTTGTTCGGCAGACCCTTGTGCATGAAGAGATTTGGAGCAATGACTGTAGAAACGTTCCAAAGATTCATCTTGTTTTTCCGCTCCCTGGTAACCACCAGCCTCAGAAACTCCAGCAAAGCCTGAAAAAGGGGAGGAAAATTATTTTCCGTTATCAAACATCAGCTGTAGGCAGCAGGGAGAGAAGTCAAATTGTCTCTGGGTTCTGAGATGATGAATATGAGAGAATGCTTGCAGACAATGTATTTCCAACATTGTGAGGTAAGAATGTTGTCCGTACAGCAATACCACAGTTCTAAAAGGATGAGTTTGTATATCATTTTGCACTCTGCAGTCAGGGCACTACGATGCCCAGGAGGTGGCGATATTACCTTCAGGGTGTTTCGGTTGGGTTCTGGCAAAATCAGTATAAGCAGATTGAGAGCCTGCAGCCTCTGTTTCAGATCTGGGATATCTATAATGGAAGGAACAATTGACATCCAAAATTACTGGGAAGAAGAAAATACTGGCCTAGAAGCTCTGCCTCTTTAAAATTGCATTTTATAGACAGTCAAACCACGGTTGTAGAACATAATCCATTCCGGAAGACCATTCGACTTCTGAAACATTCGACAACAATGGAGCGGCTTCTGATTGGTTGCAAGAGCTTCCTGAACCCAGGCAGAAGCCGCGTCGGACGTTCTGGTTCCGAAAAACGTTCGGAAACCAAAACACTTACTTCCAGGTTTTTGGCGTTTGGGAGCCAAAACGTTCCAAAATGGAGGCATTCGGGAACTGAGGTTTGACTATACCAGTAGAAGACTGTTTTACATATCAGGGCCACACTATTTCATACTCACTCTTTGCCTCTCGTACGCAGTAACTAGCATGTAATACCTAGGCAGTTTCTTAAGTAGCGTGCATGGCTTAGCATGAGATGAAGACAACTCCCATAGCCTTAGAAATGTGGATTACTCCAACAGTTAATGCACACAGACAACACTATGCACCTTTAAGAGGATGGCATACCTGCCGTTGTTCCTATTCAATCACCTGAAAATACCCACCCCTTACTGTGTGGAAGGACAACCTGTTGCTGTTGGGCTACAACTACAGTCATCCTTGGGGTGATGGGAGTTGACCATCTGGCAACATCTTGAGGGCAACAGGTTCCCATTCCTGGCTCACAGCCATCCGTCAGTGACACTTGTATCACACTCTCCCCCCCCCCAAGAAGCTCTGGAAAATTTAGGCTTAGCTTTACAGAGCATGACTTTGCCCAAGGTTTCTTGAGTGAGAGCTTTACGGCTGAGTAAGAAACAGTGGCGTAGCGTGGGTTCTCAGCACCCGGGGCAAGGCAAATAATTTGCGCCCCCTAACCCGTGGATTTTAGCACTCGAGTCTCTTCCACGCCCCCCCCAGATGTTGCGCCAGGTGCGGCAGCCCCCCCCCTGCACCCCCACGCTACGCCACTGCTCCCACCACAAGTCTTCAGGACAGCCTTCCGAAGGCTGGCGGTGGGGCGGAGAGACCTCCTCCCGCCGCCAGGCTTCGGAGCAGCCTTCCGAAGCCTGGCAGCGGGAGGAGGTCTCTCTGCCCCACCGCCAGGCTTCGGAGGAGGTCCGAGGACAGTGGGGAAGACGCGCTGCGCTTCCCCGCTGTCCCGGAGATTTCCCTATGGACTTTTGTCTTGCGAAGGGCTGGCCAAACGCGCCCCCCCCCCCAATGTTGCGCCCGGTGCGGCCGGCATCCCTGGCACCCCCCACGCTACGCCACTGGTAAGAAATTGACCTTGGTTATCTGACGTCCAACAACGTATCTGCTATACAATCAGTGGCGTAGCGTGGGGGGTGCAAGGGGGGCAGGCCGCACCGGGCGCAACATCTGGGGGGGGCGCTTGCTGCCTCCGGAGTCGCCGAAGAGCCTCGGGCGCAGGCTGTAGCAGAGCCACATGTCTCGCGGAACCGACGAGCTGTGCGCGCGTCCGGGCTGAAGGCGCCCAGCAGGCAGCCCCTCCTCACAGCCCCGCCTCCGCCGCTGCTGCTGCAGCTGCTGGGCCGTTGCATTTTCCTCGCCTCTCTGCCCCACTCCTCCTCCGGGCAAGCGGCGTCGTTTGGGCGGCAGCGCCAGCGGCAACTCGCAGGTTAGGGGTTAGGGGGGGGCACAAATTACGTGCCTTGCCCCGGGTTAGGGGGCGCAAATTACTTGCGTTGCCCCGGGTGCTGACAACTCACGCTACGCCGCTGTATACAATGGCCACCTAATACACTCAACAAGGAAGAAGACAGAAATCAGTGCTTAAGGTGGCAGGGCCTGATCTCTTTGGCCAAGGCCTAACTCACTTTGCACAGCTGCAAAGGCAGGTAAGTATTCTGCCGTCAGCAGAGGGGTGGGCAGTTCCCGGATGAACCTCTTCAGCAAGCCAGAGACATCATTCTGATGGACCTCATCCCACTGGAAGAAACCAGTATAGAACTCACTTTCTAGCTTTTGTTCCAGGCTCTGGGGAGGAAAGGGAAAGAGGGGAAAGTCACATACTGAAGGTAGAAAGATTTGGAAAAAGTAAACATGAGAAGGGGTGGGGAGAAATGACTGCAATGTTTCAACAGAATAGCAATAAAAAGCAGATATGAATATTAATAATAAACCAGAGTTTGGGGTGCAGGCTAAGGGAAGAAGTGGGATTTCTTTCACTGGTGACAAAGTACTGCATTTTTAAGAACTGGGAAGACTGAGATGTCCCAGCAGGGGAAACATTTCCATGAGGAAAGTCACCTAGGATTCCAGTGTAACATGCAAGTAAAACCTATGATTTATTGCACCTTTGGGGGCGGAGAATCCACCACTGTAATTAAGACAGACCATGATATGTTTCATGCCAGCCTTCCACAAACTGCTGCCCTTCAAATGTAATGAACTTCATATCCCATCATCCCTGACTATTGGCCACGCTGGTGGGGGCTGATGGGAGCTGTAGTTCAAAAATCCAGCAGGCTTGTAGGAAGGTTACGCTATGGGCTTGGAGTTCAGCAAAAGAAGACTATTTCTGTTTGCAGACCTTCTGGTCTGACCAGAAATACAGGCTATCACATTTTTAAAGAAGTTATTCACAGTGAAACTTCCACAAGCAACGGCAAGCACAGGAAGACATACTGAACCTTTCGCTTCCATCAACGCACGACACCATGTGGGTAGTTTTCAAATATCTACCCCCAGGGAACACTTTCCACACCAACCTGTCGGATGACGAATCTCTTGAGACTCCTGCATACTACGGAAGGTTCCAGAGCATGACTTTCAACACCACACTTTGCTCAGGCACTGTGGGGTTTTCTCCGTTGACTAACCTCACGTGAACTGAGTGTCTGCTTGAAAGCAGTGGTGGGTTGACCTATGTGACCTACTTCTTCTTCGGTCTGCCAGTCCACTTTACAATTACAAAGGGATAAAGGGCACCCTCGGGATCTCGGAACTAATATGTGTCAAGTGATTCCCATTATGCACACTTGGACATGAAAAGAAGGGCAGCCACCGCAATGCTTGTTTTGGGGCATGAAGACCTAACTGCATCAGACCTCTATCCACCATCAACCTTTGCCCATGATTACCCAGGTGGTTGAGTTGCCTTCCAGCTGTGAGGATGAGCAGGTTAAGCTGTAGGTCTCTGCCCTTTAAGTAGAGGCACAATCACCTTGCTAGTCCAAGGTTGTTGTTTTTTTACAGGAATCTCAGCAACCAGAAGGTGTTAGGTTGTTCACAATAAATTAGTAATCCAGAGGTAGGCCATGGTATCCTTTTTTTATCCACCTTAGTCTGGATCATACCCAGCACTCTCCTCTGTCTGTATATCACAGGGGAATGTAGATACTGTAGCTGTAGATCATGGGTAGGCAAACTAAGGCCCAGGGGCTGGATCCGGCCCAATCACCTTCTAAATCCAGCTCACTGATGGTCCCGGAATCAGCGTGTTTTTACATAAGTAGAATGTATCCTTTTATTTAAAATGCATGTCTGGGTTATTTGTGGGGCATAGGAATTCGTTCATTTTCCCCCCTCCAAAATATAGTCCAGCCCCCCACAAGGTCTGAGGGACAGTGGACTGGCCCCCTGCTGAAAAAGTTTGCTGACCCCTGCTGTAGATCAAAATCTATGCGGGAAGTGTGACCTTCTCATGAGGAACACCTAAGTTTCCAAGGAACTGCAGGACATTTCATAGGATATTAATTTGACCATTGAATTCTACCTTAATGCGGCTCTGTGATCCTGAAACTCTTAGGATTCCTTCCGTGTCCAGACCTTTTTTTTCTAAACACGACAGCAACTATAAAAGAAGACAGCAAAACATCATCACCAAAAGACAACAAGGAACTTGCAATGAAGCTCAAAGCAAAGAATAGACAATGATTTTTTTGTGGGGGGGGGGAACCAGGAGAAAAACAAATGAAGTTGTGAAATAAACTTACTGCTTGCAGAATCAATGGAACCCTGGTATTTGGGAAGAGCTTTTCGTCATTTTCTAACAAAGTGCCAAGTGAAACCCCAAAAAGCTTGCGCTCTGCAATGGAAGACACTGTGTTATAAGCGTTAAAAAAAATACTTCATCTATAAATAAATAAATATTTCTGTTTCCTCAAATAATAAGCAAGGGCACACAGCCATCCACAGAAATCCAGGAAGTGACATCACAAAGGGCCAATTATCACGATACCTGCTACATTCACACAATACTGTTATAATCAAAATACTAGCATATATCCCCAACCCCATCAGGTTTGCCCTTATCAAGGAAAATTTAGCAAGAATTAGGTAGGGTTTTTGTTTTTTACAAGAAAACAAAATGCTGTTGCCAATGACCCATCTGCAATACCCCAAAATACTAAGCACCCGTGTAGAACTGCCCAAAGTGCAATTAGCCAATGCTAGTCCACACTAGTCTCTCTACCTTTTTCTTACAGGGATAGCAGGGGAACCCGTGCCGATTCAGTTCAAGGCACACATGTCTCAGATCAGGCATGGAGAAGCCATGGTGGTGCTCCAGGCATTATTGGACTTCACCTGTCCAGCTAGCATGGCCAATGATCAGGGATGCGGGGAACGGGAGTTCGACAATACCTGCAAGACCCACATCCTTGCCGTACACCAAATCTGCTGAATAAAACATCTGCAAGCTCTCCCAAAAGGAGACCGCTTGCAGATAAGCCCTTTTACTCAGATAGCTGAGAACTACCAATGGTTTTCCTTCCCTAATTTTAGTCAGTGACAAGAACCACAAGATGTCAAATTCATGCTAAGAAGCAGTAGGAAAACAGGTACCTGCAGCCTTCCGCTTTACTGCTTTGTTTCTCTTCAGCTCCAAGCCAACGACGTCGCAGAGAGCAGTTAGCTCAATGAGTGCCAGCGTGGGAATCTTTTTCATATCCTGCAGAGATAAGTCTCCGATCCTGGTCACTCCCAGTCTTCCCTTGGGAATCTTAAATTTCTAAAGCAAGAAGGACAGGGGGATGGAGATTGGAGTGACATATGAGAGTCAATGCAAATTATTATGTCGCTATTATTGGTGATTATTATCATAATTGTCAAATCACAACCACAGGAATCTGCTAGGATATAGCAAAGTCTTGCACTTACAGGTAAACAACTCTCATCCTTTATCCTCCTGGATTCCCTTGGGAAAGATCCTTTGAGCAGGATGGCCGCCTGCTCAGAATAAGCAATTTCTGTGCTGAATAGCTCCTCTCTTGAAGAGCCTCTCAGTGGCGATGGGAAGTCCTGGGTTTCCGTTGGATCTGCTAAGGAGGGAGGGATGCAAAGTTGCATTCAAGATTTGCAACACAAGATAGACCTGAACTTAAATGCATAATTATAGCAGACACCTGAAGTGCATGGCCGCCTTCACATTTAGACTGAGCACTGACCACATTCTGGTCCATTTGAAGAGCTTATACCAGCCTACTCTAACCTGGAGAATTTCAGATGTTTTGGACTACAACTCCCATCAGCACAGCCATGCTTAATGGGACTGACAGGAGTTGTAGTTCAAAAACATCTGGAATGTGTCATATTGCGGAAGGCAGGCTTATGCTAAGATATAAAGCTGAGCACGCAAGGCAACTGAGAAGTTAAAAATCACCTGAGTTTATATCCTGAAATACAACTAATCCATTGCTAGTAAAAATCAAGTCTTTTTACCCAAATAGGCAATTTTTTGTAAGTGAAAAAGCTACAACTAGGTATTTTGATTTGCAAATCTAGCTGCTTTTGAAATGATGTTACAATGCAGGCTATTCCCATGTTTTAGGTCTGGTCTGATCAATCAAGGCAGCTTGATGAGTTTCACTTTTTAACCTGCTTTGGGTCACTTTTACTTGCAAACTGACATCACAATTCCCACAAAATTTCCATTAAATTCCATTAAAATTCCATATCCCACACTCCTATTTCTATAATATATCAAAGGTTCACATGGAGCTTCACCTATCCTAAGTACGTTGAATGAATGAATCATTGCCCTCTGTGACAATGGGAAAGCAAGAATTAACTAAACTTGCCTTGCAAAATGCTGTATAACATTAAGCCTACCTACTCCTGTTCCTGTATATGCCTACTCAAAATTAAGCCCCATTCAGTTCAATGGGACATTCAGTTCAATGGGACATTATTCCCTGCATGTACGGGACTGCAGTTTTGTTTTCTTTAAATCATTACAAGTTCCTTTGCATACTCACTGTATGGTTAAGGAAGGAAGACCTATGCAGCTTTTAGTCTCACATTGGAATCCTAGACTTTTAATCATTTTTAAATGATCTATTCCCTTCTCTCTACCCATGACAATACAACTACTGTCTTACTTTTCTGGATGTTGTTTGACGATGAAGACTTGTGGTGTGATCTGTCCATTTCCAAATTTGTCTCTGGCTCAGTCTCCTACATGCAGAACAAAGAACATAAATGAAGCCACATTCCATGAAATCTATGAACAGAATACCAGGTGTACTATACCCTAGACACGGGGAACATACAGCAAAACAGAAATGTGGGAAGTTGCCTTATTACAAGTCTGACAAAACCAGTCCACCCAGATCAGTGCTGTCTAAACTGAATTGGTAGCTTGTCTGATTTGGAGACCCCAGAGACTGAACCTGGGAGCTTCTACACTCAAAACACTTCCTCTACCAACACAGCTACAGCCCTTCCTCCCAAAATAAAGAAGGATGCCTCACTGGTTACGGAGAAGAGGAAGCTGGGAATAAAAGGAACTTGTTGTCCAGAATAAGTATTAGAATCTTGACATGCTCCAAACTCTCACTGCTGATCAGTGGCATAATCCCATGAAGAATAAGCTATCGTTGGTAGGTATATGCACGTAAGTACAGCTTTTTAATGCAGAACTTCTACCAGCTTTTTGAGTAAAACTCAAAATGAATAGGCAACTGCAACACATGAAGAATGAATCCCCTTTCTTGAGCACATCCACGTATGGGATATATTTTCCAATGCCTAATGGTTATGAACAGCTAGATCCAACCTCCATGCTTAGTCAGGATTCCTGTCAATATGGAATAATTTCAGCCAGTTCTTTTTCCCCAATTCAAAACTGTTTCCAACTATTCATTATTATGATTGCCACACAGTGGTTCATATTTTCTAACGGAGGTACACTAGATCTTATGGTACACTAGCATCAAGGTATAGTTTCAAAGAGAGGGACCGGGGAACCTATCCCACCTGAAAGCCTTGTCTTCCCACCTGGAAATTATGAGCTCTAATTTCTATGCTTAAAAGGAAAGGGCATTCTTGGCGTAGCTGGGAGGTGTCATGATTCCTGCATTTGCTTCAGTGCTTCACCTGGGAATTAAGGTTCTTTGCTAAGCTCTATTTCAAATTGAACACTGATGTCATACGGCCATAGATCAAAGCGCAAAAAGCGGATCAGTGCTAATGCAAATCAAGTGAGACAACCTGAGTCAGAGAAGTTTCACTGTTCTCTTTTTCCTTCAACAAGACCTGCAGACATCCCAGGAACACAGTAGCTATGGGTCAGTGCACAGAAGGCACGCTATGTGATGCTAAAATGCTCCAAATTTTTAGAGAGTCACTGAACAATCTGGGTGTGTGGCACTCAGCCACCAGGTTGTTTTGTCAACCAAAAATAGATTACTCAAGGTGGGGTGCAAAAGTTCTAAAATTAAACCAAAGCTGCTAGGGGCAAAGGAAACAATTCTTGGTATTTAACCAACAGAGAGAAATTCAGACAAGTCTTGATGTCCTGTAACTGGCAGCTCATGGTTACAGTTTAGAGCCCAGGAATTGTTTTTTCAACAAATTTTTCACTCAAAAAAAACAAATCTACTGTGGAGTTTAAGTCCATTTCTCCCCCAGGGCACTGTTAAATTTGCTTATTATTAGGACTGTAAGCTCTATAGTTGTTTTAAAACTGGGTTGCTCCATCAGCTGACAACCCACTGGGTGGGGCTGCAAGTTAAGGGCACACTTGTCTGTTGTTGTTTTTTTAAAACACTTTCAGTTCAGGTGTGATAGTATAATAGAAAAGCAAAAGGGAAAGTAAGAGAGAACTGTATGCCCACATCATGAATATTTGTGCAGCAGAGTTCAGCCCTTATCAGGTTGAATCAGGATACCTCTGTGACTGTACAGTAGTTCCATGATTGTATTTCAACTCCATTCTATTAACGGAGGAACAAGAGCTGGAAAAGTGGGGTCGGGGGCCTATCGCAGAGCAAAGCATGTGAAGTAAACACACCGCAGAGCCAACCACTCCAAAGATGTCTCGGACATCACGGACAGGCTGCTTGTTCTTCTTTCTCCGAGAGCGGGTGTAAGTGTCAAGCCGTCGCTGCACAGCTGCAGCCTGAGTCTTGGTCAACGTGGAAAGCAGGACACTGTTGCCATTCTCTGCGGCGTGGTCCCCAATTAGATCTGAAAGCCCCGCGTCTTGGAGCCATTCGGCTTCGGCTTCCCCTTCTGAGAGGCACAAGGAACAAGGAGGAAGGCAAGGTCAAAAAATGAGAAGAGCCACAAAGTTGGTAAATCCTGGTAGGCTAGATTGCCCAGCTCCCAGCCTTCTGGCAGGCTACCATGTTTATCCTAGCTAGGTTCAGTTGTCACCTCCCCAAAACCTGGCCAAGATGATGTTTTTAACAGATGCATGACAGGCATAATTTCAGCATGTTGAGCTTTTCCAAACACAGAGCTAGGGAGTTATGGAAGTGTGTTGAATTTCTGCCTGTCATTCAGCTCTTAAAGGTACATAGCAGATAAAGTCTTGGGCTAGACTAGTGGTCCATCTGGTGCAAACAGACTATGCCAGGTAGTGGTGGTGGTTCTTCACTGTTTCAGGCAGAGGGGTCTTTGCCAGTCCTCCTTACCCAACATCCTCTCTTACTGCAAGGGGATTGAACCTCAGAACTCTCATAAGCAAGATATATGTTATGTGGTTCCCTCCTTCTCATGAAGAAAAGGAGGCAAGCCAAGGCATTTCCATCAAACTACCTGAAACCACATAGCTAAGTGGCCTTCCTTTGAGGTTTCCAAAAGCAGTTACACAGCATCTATCATGGGCAGTTCAGCAGCTGGAATACAAAAAACGCCCAAAGAAAACCCACAAAATAATGATGAGTCTATGAACTGTCACTGATGTAGAGTTCTGGAGCTGGGCTAAGGAGGCCTCAATCAAGACGGGACAGTTGTGCTTCTAAATCAGGCGACAGAAGAGGGATTCAGCCTGTTTCGGATGGGGGTGACTCCCCTCGAAGAATCAGGTTTGCAGTTTAGGACTGCTCCTGGGTGCACCTTAATGTCTGAAGAGCCAGGTGGCAGCAGTGGCCAAATGTGCCTCTGCTCAGTTTTAGTCTGGTGCACCAGCTGTGACTCTTCCTGGGGAAATATTATCTAGCTAAGGAAGCATATGCTTTAGTTGCAATAGATTACTGCAATGGATTATATGCTCCACATCTGAGGTCACCAGCCTGGGCCCCACAGTCGCAAGACTCTGAACTTTCATTGTTTTTAAAAACAAAGTCTCAAGCTCTCCTCTAAAGCAAGTTATGCAGTAAAATATACAGGCACCATTCTAAGCAATTTCTGTAAAATGAGCAAGACTGGCTGATCCCACCTGCCAGCTCTTTTAGCCAAAGTCAGAACTCTGGCTGGTGAGTTGTCTGAACACCAGGTAATAGGAACCCTCAGGGTCCTAAAGACCTGCTGTTTCCCTTTCCCTTTTAATGCACTTTTCCTGCGTCTGTCTTATTTTCTGGGCAAACACTTCAACAGGTTAAGCCTTTTCTCATCTGGAAATACAATTGCGCAAAAAACAAACCTTCACCATAACTGTAGTTTCTCCAATTTTGTGTTGGATATATGTTATGGATATATTTGGTTCTGTCTGTCTGTATGTTCTAGCGTTTTATCCATGGATAAACAATGGTTTTCTGCTGAGAATAAAATTCAATGTCTCTTAAAATGAGGATAATATCCCCAACTATTTTCTTCGTGTGGCTGTTCATCTATGCAGGACGTGACATTTCCTCCTATGCTCGAATTTATGATTGCTCTGGAAAACCTCCAATACATTTAAAAAGGCTACTGGATAATGGACTACCTGCAGCACTCCCCAGTGGTCCCAAACAATTAGGCCCTGTGTAGGGCCAACTAAGATGCTTACACACAGAGAAACAGGCTATTGGAAAAGAGATTATCTGTAGCACCACCTAGTGGGTCCAAACAATTAGGCTTTGTGTAGCATCAGCATTTACTGTGAAACTAAGGTGTGTATATACACACAGAGACATAGAGTTGTACCTTGGTTTTTGAACACCTTGTGACTCGAACGTTTTGGCTCCTGAGCACCGCAGAAGTAAGTGTTCTGGTTTTCTAACTATTTTGGAAGCCGAATGTCCAATGGAGCTTCTTTTGCTTCCAACTGAGTGCAGGAAGCTCCTGCAGCCAGTCGGAAGCCACGCTTTGGTTTTCGAACATTTTCGGAAGTTGAATGGACTTCCAGAACAGATTCTGTTCTTGAACCAAGGTACGACTGTATTAACACAAAAAGCAGCATACCACCTTCTGTTGTATAGTTGTTTTCTTCTGACAAGCTTTGGTCACAAGCAAGAAATTCCAAGCAAGCAATGATTATTACTCAGTTCCTCTTAAAGGCAGAGGTAGTTGTTTCCCCATGGGAGTTTTCATTTCCTCTCCCCTTAAGTCTAGCCAGACATGCAACATACCCCTTGGGGGATGGAACCACAAAACTCGGCATCCATTTATAGCCCAATTCTTCTTGGTGAAGGAGAAAGGTGTGCACACAACCGATTATTAATATGTCTGGGTTTGTTTGTTTTTAAGAATCTTATTTTAAAAAATGGGGAGTGCTGAATTAAGGGTACTTTTAAGCATTATTTTCAAAACAAATTCCATGCCCCAAGTTTCACAACAATGAACCCAAACGCCATACCCCTAAAAACACAGAACACAAAAGAGCCCGCAAGATCAGTGCAATGGCTCATCTGTCCAGCATTCTGTTCTCACAGCTGCTGACCAGACAGATGACTCTAAGAAACCTGCAAGCAGGATCTGAGCACAAAAGGACTCTCCCCTCCTGCCGTTTTCAGAAACTGGTTTTCAGAATTTCAGTTCATCATCTGGGAAGCAGTCACGTGTCTACAGGGACTTCTTCTGTCCCTCAAACACAGAAGGATTTCATAGAATCACAGAGTTGGAAGGGACCCTGTTCCAAACCCCTGCAATGAAGGAATATGCAGCTGTCCTTTAAGGGGATTGAACCTGCAACCTTGGCCTAACCTACCTCACAGGGGAATTAAATGAGGGAGGAGGGAACCATATATGAAACCTTAGACTCCTTGGAGGAAAGGAGGGGGAATATAAATGCAGCACAAAAATACCGTATTTTTCGCTCTATAAGACACACTTTCTCCCTCCAAAAAAGTAAGGGGAAATGTGTGTGCGTCTCATGGAGTGAATGCAGGCTGCACAGCTATCGCTGAAGCCAGAAGAGCAAAACGGATTGCTGCTTTCGCTGTGCAGCTATCCCTCTTGCTGTTCTGGCTTCTGGGATAGCCGCACGAAGCCTCTTCAGGGCAGGGAGATCATTCCTCCTGCTACCTTGAAGAGGCTTTGTGTTGTTTTCGCTGAAGCCAGAACAGCAAGACGGATCGCTGCACAGCGATCCCTCTTGCTGTTCTGGTTTCTGGGATTCAGAATATTTTTCTTCCTCCTCCAAAAACCAGGTGCATCTTATGGTCTGGTGCATCTTATAGAGCGAAAAATACAGTAAATAATAAAATATGCCTTTTCCCCCTTTAAGCATCTTACTCAGCTGATGACTCCAGTAAACAGGCACGTTTGCAAATTATTCTTCATTCCCACAACTCAAGTGGAGCTACAGAAACATTTTACCTTCTGGGGGCTTGGCATCCATAAGGTTGCATTCATCCGGCTCACATTCGGTACTCTCTTTGATGCTCTCCACCTCTAGCCAAAAAGTATCCATTGCTAAGTTGCTTGAGGAATCTGCCCTGGAATGCCTGCACTCTGACTGCAGCAGCTCCGAGGAACTTTTCCGAGGAAAGCGACTCATTCTGCAAGCGCAATTTCTAATGAGGAGGGAAAATGAAAGCAAATGTTTCAGAGACTGAAAGATATCTGCTCGGCATTCATGCTTACTGCGTGCACACACAGACAAAAACCCCCATCATTCTCCCAACAAAGATGACATCCAGAAAAAAGATAAAATTCCAAAGTGTCTTATTTTTCTGTTTTTGTTTAGCGGTAATGTGGGCTGAAGGGTAAAACTGAGCCCAGCCTTTTGACATGAGTGTAGCTGCAACAATGCAAGCTTCCTTGAACTGTCCTGTACATGACCTAGAAGGGAACACTCTGCGGAGAATGCAAAGGAAGCACCAGAGCTTCTGGTTCTTGGAAAAGATTCAGAGCTGATTTAAGCCTGTGAGAGTCAAAGCTTCCAAAACTTGAAGAGGAAAATCATTGCAATCCTAGGAACATGAGAGTCTGACCTGGGAGCCTTTTAAATACGGCATGAGCACAGAGGGGCTTCACTTCATTGGTCTCTGAGTATGCCTATTTGGGTGCAGGGTGATGGGAGAGAAGTAAGAATTGGTAGCACGTAGGGCCCACATAAAACTGAGGTGGGAGCTGAATGTAAGCTGTAGGCCTTTGACCTTGAAAAAGGCTATTTATTTTCATCTCCTTTCACTTTAAGCCACATACAACCCATTAAAGCACCCTTTCATACTCAACCCACAGGGGTTGGGTAAACTTTTTCAGCCCAAGGGTCACATTGCCCCCTTTGCAAACCCCCCAGGGCTGCAGGCACGCAGTGGGCATTGTTACTTCTTAACTTCACACATGCACACACACAGTAATACCTCCACGAACGTCCGTCCCGTCGACTGTCCATTTCGGCGAACGTCAGCGGCAAACCTGGAAGTACCAGAACAGGTTACTTCTGTGTTTGCCGCTCACGCATGGGCAGAAGCGCAAACCACTCCGCACGTGTGCGCAGAGTGGTGATTTGTCGAGTGTCCCTTTCATCGAGCGTCCGGGGCTCCGGAACAGATCCCAGACTGAGGTTACAAACACCTCGGGTTACAAACACCTCGGGTTACAAACCCCGCCAACCCAGAAGTAGTACCTTGGGTTAAGAACTTTACCTCAGGATGAGAACAGAAATCGCGCGGCGGCAGCACGGCAACAGCAGGAGGCTCCATTAGCTAAAGTGGTACCTCAGGTTAAGAACGGTTTCAGGTTAAGAATGGACCTCTGGAACGAATTAAGTTCGTAACCAGAGGTACCACTGTACGCAACACGAGGTATGACTGTATACCACACACATAAAGGCTATTAGCAGTATGCCTCTGAATACCAGTTGCTCAGAAATGGAGATGGGCAGAGCGCTGTTGCACTCATATCTTGCTTCCGACACACATCTGGTTGGCTATTATGAGAACAGGAGGCTGAACTAGATGAGTCATTGGCCTGATGCAGCAAGCTCTTATATTCTTAGCACAGTGCAGTCACAGAGCCCATCCCAGAGCTCAGGTGAACCATCTTAAATTCCCCTCGTATTGTAGAAAGGCAAAGAGGAACCCCTCCATGCAGCCAGTGCTGCAATGGGGAGGGAAATCACAGTCATGTCAGGAGGAAAACCTCCTGCAGCCACCTTTCCTTTGGGGGCCAAAAAATTGCTACAAGATAATGATATATAGTCAAACTCACTCAAGAATGATTAAATCATCCAGAATGATTGTATACAAATGCCTACTTAATTCATTTGAAACAATACGTCTTGAGGTCACTTAGTTCAAAGCATTTGTAATACATTCCCCACTGCATTCAGCTTTCATAAAACCTGCCTAAACTCACCCACAAATCCAAACTTTTTGTTATTTAATGATTTATACCAAATCAATAATTTCCAATGCAACTTACATGCACAGTTAAGACAATGCAGCAAGAAAACACAAATTGAAGTTGGCCAAATCAGACAGGAAAAGCTTCAGCATTAACAGGAAAAGTCATCTACCATCCTGCCAAAATTTTTGGAAAGTAGGGCACGTTTCACCTGGTGCCTTGGGAATAGTAGGGTGAGCACAAGGCAGAAGCGTTTGCAAGAGTTACCAACAATGACAAGCCACACTCCTGAAGCTGGTGGACCTCAAAAGCAGGACCTCATGTGACTACGTCTTTGATAGGTTCATCTGCGAGTAGGTGGTGCTTCAGATAATTTGGGTCCTAGGCTATTTATGGTTTGACAGGCAAACAAAACAAAACAACGGTACTGTGCATTGTGCCTGGAAACCACTCAGGAGCCAAGAAGGTCTTTCAATACTGACAATATCTGATCAGTTCCAACTTCATAACCTTCCTCTCCCATTTTGTTTCTGAACTTTATTCACAAGCAGCCCGTGTATAATGCATTACAACAGGCATTTCAAGGTTCTGTTTAATGTCACAATAATTGTTTATTGTCTTATTGTCCTCTTTTCTGATGGTTTTTTTTTTAAATGTCTGCTGCTTAGAAAGGGGAATAATTAAGCAGTGTAGAAATATCTTGAATAAATAAATAACATTAAAATAATCATAATCCAATGTAGGCATCGCCAGGCATTGGTAACTGTGACAAGATTGGTATTTCAGGAGATAGCACCGTGAGGCAAAGATGCCACATAAGCAGGCCATAACCAAGTTGAGCATATGTGGACACAAAGCTTTACTTCTACAAAGAGTGAAGTCTCTTGTGACTGTATCAGCTCTCCTGTGAGACAGCCATAAAAGGTGTTCTCCAGAGCTCAAAGCTAGTTCTCTGACTTAGTCTCACACCAACACTCCAGCTTCCCTTCCCTTGATCCTTTTCACAGGGACAGACCCAGATGACATCGTCCTTCGCTGAGATAGGGAGGGCAAGAAAGGTATGCCTCCACTAAGAAGGATGTCATGAACCAGGGGCCTAATCCCACCTCAGCGGAAGAGGTCCAAGGCAGCGCCTCGCTCTCACACCAGCAATAAGATGTGCTGCACAGATCTTGTGCTGTGCCAAAACTGTCTTCTAATTTCTCTTCACCTGCAAAATGTGTTTTTGTGTTTTTGCCTCTTTTGCAGTACACTTAAGAATTTGCAAATGTTTGATTTATCCGGCGCTCTGCAGTTTCTCTGGCTGCACACCATTCCTGAACAAACAAACAAACAAAAGACCCATGGGAGGAGTTACCACATCACATCATCTACTTTTAATTGAAGTGAGAGAAGCCACAAAGGTAGCTCCTGAGTGGGAAGGGACAACAAAACAGTCCCCACACACACACACACACATTGTGCTGAGGAGATAGCACCCATCATTGAAATCCAGTACCATAGCTACCAGTAGGCTGCCGTCACCTCCACGTTTAAAGGTTCCTAAAGTAAGCAGTTCCCCATTCACAGTGAAATCCTCATTCATTGAGCCAGCCACTTGAATCTGCTAGTTGTCAGAACAACGTCCAAATTCAATTTACCCAGCTTTCAGTACTGCTCAAAGCTTTCCATGCTGCTCCTTCCGATTATCAAAGACCTAAACTTGACTTTGTCTGGGCACATTTCTGGAACCTCACCCATAGCGGCCATCTTAGAACCCGACCCTTTGCTGCCAACTGACTTTCATGTTGGAACCAGACTTGTGTTCTCTGGCCTTTCTGGAATTCGACTCTGGCCTGGCCCAGCTCTGCTCACTGGAGCCAGGGCATGACTTTGAACCTAGAACCAGTGCTGCCCCACCTGTGCTAGACTATCTCCCCAGCAGCGATCGCTGCCTGGACGACAGGCTGAGCCTTCCAGCTATTTGCTACCTATTGGGAGAGCATCTTACCAGCCAGCCAACAGATAGCTTTAAAAGTCAATGAAACATATCCTTGGAGAATAGCGAAATCAATGGCTACAACTATATGCAAAATCCAGCATGCTCCTGGGGAACAGCAGCAAGAGCAGGGTTAGTGCCTTCATTTCCTGCTTGTGTGCTTTCTCTAGGTACTCGATAGGCCGCTACAGGATAAAGGACAATGGACCAGATTTTTAAGGATGCTAACCAGGCAGGACAAAACTTCTGCTAAGTACTGTGCCCCAGTTATCCACTTCCAATTTTACGTAGACTAAAGCACTCCTGGTAGGAAGATGTAGGTCATTATCACTCATTAAAAAGATACCCAAATTTTAAACCACCACATCCTATGGCAGGGGTCAGCAAACTTTTTCAGCAGGTGGCCAGTCCACTGTCCCTCAGACCTTGTGGGGGGCCAGACTATATTTTTTTTTGGGGGGAATGAACAAATTCCTATGCCTCACAAATAACCCAGAGATGCATTTTAAATAAAAGCACACATTCTACCCATGTAAAAACATGCTGATTCCCGGACCATCCGTGGGCCAGATTTAGAAGGCGATTGGGCCGGATCCGGCCCCCGGGCCTTTGTTTGCCTACCTATGTCCTGTGGCAATGAGTTACAAGGACTAACCATGCATAGAGAAGGAGTGCAACTTTAAACTTGTTGCATTTCAATGCCTTTGCTCACTAATAGTAGCAGTCACGGAAGAATCTGCTTTGCGCTACATTTTCAGAGAATTATGCTTTCCAAAAAAAATTGAACACACACATCCGCACACTTCAAAGTTGCTGTTTCTGATGTAGATTAGAATCTGCTATGTTTTATGGAAACACAATGTATGGGATTCAAGAAATACTTTGAAAAATAAGCAACATCTGGAAACATGGAGGTCGTTGAATCAACGTGTGCGTCAGTGAAGTTAAGTCGATTCCCTTTGAAGGCAGTAAGGAAGGAACACTGAGTGATCTCTGGCGAGTAGCAATTTAGATAAAGTGTAGATTATTTTGGCAATGAATCATTGGGGGCAGCTGCTACAATAGCACAGTGGGGAGGAGGGTTAAAAGAAGAGGACTAAATCAAGTTCACTTGAACTCTCATATTTTAATTTTCAATATTATTATTTTTTTAAAAAAACCTTACTGCGTAATCCAAACCCCTGTCAAGCAGAGGAAGGTCACGATCTCACCAGTGGCAGAGCAGGGAGCATCATTCCATAGGCAGGGAGCTGTTCTGAGCTGGGTGAAGGGAGAACTTCACCCTACCCAACACACATGAAGTCGACTGTGGGTTTGGATTGCACCCTTAAGTGCTGGCGTTGCGTTGCACCCAATCCAACAACCAAGTCGCATATAGCACTGCCCTCATTTCTATGCACTGTTGCTTTAGGAATAGCATGTATTACACAGCAGCATGTATTACACTGAAGCAAATGCATACATTTTGGAAGTCA
The DNA here is from genome assembly GCF_965113315.1 of Podarcis vaucheri. NCBI lineage: Eukaryota > Metazoa > Chordata > Lepidosauria > Squamata > Lacertidae > Podarcis > Podarcis vaucheri. The sequence goes on from NC_138764.1 coordinate 81,470,113, forward strand.
AAACCTGGGCCTGTCAACGCTATAATAACAGCCTTTACCTAAGGTGTCATGGACTTTGAAGACACTCAAACTCAGGACGCAAGGGAGAAACGTGCTAGGAGGAAGGCACGCTTGGCAAATCCACACAGTGATCAGCTCCCGCTCAGAAACCAATGTCCCCACTGTGAAAGGACGCGTGGATCCAGAATTGGCCTCCACAGTCACTTACAGACTCATTGTTAAAACCGTGTTTATGGAAGACAATCTTACTCGGCTACGAGTGATCGCCAAAGAAAGAGAAGAAAGAAGACATAGCTCTGCCCTGAATCTCATTATATGTGCTTAAGGACCCAGAAAACAAGTGGTTAGCTGTTAATTTCCTATCCAAACTGCTTTCTTCTTCTTCTTCTCAACCTGATTTGTGATGTGCCTGTAAGAAATTAAGTCATCCAAGCAGATGAATCCCATACATGTTATGTCAGATGTGGTGTTCAAAGAAGATTACTCCCAGCTAAGGGTGCACAGAATTGCAATCTAGGGCTGTGTGTGCATTACTACTTACTCTGCATCCAGTGTACTCCCTCTGCTAGTTTTTGAAGTCATATACACATGATGGTAGCCACAAACCATATCATTCCTTCACTTACTGGAGATCTACTGCTTCTGATGTGTTCCCCACCACCACCCGCTTCAATCCAACTAGAAAACTTAAGCCACATTCACATCGAACGTAAGACATATGTGCACATTTGAGACAGCAATCGCACGTGTGCTCATAAGTGCACATGTGCAAATGACAGCTTCATGAACAGGAGTTTGGGGCATGTGTGTCTGAATAGGCCGTGCACATTGGGTGATGATGATATCCCCACTTCCTCTTACGATGTGTACAGCACCATGCAAATATGACTTGAAAGGCAGAAGGCGAAAACAGATTTGCTGCATTTTAAGCCACTAACCCTAGTGGACATTCCCAGTTGTTAACCCAACATTAGAGCCCATCAAGTAACTTTCAATATTCATAACCATAAAAACAGACCCCAAAAAAGGGGAAAGATGCACACGAGGCCAAAATATACCCTTTGCACTGGTTACTGACCAGTAAACATAAGCCAAGGTTGCTATGCAGTCGGTTGTTCCAAGGTTGAATCATTCCACCCAAATAGATGCTCCCCGCCCCTGCAAGCTATTGGATTCCTGCCTTGTGTTTCTCAATGCCCTTTCCACATGGAGAATGGAATTAGACAGCCTTCCAGTTCAGCAGCTGCGTTAATAAAGAGCATTTCCTCTTATTGTTCTCAACTGCTTTAAAGGGTAGACTTGCTTGCCACAAGCAGAAGCCAACAATAATGTGATCCACTTCACAATGGTTCCAACTTAGCTTGCAATAAAAACGGAAATGGTGATGGTGGCATCTCATGTCAACAACACTGGAAGAAGAAAATTCTGAATACTAGAGTAATTTCTAGGGGCAAAGGACCTCCCCTGTCAGAGGCATTCTACCTTTGAATGGCAGTTGCTGGGAATCACAACTGAGGGAGAGTGCTGTTGCATCTGACTGGTCACTGTGGGAACAGGATGCTGAACTAAATGGCCCTTTAGCTATCATGCTATCACCATGCTATCAGAGCTTAGGCAGAAAGGATTTATTCAGACACAGCTGAGCGAGGAGCCCGGTGAAAGCTTGACCACTCAAGTGGATCAGGCCACAAAGTTGTGTATACACAGTACACACACCACACATATAACCAGGTAAGGATTTGGTAAGGAGGGGCGCCGAGAGTTGGAGGAAGTCAGAGGAAATGACAGCTTCAAGAAATTCAGCTCTTCCACCAACCTTCAACTAGTCTCTCAAGGTCAAATAATCAGTTGGCAGAGAGAGGATGGATGAAAGGGATAAAAAAAGAGCAAGGGGGAGGGGGTTAATGAAGTGGGAAACTAAGTCCCTCTTTAATTTGCTTCCAAGTTTATGCCTGGAGCACTCTCGTTGCAATAACGGATTGTACTAAGCAATTACTTAAACCTACATTGGCCTGATCAACAGATACAAGGACTCCCTTGCAGTGCAGAAACTTTGCAGCAATGACAACAATAATCATAAAAGAGGTGGGGAAAGCAGCCAAGTGAGAAAGCAGGCAGATATGTGCCTTGGAGAGTTAAAAATTGGAGACAGTGGAGAGGGAGGGAGGGAAGGAAGGTTGGGGTGTGCAGATCAACAGGGGCACAGGCAAGGGGAGATACGGTGATAGGGCAGGAGTGAGTAACATTCCTTTGTGGGGATCTGGGCAGGACCCAGTAGCCGAAATGAGAAGCAGCAGTGGATCCAACACCTATCTTTGTACAGTAGGATACTTTCTGCCCATTCAAAACACACACACCTCTATTCAGCAAGGAGGAGATGTCCAGAGCACATTCCAGCCAGGCAAAAAGCAGTGCTTACTTCAGATGATGCCACAATAACTTGGCTGTTGTATAGAGATCTCCACATGAAAGATTCAAAGCACATGGCATCTCCCAAAGAATCCTGGGAGCTGTAGTTTGCTCTTTACAAGATCTACAATTGCTATAGCCCCCTTCACAAACTACAGTTCCCAGGATCCTTTGGGAGATTGCCATGTGCTTTGAATCTTTGGTGCGGAGATCTCCATGCAACAGGTAGGACACTGGCCTGATCCAGCAAGCTCTTCTTATGATTTTACAGGCTTTTTTTTTACATGGAAACCATCTATTTCTGACACAGAAAAAAATGGTATTCCATTCAGTTGTATACAACAGAATTTAAATCAAGAATGCAAAAGGCTAGCAACTGCTAAGGACCTGTTCGGTATAGGTGCTGTATTAGAACAGAGTGTGGAGATGACAGCCCATTATCTGCAACCAGGACTGTTGCCTCTCCACAAACATCTGCAGTTCCCAGAGGCTACTGGTGCAGCCTCTGGCACTGTTATTGCACAACATGCCAAATCTTGGCTTAGTAGGACTATGCATACACAGAATCATAGAGCTGGAAGTGACTCTATGGCTCATCTAGTCCAACTTCCTGAAATGCAGGCATATGCAACTGTCCCATACGGGGTTCAAACTTCTGGGCTCTTAATGTTTGTTCACTGTACCAGTGGCCTGGTTCACACAGCATGCTAAGCTAAACCTTGGTTTTGTGAGATTGCACAAACAGGTGGGCTCCTGTTTGGGCCCCAGAGCCGATCTGCTCCTCCCAGATCCCTTTTGCTGTCAGTTTGGCTTAGCATGCCACTGGAACGGAGACTCAAGGTTGTGTGAAGGCAAACCTTGGCTTTACTTAGTGTGGAGCACTAGGGAGTAGAAAAGCGGATGCGACTTCCCCTCCAGGAGTCTGCACATTTGCATGGTCCTGCTAAGCTAAAGTGTGGCTTAGTATGTTGTGTGAATCAGCTCAGGCAAAGCTTAAGAATCAAGTTGAGACACAAGCAAGCTTGTGGACTTGACTGTTGTCCCCACACATTGCTTGTTTTCTGATTTCACATTTAGATGCATCTCTTCCTTCAGGTCTTGGGAGGTAACTGATTCAAAGAATTGGTTCCCTTTGCTGCTGGAATGCTGTTTTATGATGCTTATCTGCTTTATGGTTTTACATTACAAGAGGCCAGTGGAGGTTAGTTCCTTTTTAAATTGCATTTTATCCTACCCTTCTGAAGACCTCAGAGGAGCATGCTCAGAGGACCTGTTGATGGGATTTTACCATTGTACTGTGGAGAGTGTATTAACTTATGGTCTGTGTGTGTGGTTTGGGAGCTGAACGGTCAGGGAAAAAACAATGCTGTCCAGGGTTGTAAAGACTGCGGAGAGAATAATTGGGTGCACTCTTCCCACCTTGGATCAAATCTATGCTTCCAGGTGCCATAAGAAAGCTGCAGAGATAGCGCAGGATAGTGCGCACCCCGAAAATGATCTCTTTCAGCTTCTGCCTTCTGGAAGAAGGTACAGGGTTATAAAGACTAGGACTAGCCGCCTGAGAAACAGTTTCTACCCAAATGCGATTTTGGTTTTAAACACAGTATAAGGAGTCTCTATGGGAGTATATTGTATTTAAAAATGGGGTATCAGAGTTTTTAGGGGGCTAACCAGGTTGGGATAGTTATGTCTTCATAATTTTTTGAGATGAGAATGAGAATGAAATTGTTTAATCAGCATATGTGTGACCACTGATTTTGAGCTAAGGAATATAGCCATATATGACCTGTGGCTTATTGAAAGCTCTTTCTTCACTTTCTCCCTGTTTGGTTTTATTACTTATGCCTGGATTTTTCTTTTTATCTTGGTGAATTTCCTTGTAAAATAAATAAAACTCCAATAAGTAGACATGCTCAAAGCAGGGCTCTGCAGTGTTCCACAAATGCCAATTCAGTGTTAACGTGGATGGAAACTGTTAGCGTAAAAGGATAAAAAGATTAGGCAACGAACGGGGAGGTGAAGTAATTGTGTAACAGCCACAGGGCAGTTCTCACCACTCCCAGTTCTGTTTTTCCCTATATGCACTAGGGTGGCTGTTGCCTCTACAGGCACAAATGGCATTCAGTTTCTCAACATTTGTGGCAACTAGGTCAACCAAAAGGAGAGCACCTGCTTATCAAATTTATGAGCCAAGTCAAAATCAAAGGGTACTGAGACAGGACTACCTTCACTTCCAAATCACTGTATCAAGCAAAGAAACCAAGTCCTATGGCATTGGCACCTGCTAAATGTAACCCTGACAGGCTACTTAGCCAATTACAAAATGCACAGGGTTTCTCACAGTTCAGAGAAGAACTTCTCTCAAAGGAGGCCCATGCAGCTGAGAGCCCCTCTGCAATGCGCCAAGGAATTGGATGCTGAAAGAGCTGTGTCCTCCATTTCCCGTTACACTGATTTATCAATAACGAAGGGGTAAAAATGCAACAGCTTTTACTACGTATATGATGATCTCCTGCTTTCTCTGCTGTTGAGCCAAAAGCACAATGTGGAGCAATTTTTATTTCCTCCAAGATCAGTGTTTGTTTGTTTTTGCCTAACCTAACCTAACCTCTTCCTTGATTCACCTGACAACAAACAGCAGCCTTTCTTTCTCAATTTAAAGATGTTTTTGCAGTTTTCATCTACAGTCATACCTCGGGGAAAATACGCTTCAGGTTGAGTACTTTCAGGTTGCGCTCCGTGGCGACCTGGAAGTAACAGAGCGCGTTACTTCTGGGTTTTGCTGCTCGCGCATGCGCAGACGGTCAAAATGATGTCACGCACATGTGTGACCCGCGCAGATGCACTGTCGCGTCTTACGTTCTGTTTGGGATGCGAACGGTCTCCGGAACGGATCCCGTTCGCATCCCGAGGTACCACTGAACTTCAAAACTGTTTTGGAAACAGTGTGGCTCAAGTTGTAAGACGGTTGGATAGGATGTGGAAGGCAAACATCTAGGTTCCCTCTTAAGCTCAGCTGCCAGTTCCTTGACTAGACTTTGGTAAATCAATAGATGTACAATAAAGGCCTTTGCCCCACTCATCTAGAGGAGGTGGGGGAGAGAAGACGACTTCTAATGCTCTATCTGGGGCTTCTCTTGCTCGTGATCTAGAATCATAGCATCATGGAACTGCAGAGTTGATCATCTTCTAGTCCAACCCTGTGCAATGCAAGAATCTGCAGCTGTCCCATTTGTGGATCGAACTTGAAACCCTGGCATTATCAGCACCATGCTCCCACCAACTGAGCTATCCAGGCTGAAGAAGCTACAGTTTGTGTGCAAAATGGTGCAGCACGATTGCTGGCAGGAGTGAGACCCCGTCGCAGCTTGGGACTGGTTTACCTACAGGACCACCTTACCCCTTACATGACCACTTGACCACTTCAATCTGTGATAATGGCAGTGTTACATAGCTGCCACAAAATACTGCTTCTGCATTAGTAAGAAATTGATCTTTTAGTATGGAACTCCCTGCATATTGCCATCAGGCAGGCACTTTCACTTTTTGGCACCTTGTAAAAACATTTTTGTTTAGGCAAGCCTACTCAGATATCTAGAATTCTGCCATGTGTTTTAATCTCTGCTTCGCTTATCTTTAATTTTATTTATTTTATTTTTGTTTTATATAGCTGTTCTTGACTGATCACTTTATTGTTTTATTCTTTTTGCTTATTCTTTTGTGTGTTTTTTACAATCAAACGGAAGTCTTTTATTTGGTTGTTTGTATTGTTGTATGTTATGCTTACTGTATGTTATGTTCACGTTTAATGAGGGTGGATTTGTGTATTGGGGGGTGGGCGGTTTATGTTATGTTGTAAATAAAATTCCAATAAAATTAAAACTACAATCAAACGGCATACTGTATAAATATTATGAAACAAACAAACAAAGGGTTCAAAAGCAGCTAAGCACGCTGTTTCAATACTTGTAATCTCCTGTCTGACCCTGCAGGATGCTATAACTCATGCTAGTCAGCCAATGCATAACTAATACATACACTGAGATGTGTGGCAGACTTTCCCTGGCAAGTGTAGGAGTGATCCAGTGAGAGAGGAGGTTGCATACTTTCCTCAGTCGGCAGAGAATGAGACTCTTAATCTCAGGGTTGGGAGTTCAAGCCACACGCTGGGCAAAAGATTCCTGAACTGCAGGGGGTTGGACTAGATGACCCTCGTGGTCCCTTTCAACTCCACAATTCTATGTTTCTAAAATTCACTGAGAGGCCTGATGGGACACTACTGGCGCCACTGAAATGAAAAGGAAGTCAGAATCTGAAAGGTTTTTAAAGAGGAACCTTTATGATTTCTTCCTCTCCCCTCCACCAAATCTGGAATTTCTTTCCTAAGGAGGCCTTCCTCACTTCCCACACCTCACAAGTTTGGAAGGGTAACCACCATTTTCTTGTTGGGTTTTAAACAGCACGTGCTTTGAATATCAGGCCTTGTAGTCATTTTGATACATGTCTAACATGCTCTTCCACCAGACAGTATAATACATAGAATGTACAAATAATGCTATTCTCTTTTTTCATTCTTAGACAGAAAGCCTTTCCCACCATATTTAGACCAGCCCACTGCCCTCCAGCTGTTTTGTACTACAGTTCCCATCAGCCCCAGCTGGTGCATGTGTGCAGGGCTAATGGGACTTGTAGCCCAAAACAGCTGGAGGGTGCCTGGCTGGCAAAAGCCAGTTTAGACTGTTATGCAACTAACTTGATCAGTACAAAACCTATCATATACCGTATTTTTCGCTCTATAACATGCACCCGACCATAACACGCATGTAGTTTTTAGAGGAGGAAAATCCGTAGGCATGCCACCCATAGGCATTGCCTCCCTAACACGCACAGACATTTCCCCTTACTTTTTAGGAGGAAAAAAGTGAGTGTTATGGTGCAAAAAATACGGTAATTTAATACGGTTTTGCAACCCCATCCTTCAGAGGAGACCAAATTTCTACCATATAACAATGGAGGCATTCTCTCTCTCTCTCCCCACCCCCCACCCCTGTTTTTGGGAAGCATTTGCTGTTCAAGAAGAACATTGGGAAACAGAAACTATTCCGGCTCAGTGATGAGCAAGGAATGATGTAAACAGTAGAGGAATAAACTATTTCCAAGGCCACCAAAACAGAACCCAAGAAGGATCCACTTAAGCTGCATGCTTAAAGAGATTTGCGGGCCATGCAAATTAAAAGCACAGATCCATAAGCTCCTTGCAGTCACCATTTCCCCCCCCCCATCCCCAGATGGAGAGGGGTCAGTTTGGCTCACAAAACCAAATCCAGACTTCAGCGCTGCACCTGCTACTTAGAAGTACAGCTTCTTTGAAGCGAGATGTGCAGATGGGGTTAAATTCAGGGTCACAGACAAAAGAGAAAAAGGGATAGGTGTTTATTTTAAGGCTTATCTCGAAGACAAGTTAACCCCGCCACAAAAATGCACCAAATAGTTTCTGCATGAAGTTTGGTCACCTTGTGGAATGTGACAGAGTCAGATTTTTTTGAACTGCGAGAAAATGCAGCACAGCTGGCACTCAGTCGGCGTGCAGACACTAGAAATACAGGCTTCATCAACCTGAATTTGGAAGGGTGAGGAAGAGAGGGAGATGATGCAAGGGAATCTGGATCAATAACCACAGCTTTAGTAACAGTTCTTGGAAAGGATAGCACTGAAGACTGCGGGGTTCAACAAGGCTAGGCATCTTAATGGCAATCCAGTACGGATGCTGTGGTTACTACAACACTAATTGAACATGTGGCCATTCGGAAGAGCAATTAAACTATTGGGATTTTTGGCATATCATTTTGCAAGCATCACGTAGTCACAGGCACCATCAATCATGCCTGCAAATACGTAACAGAGTATTCATTATGCAAGCACTGGGTGACTTACATGCATGCATGCATGATTTCAATTTAAGCAGTATATCTGAATTTCCATCATCAGGCTTTGGTTAATACTAAAATCCCATACATGATGCAGTATGAGGCAAAAAGAACAACAGATATATTGAAATTGAGATCCTTTCAAGATTTTTTAAATAAAAAAACCCACAGTCATCTTAAACTGTGCCATCTAAAGTTTTCAAAATGAAGTAGACCCTCCTCTTATTTTATTCTGCCATTGCTTCTTGACAATTTCCCATAAACCTATCCTTCAGTCACGACTTCCCCACCAAAAAACCCCGAAACTAGCCTGTTAGAATGAGAAGTATATAAAGCAAAGAAAAAACTCCTGGTAACAAATGCCTGTCAAAACAAAAACAAAACTACCAAACTTGTGTTGATGTATCAATCTGCCTTATATGAATATGGGAAATGGAAAGTACTTCCCAAGTCAGAGTGCATGATACAGTAGTTGACTAAATATCCACAATACCACAATAAATATACGGACAGTGTGATCCTAAGTATATCTCCTCAGAAGCTTGTCCAGTTGCTTTCACTGGAACCAACAAGCAAACAAAGGCGCTGAGAAATGTAGCCTATGTATATCTTATATAAAAACTCTGGGCGTACTCCCACATTTGGCTCTAAACTATGATTGAGAAAATTTCAGTCCATTAGAAGTTATGCTATCCCTTTTACTTCCCTTTACTCAGAAACAGTTTCCAAGACAAGTTATCATTTCTTTAATAAGGGTTTATGCAGTAGTTTCTAACACTGAAACAACTTTTTTGCATTTCCTGAAACAGACTACTAAGAAGCTCATTTAAAATGCACCAATTTAGACTGTGATTGCAAAAAAACCAAAAGAAACAGACAAATAAGCGATATCAATTACCGGTATTTGCTACAATCTTTGCGTACTGAGTTTTATTAGTCCCTTAAATTTGGGGTTTCCCATTTGATTACACTACCAGCATAGCACAAAACCACCTTCTACGCTAGTGTAAATCACCAAAAAGGAGGCATCCCAAAACAAAGATGTGAGAATTACCTGCAAACACCTGGATGACCAGAAGGCTGGATTGGCTGCAGTAGGACCTGAGGTCTAGGAATGCGAGTCCTAACAAATCCGGACCTGCCATGCTTTCCAAATTTATCCATATTCCTTTATACAGAGTACAAAATGCTCTTCTCTGCGGAGAGAAACACCAACCACCAGTCCATCTGTGTCTCTCTTCAAATAGTCCCAGAACAGAGTAAGTTCCTGGAACACTTTTGGATTGTTGAGCAGCTGACTGCAGCAAACGCAACAGGGCTGCTGCACCACCCAGTCACGTCTCAGGAATGCTGCTAATTAGACAGCAAATCCTCCTCCTTCTTCTCTCCTCATATACGGCAGGGTGAGAACGGAGAGATAAAAATCTAGCCAGCATACCCATGACTTCGGTCCAAGAACAGTCATCAGCAACCTCGTGCTTGGTAGGCTCATAAGGAAGGCACAAGCTGGAAATGCAAGGCTTTACCGGTGACAGGCGAAGCCGGCAGAATCCAAACTTTGACTGCTTTTGGGCAATCTCTTGTCGGCTGCAAGGCAGGAACAAAACGGGAAATACCTGTCCATGCCAGGTCAATCTACAACCAAGTTTAGCCCCGACAAATGCTATCAGGATACAGACAGTTACTTTTGGTAGTCAGACAGCAGGGAGTGAAAAGCTTAAATATTACACTTTAAAGGCTCTGGTACGGCTCCGGAAGTCATGCCCACAACTAGAAGATCCAGAAAGACAAGGTTGTATAAACACACACACACTACTCAAAAAGACGGCACGGTGCCTTTGTCTGAAGTCTGCTTCTTCACAATTTGGCCGTGTACACACCATACATTTAAAACAGATTTCTCTTCTCTCCCTCTAGCCTGCAAAAGTAAAAACTGGGAACTGTAGTTCGTGCTGGGAATTGTAGCTCTCGGAGGGGTAAAGTTCCCAGGGTTTTTGGTAGGGATGTACTTTAAATATATGATGTGTAGGAACCCCAGATCTCCTTATGATAAACATATCCCGCATGTTTTCAACAAGTCTTTTAAGTGGAGATCATTATCCCAGTCTGCATCTGTCTCAGAACTATTTTTAGCTGACTTTATAGATTTGTTTTTTAAACGTTTGCATTTTTAAAAATAAATGTAATTGTTTTACAAATGAAGCTGTTGTTGTTGTTAATTAAATGTGTATACCACCCTTCATTTGACGATCTCAGTTCACAGCATAAAATACAGAATAAAACCACAAAGAACATAACCAGAAACAAAACAAAAGAAAACCACACACCCTCTTGCAAACACATTTAAAAGGACATAGACTGTTAATCAGCTGAAGGCCTGGTTGAACAAGAACGTTTTCGCATGGCGCTTACAGATGTATAATGAAGTTGCCATTTCTACACTTCTTTTAATTTATGGTTGTGACCATTTTGTTTCAGAAATGTTTTGTTGTAACCTTCCCTGGGACCTTATGGTGAAGGGTGGGTATGAAATCTAATAAATAATAGTATGCGCGCGCGCTCTCTCCCTCTCTCCCTCTCTCACTCACACACTCACACACACCCACACACACCCCTCTATGTATTTCACAAGAGAAACAACCTTAAAATATGTAAGATGGCACCTTTCCCCTATATCAATGCCTGCTGGTTTAACATGACATCTTGTAAATATTTATTTTACCTCTTAATCAGATGCCAACTCTCTCACGCATTATATATATGAGAGAAAGAAGGCTCAAGCAAAATCTTTTCCCAACACACAGATATTTGTTACTTTAAGGAAAGAGGCCTAGTCTGGGTCTACACTGCTAATATCATAGGCTCTTAGGGTGCGACTGAGAAAGTGGACGGGGAGAAATCTAACGTACTGGAATGCTGCAATTCCTTTTTTCAGGTGTAGCAATCTCAGGTAATACTAGAACTTCGGGCTATCCACTGAAGTCTTTCTTGCAGTATTCCGAATGTGAATTTAAGACTTTAAGTGAAGTATTTAGTCCTCTAGGTAAAGAAAGCCCAGTAAGATCCACAGCCTTGAAACTTGCAAGAACAAGAGTTATATGACAGTGCGGATGTTATCCTTGCTGCAATTTTCGCAATAGAAAAACAAAAACACAAGTGGGAAAACAAATGCAGCAGGCAATTAAACAGTGAAAAGTCTGCCACTATTTTCTGTGAATCCAAGCACACCTGTAACTTAAAAATACTGTACATACTATACCTAAGGGAACACAGGATATGTGGTCTAGAAAGGATAGGCACTGTGCATGCATGGATGATCATTTTAAAATCTTTGTAAAGCAGGTTCCCGAATATTTCAAATTACCCATGAAACGCCTAATAATAGTGCAAATTATGTTAAAACTTTGCATTTTTATAGAAAAAATATAATTGGGTAGGTTTAACAATGAGAGGCACCTAAAATGCACTGAGTGATCCAAAAGAGGAACCAGTCTCCGTTGTTTCCTTAACAACTCATTATAGTAGATCAGGCCAGCTGTTGCGACACCTGCAAAATGTATTACAGCATTCCGGTATGTTAGATTCCTGTATATTCACAACTGCGCCACTCTTCCAATAATACAACAGTGCAATGGGCATTAATTCATTTCTAGATCCAACACTTCCTGGAAAGGCAATTCAAAACTTCCAAGACTACTTACAAATTAAGCATCTCTTTCAAATTGTGCTATACGGTTACCATCTTGCCTGGGTCATTCAAATTCCCAAACAAAGCACCCTTGCGTAAATTCTAGTCCAAAAATTGGTGGCTACTCCAAACTGCCACCACTGAATTATTACAAGTATCTGATTGTGGGAGGACTGCTGCAGCATCAATACCTTCTACTCGGCCCTGCCTTTTAAATTCTTCCAATTCCTCTTATTTCTCTACATCTGCTCCTTCCCATCTTAATGTTTTGTTTTGTTTTTCTAATAAAAAAATTCAATTTGCAAGCCACTCGCAGCATGCAAGTTGTCCTGGAAATAATCATGTCAATGAAACTACACAGTGACTTTAGCAAAGGAACAACAACAACAACAACAACAACAACAGGAAGAATTTTGAGTCATTTCACACAACTATTTTGAGATGGAAGAATATTTTCCACAATGCAACATTAACATCTTGTACATGCTCCCTATTCATTTAATTCTTCTCTGGTTGACTACAGTGGTTTGTGAAACCTTTTCATCATTATTTCTGACACAAACTAACAAGCAAAGCAAGAAGTGTTCAAATGCGAGCAACAGATTATGGGGCTGATTCGCACAATTATTTTGAGGTGGGCGGTCTGCCCTGAGTAAACTATTATTTAGAGGACAAAGTGCTCTTGTGAAAATCCAGTCACAGGACCACTTCCTCACAAATGTCCATATACTAATAGCAAACTCACTTTCCGAGGATACATTCTTACAGTACGTAATCAAAATAGCAGGCTTAAGGGAATAAAACGCTTGAAGTTTTTTTAAAAAAACTTTTTGGGGGGAGGAGGACATCCTAAAGGGAAAGATGCCACCCAAACCCCAGATGGGGCATGCTCAGTGGGCAAAGAATACAGTGGTACCTTAGTTCTCAAACTTAATCTGTTCTGGAAGTCCATTCCAAAACCAAAGCGTTCCAAAACCAAGGTGTGCTTTCCCATAGAAAGTAATACAAAACGGATTAATCTGTTCCAGACTTTTAAACACAACCCCTAAAACAGCAACTTAACATGAATTTTACTATCCAATGAGACCACTGATCCATAAAATGAAAGCAACAATCAATGTTTTGTACTATAAAATAAATAAGACAGAATTGTAGATGATAAAAATAAAAATGGTTATTTTTTCATACCTGCACTGATGATAGTCATTGTTTGGATGGGGGGCTTTTATCCATTTCCACAGTCACACAATCAATCAATCAATCAATCAATCAGTAGCTGAACTGGGTTCCACACAGTCACAAAAAACAAATTAACCGGAAAAGCCTCAAAAACAAAAACAGAAAATAAATAGCTAAAACAAAAGCGCCAAATACAGTTGCACCTTAGCTCTCAAACTTAATCCATTCCAGAACTCTGTTTGACTTCAGAAAAGTTTGAAAAACCAAAGGTGCAGCTTCTGATTGGTGCAGGCGCCCCGGAAACAATAGCTGACAGCCGCATCAAACGTTCAGCTTCCAAAAAACATTCACAAACCAGAACACTTCTGGGTTTTTGGAGTTTGGGAACCAAGGCGTTTGAGAGCCAAGGTACCACTGTACTGAGTGGTGAGAGAGAACAGAATGGAGTACCATCATGGTATCTGGTGACCGCAGTGGTTTGTGTTTTTTAATGATATGGCTTAACTTGCAAGATATTATACAATATGAATAGTGGGGGTGGGGTGAGGTGGTGGAAGGGGGAGGGAATCCTCAGAAAACACCTTGTGCAAACGGGTATCTTAAAACTGAGTTTGTAGGGGGAAAAATTAAAAAAATATTTTGTCAGCCAGGGATGGTAGAAGAGTAAAATAAAGTGGCAAGCCTTTGATAGTTGGGTAAAAACTTTCCAGCTTCAATCCCATCGTGCCACGCATCTCCCTCCACTTACCAGTGTCAAACGCCACAACATGGATGAGTGTGAACCATACCACCACAGATTCGGTGCCTGGAAGCCCTATTGTCACTTTAGCCCTGGGTGCTGTTTGAAGAAGTCCAGTGGTGATGTTCCTTCAAAACCGCTTAAGCAAAACATGCAGCAAGCAAAAAGCACCACAGTCATTGAGGCCTTCGCCTCCTCAATCCAATTGCTAAAAGAGGTTTGGCTCTCCTAAGTGCAGAAAACCTAATCAGATCACACAGCCCAGAGCAGCATGACGGAGCGCATAATGTGCCTCCATATGGAGACTCCTAAGCTGCTTTAAAAGCACCAGCGTGTTATGTGACAAACAGAAGATTAGGCCTTTAGGTGGGGAATAAGCGCACTGCTCTTTAGAAGCAAAGAACTTGTATTTATAATATAAGCAAGTTACTAGCAGATGGAGATGAAGGTGGGACAAGAAAGGCCAGATATATATGCTGCCCACTGGCACACATCTGGCCAGTGGCGTAGCGTGGGGGGTGCAGGGTGGCCGGCCGCACCGGGCGCAACATCTGGGGGGGGGCGCTCACACTTGCACCTCTAGTGGAAGAGACTCGAGTGCTAAAATCCACGGGTTAGGGGGCGCAAATTACTTGCCTTGCCCCGGGTGCTGACAACCCACGCTACGCCACTGCATCTGGCAGATACACGGCTCTCAACTAAAAGCCAATTCCCAACTGGGGAATGACGAAACTCAGCCCACAAACTGAATTTGAATTTATCAAGTTCCCCAGTGGCTCTACCCAATTTAATCAAGGTGTGACAGTTTCACACTTAAGGAAGGGAAAAGTGCTTGGAGAGATAAGAGATTTTCCACTTTCATATCACTGTCTCCTTTTGGGTTCTATACCATCTCTCCTGTACAAAGATCCTATGCCTTTTTCAAATAAACAGGTGACTGATGCCAGACTTCCTCTTGAGGGAATCCTTTAAAAAGCTCATTCGTCCCTCAGGCTTGAAGGGGAAAGTAGTCATTCCCATGGATCCTTATCAGCGAACTCACATCACACAAGGTCATGTACTCTGTAAGTGCGAGCCCCTCACAGAAAAATGGCGTCCCAATTATTATATAGCTCAACTATCTTCCCTCATGAGAGAACAGGGTTGTAGGGCAGCACACCAATGTGGTCTTTGAACCATACTCTGAAGAACCACCCAGAGTCGCGCCTTTAAAAAGGGAAGGCGGGTTTGCCTGATAGATAACCAGGCTTAGAGAGCGGAGTTGTGAAGAAAACTATCCAAAAATTCATGCACCCCAAAGAGTACAAATACCATGGCATACTGGAAAACCATACAGCAGCCCCACAAGCTCATCTAAAAACCAGGACTTTGGAACACATGGAGGAAAGTTATGATCTTTATTTCCTGTTTAATTGATTTCAGCCTTACAGCATGCCTCTCCAAACATGAACCCGTGCCTTTTAACTTTCATCAATATTGAAACTTAAACCACATAAGACATTTTTAATGCCTAAGGAAGAACTTAGTAAGAGGAAGCTATGAGGCAGAAAAACCTTTTCATTGTTTTTATGGTTTAAGGTATGCACGCTTTTTTCTTCACACTTCTTTTATCTTAAATTGATTTCATAATTACAAAAGATCATTTCAATCATGCAGCAAGCACATATTGTATGACAAATACTGTCATATCAGAGTGAGAATGGCCGCATGTATCACTTCATTCCTTCTGTAGTTGTTGTTCCAATAAAATATAAAAACAACAACCAGTTTTGTTGAAAAATCTGGATTGTTTTCATTCTTCCCTCTGAAAGGCAGATATGACATGCAATTCTTCATCACCATAATATCCCCTAATTTCCTTAGCCATTGATCAAGGTTTGTTTTGAAGAGCCAATCCCAGCAGGACTTGCATTCAGCGCCAAGTTTAAATGTTGGGTGTAAGCCCTGAAGAGCAATCCATTTCACACAGCATAGAGAAGACTCCTGATTTTTCATGTGCAATAATGCTTGCATTTGGGCAGGCACAAATCCCCCAACAGCATATAATGTCAAGCGATTTTACAGGTAGGGGAACCTCCCCATCTGTCAAAAGGAACCTATGGACACTTTTGGATCGGCATAACCCTGCATTGGCAGTTCCTACTACATATACTTAGCAACAAGCAACAGGCCAGTCAACTGTGCTGCAAAAGGTTGCTATTTTTTTAAATAAATCCTGGTCAGGTTTTGGAACCTACCGGCAAGATCATGGCAAAAACTCCAGAAACTTCACTCCATTTTGAGATCCTGAAACTCAAAAGTATCACATAAGGCCTGTGGTTCACACGCAACACCAAGCCATAGTTAAAACTAAGGTTCGTAAGCCAATAGCAAACCATGGCTTCAGATCATAGTTGGTTGCAGCACACACATCCCAGCTGAGCTGCTGCACAAGATTCAGATGATCGAACAAACCGTGGAGTAATAAATCATAGTTTAATAAACTATGGCATAGCAGTATGTGCAAACCAGGTCACTATGTACACACATGGGCACTGCTGCAGTTCTGCTGCTGCAGTTCTTGCTCTTAAAAGGGCAAGCTGGTTTTTAACTGGAGCGGCAGCTTTGGAAATAGGAACTGCAATGAAGGAAACAGCAAAATAAAGCGCAGGCTCGGTATGTTTTTTTCTCCCCTGTGCATGTATATGGCTGCTTTGACTTTTGGCCATGCAATTTGATTCTCCAGTGCAGGATATGGTATCAGACATGGAGTTTAGAGGATCTCACTTTTGATAGTGGCACACAGTTCTAACAACCATAGGGAATCACTGTAAGCAGATTACACAAAACCCTCAACAATTGGAGTTCGTCTTCCATTTGTTGGGAAACGGAATACTCTGAAGGAGCATGAAGCACCCATTTAGATGGTCTAGTCATTGAGCCTTCCTTTTTCCACCTCTTCTCCTCTTAATATTCTGAGCCCAACCTGACTCTCCCTCTAGCTGTCAAAAAGCAATCTATACAACCAATGTGGTGTTTAGGCAAGTATTGCACATTTCTGTAAATGTACCAAACCTCAATAACTAGCTCTTTTCACAGACCCAGTCTTCTGGGGTTGTAGGATTTTATGGCACAGAATTCAAATTCCTTTCTCATAGATCCCAACAACATACCAGTGAACCTTAGCCAATCATTTGGGATTGCTTAGTCTCCACCCAAATTTCATTTTTCAGAAATAAAAAAGTTATAGAAGGGAGCCACTCTTACCCATTAAAACTGAACACTTATTAAACTGCTGAGGAGCACTGTGCAAATAGTCTTCAAGTCTACAAACTGGTAGCTTTTGATCAGCATAGCACTGAAGATCATTTCATATATTATGTTCTTCCTGCATCATAATAAAAGCTTTCATGTTGACATACAACAATGAAAAGTATGCACATGACAAAATACATGCATTATAGACTGGCACGCTCTAGTGAATGACAGTTATGCTGCTTTTCATTCCACTTCCTGGCTTGCTATGTGCTCTGCCCCATATTTGTGAAATGGCACAGCTTCTGCCCCATATTTGAGAGTTTTAGCGTTGTAGAGACTGCAAGATCTACCGTATTTTTCGCCCTATAGGACGCACCGGCCCATAGGACGCACCTAGATTTTGGGGGGGATAAAGGAAAACATTTTTATTCCCCCCCCCCAGAACAGGCAACTCTCCGCAAGCCGTGGGAGCCCAGCTGCGCCTCCCCGCTGTCCTCCGAGCTTGCGGGGCTGGCGGTGGGGCTCTCCTGAAGCCTGGAGAGTGAGAGGGGTCGGTGCGCACCGACCCCTCTCGCTCTCCAGGCTTCAGCGAAAGCCTGCATTCGCCCCATAGGGCACACACACATTTCCCCTTCCTTTTTGGAGGGGAAAAAGTGTGTCCTACAGGGTGAAAAATACGGTATATGCCGAGACACCCAGTGCAGCTTAGACAGCTACTGCTGTTTGCCTTACATATTTTTACCTCACCCTCCATCCACATTCCAAGGGTGGCTTACGCTAACAAAGAATAAATAGAAGAACTCTTACAGAACAACAACAACCAACCATTTATGACCATCACAGATCCAATTGCCAGGACTAACAGTTTAATTTAAAAGGCCTGGGAAAATAAGCACTACATTTGCCTGTCACTGAAGTGTCATCAGAGTCAATGCCAGTTGGGAGAGAGATGGTTTCACAAGCAGGGTAAAAAGGTAAAGGGACCCCTGACCATTAGGTCCAGTCGCGGACAACTCTGGGGTTGCGACGCTCATCTCGCTTTATTGGCCGAGGGACCCGGCATACAGCTTCCGGGTCATGTGGCCAGCATGACTAAGCTGCTTCTGGCAAACCAGAGCAGCACACAGAAATGCCATCTACCTTCCTGCCGGAGTGGTACCTATTTATCTACTTGCACTTTGACGTGCTTTCAAACTGCTAGGTTGGCAGGAGAAGGGACCGAGCAATGGGAGTTCACCCCATAGCGGGGATTCGAACCGCCGACCTTCTGATCGGCAAGCCCTAGGCTCTGTGGTTTAGACCACAGTGCCACTACCCAAAATGCCCCCTCACTGTACCTCCAATGGTGGAGGCATTCAGGTGAGGGTCTCCGAAGAGGACCTCAGTGTCTCAACAAGTTCACATGGAGATAGGACTTCAGATTTGTCTCAAGCCCTGAGAGGCTTTGAAAGGTAAGCACCAGAACTAAACTGAGCCCAGAAACAAACTGAAAGCCAGGACTTGAGACATGTTATCCACTAACTGGTCCCAGTTAGCAGCTTCATGGTTGTGTTTTGAACAACTAGCTGAATTTACAGAACCATTTCCTAAGGCAGCCCCACATACAACACATTGCCATATTCAAATAGAGGTGACGAGAGCTAGGACAACTGAGGCTCTAGGCTATCTGTCTAGAACAGATAGCAGCTGATGAATCAGTCTGAACTGCTCTAAGGCGCACTGTGCCACAGACGATGTAGAACTCAGCCGTGCATTCAATCCAGCTACGTTTCTACCTGCCCCATTATGATGCCACATGGTATGTGATACCAGGTATAGGGGAAGGGTGTGGTTTGGGGTGGGAATGGCATTGCAGACCAAACTGGAACCCATGCTGGGTCAAAATCTGGCCCATAGGCAATGGGTTACTCTCTAGGACAGGGGGACCTAATTTGGAAATTATGAAATGGAAAATTTTCCACAGAAAAAGAAGGCAATGGAAAAAGGGAGGCCACTGACAGGAAAACCCGACTGCCAACCTGCTCCTTTAGGAGGTGTGCAAGTCCCATCCAGAACAGATTGAACAACACAATCCTAGGCAGACAAACTACACCCTCCTTGACTATTCTACGCCCAAATAAGCCTTGGCATGCCTAGAAAATGCTATTGATGGTGCCATGTAAATCTAAATAATAAAACCAACATTAACATAGGCATAAATTGCCTTCTACTAAAGCACACTATTTGCCCATCTAGTCCAGTATTGTTTACTCTGAATGACAGCAGCTCTTCAGGCAGAAGTCTTTCCCAGCTGCATCTACTAGACATGCAGAGGATGGAACCTGGGACCTTCTGCATGCAAAGCACCTCCTCTGCAGTCACACAGAACCTTCCAGCACAATGGAAGCAGGTACTTCCACTGCTGGGGAAGCGGGTGGCGCTGTGGTCTAAACCACTGAGCCTTGGGCTTGCCGATCAAAAGGTCGGCAGTTCAAATCCCCACAACGGGGTGAGCTCCCCTTGCTCTGTCCCTGCTCCTGCCAACCTAGCAGTTCGAAAGCACACCAAAAAGTGCAAGTAGATCAATAGGTACCGCTCCGGTGGGAAGGTAAATGGTGTTTCCGTGTGCTGCTCTGGTGTCGGTGTTCCATTGCACCAGAAGTGGCTTAGTTATACTGGCCACATGACCTGGAAAAGCTGTCTGCGGAGCGGACAAATGCCTGCTCTCTTGGCCTGTAAAGCAAGATGAGCGCCACAACCCCAGTGTCATTCACGACTGGACTTAACTGTCAGGGGTCCCTTTACCTTTACTTCCACCGCCACTGCTCCCCTGCACCCCATAATATGTGGAACTCGAAGGTAATTTTGCAGACTGCACACCACAGCAACCATTCCAATTAGGGCTGCACACATATCATAAATTTAAAAGTACACCATCCCCTTCTCCCCCAGTAAGGAATCCTGGCAAGTGTAGTTTACATCTTGCAGAGCTACAACCTCCAGCATCCTTAAACTGTAATTCCTAAGATTATTGGCAGATACCTTAGAAGCATAGCACCTGTGAAGTCCCAAGATTGCTGATGAGCAGCAGACCATTACGGCCAGAAGGGATCCCTGTCGCTGGGAGGGCGAGGGATTCCATTTATACCCACCCTGAAATAGAGTGCAGTAAATAATAATAATAAAATAATTAATTGAGCCTATTGTAGGCAGCCATTTTGTTTCAGAGAAGTGAGGAAGGCAACCACAACATGCAAATGTTATCAAAAAGCAATCTCACCTCCAGCTCCCTGTGGGTTAAAGAGAGAGAGAAAGAGAGTGAGTATTGGTTTCTCTGGGAATTAAATGCCACCCTACAGGTTTGTTCTTTGGACAACAGCCAGTTTCTTTGGTGTGGGAAGGGTGAACCTTTTCGAAAGCTGACAAACTGGTACGAGGAGAAGGCTAGCTGGCACACCAAAGCCGCAACTTCCCACACAGTGAGGCAATTTTACTGAAATACATAGACAGAATTTCTATACTACAAAATGGAATTGAGGGCTTTGCCTTACATTTTAGTTAGAGGGAGGGAGGAAAGTATTCCTCTTACTTATCTAAATCACACCTATGCATGTGATTTAGATAATTTAAGGGTAAGGTGATTTACCTTACCCTTTATGCATGTACAATGTGATAAAGAAGGGCCTTTGAAACAAAACAATGAAAAGGGAAATCTGGTTTGTAGAAGGACTGCTGTGAAATGAACAGTGCCTTTGCTTAATACAGTGGTACCCCGGGTTAAGAACTTAATTCATTCTGGAGGTCCGTTCTTAACCTGAAACTGTTCTTAATCTGAGGTACCACTTTAGCTAATGGGGCCTCCCACTGCCGCCAGCATGCGATGTCTGTTCTCATCCTGAAGCAAAGTTCTTAACCCGAGGTAATATTTCTGGGTTAGCAGAGTCTATAACCTGAAGCGTCTGTAACCGGAGCATCTGTAACCCGAGGTACCACTGTAATAAAATACATTCTCATTATAGGGGATGTCTATTTATCTGATTTATTCTCTTTGCTTCAAGGCACTTAAAACAGTTAACAAATCCAATCAGTAATCCCAAAATGAAACAAAATGATTCATACTAATCAATAAAAGAAAATCACGTAACCTGTATTACAAAATCAGGGAGGGTTGTCCCACTTTCCAGACAACAGGAATTTCCTCTGGTACTTCTCTCTAAAAGTAAAAGGTAAAGGACCCCTGGATGGTTAAGTCAAGTCAAAGGCAACTATGGGGTTGCGCCGCTCGTCTCGCTTTCAGGCCAAGCGAGCCGACGTTTGTCCACAGACAGCTTTCTAAACCATGTGGCCAGCATGACTAAACTGCTTCTGGCACAATGGAACACCGTGCCAGAAACTAGAGCGCATGGAAACACCGTTTACCTTCCTGCCACAGCAGTACCTATTTATCTACTTGTACTAGCATGCTTTCAAACGGCTAGGTTGGCAGGAGCTGGGATAGAGCAATGGGAGCTCACCTCATCGAGGGGATTCGAACTGCTGACCTTCTCATTGGCAAGCCCAAGAGGTTCAGTGGTTTAGACCATAGCGCCACATGAATTATTGTTTTCATTTATCACTAGCTTTTTACAGTAAAAAGTCTCAACAACAACTCCCATCATCCCTGACCACTAGCCATTTCCTTGGAGCAAATTTTTGGGGCGCACAAGGAGGCTGCAGTGGAGGAGAAAAAAGAGAACTGCCTTTGCACAAGAATAAATCTGCTCGCACGTTCGATGCTGCCCACTATGTTTTAATATTTTTTTGTAAGCCAATGTGTTGATTTTAATCAAAGAGTATGGTGCAAAGCCTTTTAGAATTATTTGACCAAGTCCAGCATTACAAGCATATGGTTAGATCAGTTTTGTCAAGGCTGCCTCTAATAAGGCATCAGGAAAACATCCTGTTAGCCAGGGAACTACAGCATCCCATTTCCTGGCTCATGTGTTAGCCCAGTCTGGCCATTGTGATTGTTGGAACACATACACAGCAACAGTTCTTTGCATTCACCATCATACACACAAGCTGCACCAGGCAAAACAATTGCACAGATCTTACAGTAGGCGGGATTCTACTTTGGGATGGGAGGAGAGGGCGAAGTTTAACATGAATAATCTCTGGATTCAGGCCAGCCATTGTCTCCACCTTTTCGCATCTTAACAAACAGACCAACCACAAACAAAATGCATAGAACCAATATTCTTTCTGCACCTGTACAGCACGAGTGTTGCTGTTAGATTAAGCTTCAAGAGATTTGTTTATCTAAGTTCACAGCTGTCTTGCCCAGCAGCCAAACTTTGTTTCCTGGTTCCCTAAACGCTTCCTTTTCCCTCTTCATAGACTTTCCGCTTGTTAGGAGTAACTTGCTCTCTGTGAAAACAAATGGGCAGAACTGGGAAAGGCATTTTTATTTATTTTTTGCCCTGGTGAACATTTCTGGTATTTCACACAGTTTCGTTTCTAATAGGGTTGTGTTCTGGTAATGAAGCAGCCTGCATTTTAATTATCAAGGTGTATGCATGGTCAGAAGTAAAGCTTAAAATCATGGACACTGTCCCAGGATAACAATGTGCAGAAGGAAGCTGCAACCAAGCGGTACAGGTAAGGGTAAGTTCCATGAAGACCTGTGGGGCCTTTGGCTGTAGTGTAGCTACCTACTGCCCTATCAATACTGGCACCATCAATACTGGAATGGTGGCGCTGTGGTCTAAACCACTGAGCCTCTTGGGCTTGCAGATCAGAAGGCTGGTGGTTCGAATCCCCGTGACAGGGTGAGCTCCTGTTGCTTGGTCCCAGCTCCTGCCAACCTAGCAGTTCAAAAGCACGCCAGCGCAAGTAAATAAACAGGTACCACTGCGGCGAGAAGGTAAATGGTGTTTTCATGCGCTCTGGTTTCCATCACAGTGTTCTGTTGCACCAGAAGCAGTCTAGCCATGCTGCCCACATGACCCTTAAAGCTGTCTGTGGGCAAATGCCAGCTCCCTCGACCTGAAAGCGAGATGAGTGCCGCAACCCCATAGTTGCCTTTGACTGAACTTAACCATCTGGGAGTCCTTTTCCTTTACCTTACTGTCACCCAAGCAATACCCCATTTGGCATATGATGCTACATTTGGCATTGATTTATGTGCACCAATGGCTAATGTGGATCATCTTTAAATTGTGCCTGCACACACTCACAGTTGGATCTAACTGTTCAGCTCTCACACAGACCCTACCTGCACACATGCATATCCTATGCAATTTCTTGGGTTCTTCAGAAGAACTCACTGTTCCAACAGAATAATATCCCTTTGTTCTTTGAAAAGCAGCATTTACACATAATTGCAGGCAATAGCAATGCCTTCTGCAGTTCTCTGGTTATAAATGCCTCTTTACTAGACTTGAGTTCAGAAATCTGCTCAAGTTTATTTGGTTGCCGGCATGGTCCACAGATAAGGTGTTCAAGGATATTTCAAGTTCAGATGCACAGCACATTAAGCAGAGTCAGATATCATTTGTGAACTGGGGACAGGAAGGGATAGGAAGAGCAAATAGGGAGACAATAGGGGACATTTATATGCAAGCCTTAAACTGACAGATCAAGCCCCAGGAGACTGCTTCCATGCAGTCCCTGACCTTATTCAGCTAGGTGGAGAAATTGTAAAGGGATATAATATCTTGTTGCACTCTAATGTGAATTAATTAAAATTAAAATTGTAATTTTAAAAAACCCTCTGCTCTCAAATCCAAGCAGCTGCTTTTCAGATCAGCCACTACGGATGTTTCTACACACCAACCCCACTCCCTGGCTCCAACACAAAAGGACAGGATTTCCTTCGACTGGGCTAAGGGTGTTATTTGCAAGTGCCAGCTCTCTACAAGATTTCAGCTTGGCTAGGAAAACACAGCTTAAGTCAAGCTATGGTGTTTTGTTTATCCATCTCTCACTGCAAAAGGATATCCTTCCTGTTCCATGATACATGAAGGCCACCTGCTATTGGGCTGGCAGGACTTAACAATACAATAATCCTGGCTCACTCTAGAGCTTTTATACAAAGCAAGAGCAACTCTTTGCCCGTTTTTGCAGCAGCTCCAAGGCCAACTTCATTGTTCAAGTCATATATGGCTTTGGAGAATAATTCCTGCATATAATGTGCAATGGGCACATACAACACCCAAATCCAACAAGCATTCCTACACTTAGAAAGTGTTCGTGGGGACTTCTTGTTGTTGTTTAGTCGTTTAGTCATGTCCAACTCTTCGTGACCCCATGGACCAGAGCACGCCATGCCCTCCTGTCTTCCACTGCCTCTCGCAGTTTGGTCAGACTCATGTTTGTAGCTTCAAGAACACTGTCCAACCATCTCGTCCTCTGTCGTCCGCTTTTTCTTGTGCCCTCCATCTTTCCCAACATCAGGGTCTTTTCCAGGCAGTTTTCTCTTCTCATGAGGTGGCCAAAGTATTGGAGCCTCAGCTTCAGGATCTGTCCTTCCAGTGAGCACTCAGGGCTGATTTCCTTAAGAATGGATACGTTTGATCTTCTTGCAGTCCATGGGACTCTCAAGAGGGGACTTAATGGCTCGTGGGGACTTAATGGCTCCTGAACTGTTGCTTGCTTTCTTGGATCTAGTTTGGATGCACTACAAGTGTTGCTGTTTTGAGCTTGCCCCTCTCTTGTGATCAAACTTTTCACATCTCCCCCATGGCAAAAAACTAAGGTATTTATACCGTTGTGAGTTTAGGGGGTCAGTCGGCCTGCATGATGCCGAGTCTCTTAGACTTCAGTCCAGAAAGGGTTGAAATCTAATGGAGGATTCCATTACTGAACAAGCCAGATAAGCTTCTTAGACAAGCTTACTCACCTTTTGCCCCACTCTTTCCAAGCAGAGGTCCACCCTTTAATGCTCTGTTTCCAAGAACATTTTTTTTTTTTGGAGGGGAGGGGTGTTGCCTTGCACTTTCCCAGGAAAGAAACCCGCTCTTTAAAGCTGAATCGGAGCAAACATCAACTTGGGTTTTCTGCGCATTGACGTTTGCTCCAATACAGCTTTAAAGAGCAGGCTTTCATGTGGAAAACTCCTTAGCCAAAAAAAAAAAAGAAAGGGGGTGTGGGTGAGTGCTCAGACAGAGAGCTTTAAATCGCAGACCATGCCTGGAAAGAGTGGAGGAAATGTGTAGATAAGCTCCCCAGCAAGTTAATGATCATAATATAATAAAATTAGGGGCAAATGAGTATGCCCCCCTCCCCTCCCCTGACTGGTAGTGAGAAGCACAATAGCCAGAAGTGTGTGAGAGCTGCACTAAAAGCATGCAGAAGCCAGAGGGTGAGAGCCATGCCCAATTTCTGCTGGAATTCAAGGCTGTAGCTATGGGAGAAGCAAGACTTTCTAGGGCAGGCATGGCCAAACTTGGTCCTCCAGCTGTTTTGGGTCTACAACTCCCATCATCCTTAGCTAACAGGACCAGTGATGGGAATTGTAGCCCCCAAACAGCTTGAGGGTCAAGTTTGGCCATGCCTGTGACTAGGGTGTTAATGCTGTGAGCTCCTCCATCTTAGGCTCAGGTTGTGTAAATAAACCATATGTCATAAAGAAGCCACAGGCTCTGCTGCACCTCATTTCAAGGAAACTGAACCCTAGATAAGCACCTGGAACCCCTGGAATCTCGCCCCGGTCAGAGATTGGGGTGGCATGCAACAATACTTTTGAGGCTGAATTTTTCTGTGTGCTTACCTGGGATTAAGATCCACTGAACAGACCGAGTCTTATATCTAAAGTAAGCATGCATGGGATTGTTCTGCCATATGTCAAATAGCACATTTTCATATGTTAACTAGGATTTAAATAAAATATTGCAAAATCAGTAACATATGTTTAGGCTGGAGTCATAAGCATTGCGTATATTCCCATTCCCACCCCACCCCCCAAAAAATCCATTATTTTTTACAGGGAGGGGAATCTAGGACAGGGGGAATATATTCCCACCCAACCCCAGTTCACAATTCCCAGAAATTTTTCATCTCCAGTTGAGCACGATTCACACTTTTCACAAGCGTGTTTGAGAAATCTCAGCTGAAGGTGTGAACGCTCTTTGCTGAAAAGCTTTGTGTGAGCTGAAAATTAGGCAGTGCGAAAGTTTTCTCCCATCTATAATTAAAAAGCTACAGCTCACATACTCAAAGTGTCACATTATGGCTAAGTGGCATGAATGCATATGTGAAGCAGCTCTTTGTCTGACACACAGCTAGAGTTGTATGACAGAAATCACATAGCGAGAGCCCTAAAGTGACTAATAGCTTTGGTATGGCCTTTGCTGGCTGGCTTCTCTTTCTTCATCTCACTGCAACCTCCGTCTAGATTAGAAGCAGGATGGCTAGAGACCCATTATGGGAACAAAGGATGGTTGGTTTTACCAGGGTGATAAAAATCAATGTTTTTTTAAAAAAATTATGGATAATTTTTTTTAACTCAGATTTTTTAAATTAAATCAGATTTTTTTTATTTAAATTGGATTTTCAAAATAAAATGCTTTTGGAAGAAAAATCTTTCTAAAGATGGTTTTCTTTTTAAGTTATATTATAGTCCAAAGGCTATTCATCAGGAAATAAGGATTTGTTTTCATGGGTGCTAAAACTCAGTATAAGGTTTTTTGTTAAATAAATTGTTTAACCACATCAGTTAACAAACATGGATACATATGCTATAATGTTGTTGTTTTAGTTAAATAAATTGTTTAAATTTTTATTAAGGAAATGATTATTTTTCTCCTTCCAATAAAGTACAGCAGAAAAGTTGTCCAAATATAAACAGTTTAAAGTTAAAATGAAAAGAAAGATGTTAAGTGACTAAGTTAATCTTATGAGAAAATTGGTTTTGGAAAACTGTTACAATGAAATACACTGAAATTCAGCTAGGGGGATTTGAGGAAGTCACTTAACAATGTTACTAAGATGGATCAAGTACAGTTAAGATGTGTGTGTGTTTGTTTGTCTGTCTAAAAAATTTGGAAAAATCAATAAAAAAATTATCTGTTAATGTGTTTCTAATAATATAACCAAATCAGTAATTTTTCAAAAAAAACTAAAAACTACTCTGAAAATGCATTATTCCAAAAATGAAACCTTTATCTGGCTGTAAATATTAAGATTATACCAGCAAGAATTGAGTCTTTCCATTAAAAAAATAATGTAAATCAAGTCTTACTGACTAGTGATTTAAATCAGTTTGATTTAAATCAAATCCACCCTGGCTTTGTCACACAAAATTCAGGACTTGGAACATGGGTGTAGCCAGGGATTTATGTTGGGGGGGGGCAAGCTTCATGTTGGGGGGCAGAACCTCAGTTAGTTAAGTATTTTTATTGTTTTCCTTTATTGGAGGGGGGGGAGATGCCCGCTTACTCCCCCCTCCCCAGGTTATGCCCATGACTTAGAAATATAATGAAGATCAGTTCCAGTGAGTAACTACAGTAAATCCTGGTTGGAGGATAGAGAGGAATATGAAAGTGTGAAGACACTAGCCTACTGTACAAAGGTAAAATTCACATTTATTCCCAGTTCACTTTTCCCTCTGCCCCCTCCCACAACTTTCATGTGAACCCTGGAGGTTTGCCTAGAATGTAAGGATGGAAATGCCACTTCTGAAAATCTAGCAGAAGTATAGGTTTCATTTCTGCATTAATTGTTGCCAGAAGGGGGGGGGGAATGTTTTCATGGGAAGTTCTAGGGAGTTTTGTGTTGTAAACATCTGTGGGTCTCATGGATCACACCCCCACCAATACATTTGGAAATTTTGGGCAGTATTTTGGAACACTCTACAGTGAATTATGGGAGGCATAAGTGTGCATGTGTGGAAAGCGGTGGGGGTGGCGGCAACATGTCATGTGATGTTTGCTGTCGTGTGTGAATGAAATTTAGCACAACATGGCAATACTGTATATCAAAACAAATCGGGATCTCCCTTAAAGAGGGCACGTGTTGCGGTGAGACCTGGCAACCAAACCCTGTGTTGTGGGTGGGTTGATTGATTAGCCACAACACCCAATTGGTAGGTCCCTTGATGCTGGTTTTCATCAGGCCAATGGGACGCAAGCTAAATGGTTCGAGGGACCTATTTAAGCCCATGCACGTGACCCAGAGCTCCCTCTTTCGGTGCGTGCATCGGAACACCCGCCCACCTCTCCCTATATTTAGGGCTGTGCGCTTGACCTTGCTATGGCGTCGTGTGTCGTCTGTCATTGGGACAGGGGCATGGCAGGAATTTTCCCCACTTGGCTGGTGCCATTTGGGTTTCGCCTGCCGCGTAGCAAATCGTCACAATTTGTAAGGTTGTGGATAGGCTCTGGTTCAGGTGACAGGGATAAGAGAAAGCTCTCGCCATCCCTATGTGAAGGGTATTCTGTTAAAGGAATCCAGGGACTCAGTGGTTTGGTCAACCCCTGTGAGGGGGTTGTGCCTGTGCCTGAGTCCAGGGGGACATTTGGGTGGCGGAGATAGCCTGTTCCCAGCTTTCTGCTTATCCAGGTGTTCACCCTTGGCTGACCTATGCTGGTGCCCTGGGTCAGCGCTACCTGCAATGGTGCAGGGAGCCAGTCAAACCAGAGCCTATGCAACCATTCACTTGCTGTAATCAATAAAGTTGGTGCCTAAATTCTGCCCAAAAACCAAACCAAAATTTGAGTCTTGTCTGAATTTATTCAAGGGGGAGGTTTAAAGGTCTGAACATGCAAAAAAAAAAAGCCACAAGTCCGTAACACAACAGGCACTGGAGTATAAAAGGAACATTAGAAATCTGGGCAGCAAGGCTAGCATTATCGTGAGGAAAACTAACTCAATAAACCCAACATCTCGCAGACGCTTATCTTAGCAGTCTAAATTCTTTATTATGGAGAATCGCAAGAGACTCTTTGCACCATTTTTTTTGGGGGGGGCGGTATTCTTGAAATGCAAATAACAGCCTTCTGAGATATATTTAAACTCCTCTCCCCATCCCAGATGGTCCCCAAACTGCTCAGCTTCATGGGTTCAGGTGAGAAAAATCCAGAGTTTAAAGCAGTTAATGTCACATCTAGTTTGACCCTTAGAAGGGGATTTTTAAGAGGCAAAGATTGGTGGGAGGGAAATACACAGGGCTTCTTGCTCATAACATAACTTCCTCACGGGTTTACCATCAGGCTGCTTCAATTATAAAATGCTATTTGGTTGGTTGTTTTTTTTTAAAAAAAAAGCATCATACACCTGACAGGGGGGACAGACTACTTCCCTATGACAGACATCATAATCATGAAATGACTTAGATATAACCTAAGATAAAGTGCTGGTTTTTTAGTGGTTTTAGCTGTCCTTGTTTTTCCAAAAATCTGAAGCAAGAGTGAGGAACCTGTGGTCATTCAATGCAGCTAACAACCTTTGAGAAAGGTGATGGGAATTATGAATTAGGTACCTAAATAGCCATGGCTACCCCAAGGATAATGGGAATTAGAGTTGTTAGGAGCCCCTTAATTCCTCTCAACTAGCTAAGAGTTCCCTGGGAAAAGGGATTGCTTGTAAAAACCACCCTGAGAACTGTAGCTCTTTGAGGGGTATAGGAGCCTCCTAACAGCACCCTTAATACACTACAGTTCCCAAGATTCTTTGCGGGAAGCCTTGGCAGTTGAAAGTGGTGCAATACCGCTTTTAAGTGTATAGTGCAGATGGGGCCTTAGACGTACACAGGCCACTCCGTGACCTTGTTTGAGGGAAGAAAAAGAGAGTTAACTACAGTATTGTTAAATCAATTCAGCTCTCAAAACGCGGGTGTTTTACACCACTTCATGATGCATTTGTGTATATGTGCCTTATTTAGTATAGTATAGCATGCCTTTCAAATCAAGTGAGGAGATCACAGCTCAACTTGTCAACTCCCTACAACAAGTGTTTGGTCAACAACTGGGCCACAGGAAGCTGCAGTAAATGCAGGACAGCATTTCTGCACCTACACACCCCAACCCACTGCGTCCCCCATCCTGCAAGTACTCCTGCAGAAAGCTCCAAGAGCACAGACGTCCCTCTGGAGAAATGCTCTCTCTGCCAATGACAAGGGTCAAAATGGGGTGTTTGTACTTATCCAAAGATATACAAAAGAAAAAGGAGGAAAAGGTTCTCTGTCAGCTAAATATAGTATTCACTCATCAACATCCAACTATTCTGTTTTCTATAAGCCAATATCTTTTTAATCTTCAAATCCAGATATTACAAGTTCATTTTCTCTTTCACACAAAAAGTCCACAAGAAGTATCCAATCCTTAAAGGTACCCCTGCCCGTACGGGCCAGTTGTGACCGACTCTAGGGTTTGCACGCTCATCTCGCTCTAGAGGCCGGGAGCCAGTGCTGTCCGAAGACACTTCCGGGTCACGTGGCCAGCGTGACGAAGCTGCACTGGTGAGCCAGCACCAGCATCGCACACGGAAACGCCATTTACCTTCCCGCTAGGTAAGCGGTCCCTATTTATCTATTTGCACTTAGGGGTGCTTTCGAACTGCTAGGTGGGCAGGAGCTTGGACCGAACTGCGGGAGCTCTCCCCGCCGCGGGGATTCGAACCGCCAACCTTACGATCAGCAAGTCCTAGGCACTTAGGTTTTACCCACAGCGCCACCCGCGTCCCATTTCCAATCCTTAATAAATATCAATGATTTTTCCCCCTCTAATTAAGCCATCTCAGCTTAGTCCAGCTCCACCACAAATTCTGCCCGCTGCTGCACCCACCCACCCCCACAGCTCCATAGATCTGTTCTACTCATTTCCTCCCTGCTTCACTCAGTTTTCCAGTAGGAAGAGGGGCTGTTGAGGGGGGGGGGGGTGATATGTTGACCTCAGGTATTGCAGAAGCACAGATACGCAGAGGGCGAGTTCATGCAATCGGGTGGCAGCTATTGTGTGATAAGCCTGTCATGCATGAAATGACACAGCGTCTAGATAACTGGCTACCCAAAACAGGTGTCCCTCCATAGGGTGACTCCACTGAATGGCTGCCATGGGATAGTTACAAGGGTCATGTGAAAACTACAGATGGGAGTATGTGTACTTATTAGCCACTTAACAGAAATATCTGGCCTGGTGCATCACAGCAAATACACTTTTCTGAATCACTAACTGCAAGCAGAGATTCAGGCAGCCACACGGGAGTGCAAAAATACACTGAGCATGTTTCAGCTGCATAGCACTTCAAAGGAGGAGCTGAGTCAGCCCTTGTAATATTCAAACATGCAATCTGTGTTATTCATTCAAAGTATTTAAATCACCCTATCTATGAGACATCGTTTTACAAAGGTAGGAACGGAGGCCAGTCAAAACCTGCCGTGGCTGTTCTCTTCCCACTCCCATTTCTCTCTCAGCTCTTCCCAAAACTCATGGTAATTCACAACAGTGTAGGAATTAAAATAGCATAAGTAATGAAAGTTCCAATATAAAATATGGAAATAGAAATGATTGCTTCACAGCCTTACAATCCCTGATCTTAAATGGGCCATGCAGAGCTTTGCAAAGAGCCTTTAAAGTGCCTGAGGCTTCAGCTTCACTGTCCATCTGGTGGCAGGCAGTAAAAAATAAAATCCCATCTTCCCTTGCCAAGTGTAGTTTTTGGCTCCTTGACAGTCACGTCTCTACTGGTCTCTACTGAGACCCAGGTGGTGCTGTGATCTAAACCACTGAGCCTCTTGGGCTTGCTGGGCAGAAGGTCGGCGGTTCAAATCCCATTGCTCTGTCCCAGCTCCTGCCAACCTAGCAGTTCGAAAGCATGCCAGTGCAAGTAGATAAATAGGTACCACTGCGGCGGGAAGGTAAACAGCATTTCCATGCGCTCTGGTTTCCGTCACGGTGTTCCACTGTGCCAGAAGCTGTTTAGTCATGCTGGCCACAAGACTTGGAAAGCTGTCTGTGGACAAACGCCGGCCTGAAAGGGAGGTGAGCGCCACAACTCCATAGTCACCTTTGATTGGACTTAACAATCCAGGGGTCCTTTTCCTTTTTCTTTACCTACTGGTCTCACACCAGATGTCACACGTGATACCCAGTGTGGGATAGATAAACAGAGTTTGGAGAAAATCTGATAGGCTAAATTTGAACCCCTAGTGGGCCATGTTTGGCCCACAGCCTGAATGTTCCCTAGAAGAATGGAGTTATTAACTTCTATTATTTCATACACATGATGGAAGCCTACACAAGCTGTGATCCACCAAGCTAAATATCACCCACCCCAAGGTGTTGTATTGTGGCTCACAAGGGGTTTGAAATCCATCCACACGGCTCCATTACACAGATCCAGAGAGGTAGCAAAAACAGGTCAATTGAGCCTCTGGATAGTTATCATAAATAGCTAGCAGATTGTGTTTCGATTGATGGGTCATATAGTTAAGCACCTGCCTGAGAAAAGAGGAATGGATGGATGGGCTATGCCTCCAGCATCTGTCTCACTACACTTAACAGTAGGCCTTGGCTGGCAGGCTTCAAAAAACCACCACAAGATATAGTGTACATGCACCTGGAAGAAAAGTGTCATCACAAAACAGATTGTTTCTGTAACTATTCTGAGAACCTTAAATTTCTTTTCAGAAAAGGTTTCTAGACTTCATGGTGTGGAAGATGTTTATATTTGCACTTCCTCCACATTTACCAAACACAAACAAAAGAGCAGAAACCAGCCGCCAGAGGGAGCAGTTATCTTGGATTAGCAGAATCAGACAATTTCTACAGAGGTAGCCTGTCACAACAAGAACAGTCGAACTTTCAGGTGCCGTAATACTTTTTATTGTCGTTTTATGAGCACACAGAGGCAAAGGAGCAAGATGGACTCAAAACGGCAAACGGCCCGACAGCCAAAAGAGTGGAACAAATGCGCACAAGGCAGAATATCCAAATTGCACCCTAGGCTAATAAAAACGTAATAGCAATAATTGTCCATATGCTGCTTTTAATGGCTTCACATAATTGGCTGTCTGAGACACTATGTGTCACCTTACCTAATGGTAAGTCTGTGAGTTGTATCCAGCTATGTCATTTCACGAATGGGACTTCTGTTTGTGCAACCCAACTTCCTCTCCTCTCTCACCCCTAGCACTGCCCCCAACTTTCCAAAGCAGATTTAGGGATGGGGCAGGGAGGCAGCAAGAGGGAGGGGAAGTTCCCTGGCAGGAGGGGAGCTCACCCAGTAACTAAGCTGAATGCAACCCTTAGTTCACAGTCGGTGGGATATTATTTCTCTATAAGTGGAACATTTACAAGTCATCAGGTCCACCAAGCCTCTGTCTCCCATTCTCGCCATTCTGTTTTCAATGCCCTCACTGATTTTTTTTTCTAATGGTGTTGCACACATGGACTGTGCGAAAGGATGTGTGTTAAAGACAAAACTAGGGGTGAATGCAAATTTGTCACCAGGACAGGAGATCTGAGGAAAGGAAAGGAAAGGGGCTTTATTCACAATTTAACAGGAACAATGCTGGACTGGGATCTTAAGATCAAGCAGTGTTCACCAAGGACAAAAGTAGGGCAGTTTTGTCCATGGGCTATCACATAGCATAAACACATTGCAAACTGGGCCACTAAGGGCTTGCTCACACTTTTGTTTGTCCAATGCCTATGAAGCATGGGTTGACGTGGTTTTCCTCTTGCCCCACTGCTTTCCCAGGGAAAACCTACTCTTTAGCTCTAAATCAGAGAAACCACCAGAAGTGCCAACTCTCGCTGCCAGCCTCGCAGTCTCCAATACCTGCAGCATCAGGCCCTCCAGTGTTTCCAGCTCAGATGGTAATTAAAAGGAAGGGATTCTCCAGAGTCAAAATTTTTCAACTGGAATGAAGCAGTATGATTAGAATGTTGGACTACGACCTGGGAGTCTAGGGTTCAAATTCCGGCTGCCCACACAGCTCACCTTGGGCCAGTCACCGTCTCTTAGCCAAACCTACCTCATAGGGTTGTTGTGAGGATGAGACAAGGAAGATAACCATGTACGCCACTTTGAGCTCCTTGGAAAAGGTGGTATATAAATGTAATCAATGAAATAATAATAAATGAATTCAAAATGGCACAACGGATTCTGGTTCACACAGAAAATATTACAGTTAATATGAGGTGCCTTGCACCCACTCAGCAAACTTCTGATTTCCATAGAAAACCTGACTGGCTGTAAACAGTATGACTAGTTGTGCATCAAGCGTTTCAAAGAGTAAGCAAACACAGGTTAATTATTCAGTTGGTTAAAGGAAGAAGTTTGTCTGAGCACTTGCCTCAGGCATCATCACCTCCTCAAGTCATTTTTAGAAAGCCTGGTGGAGAGGAGCAGCCCTACTGGATCAGGCCAAAGCCCAGAAACAAGATGTGGTATCCCACAGTAGCCAGCCAGATGCTTATGGGAAACCTACAAGGAGGACACTCCCCCCAAAAAAAACTCTGGACCCCTAGAAACTGGTATTCAGAGCCATGCTACCCCTGTTCCTGGAGGTATCATACAGCCATCAAAACTGGTTGGTTGGCATCTGTCTGTCTAGGGAGACAATGGAGGAGTGCGCCTTTGGGGGTGAGGTCAAGCTATTCGAAGATTGCAGTGCCTGCTGTGGCTGTAGGCACTGATGCGGGAGAGACATGTTTTGTTGCAGCTGGGGCAGATGAAGGCATCTGGTTACGCTGCTGCAGATGCGCCATGGCATTTCTTCTCTCTGTGCTCCTCGCAGCGGTCATCACTCCTCTGCTATGGATCCATGACTTGACTGCCTGTCTCCAGGCACCACAGTCGTAGCCATAAAACTATAGAGCTTTATCCCCTACAAAACTGTCTAGTTACCTTTTAAAGCAGGGGTCAGCAACCTTTTCAGCTATGGGCCAGTCCACCGTCCGTCAGACCATGTGGTGGGCTGGACTATTTTTTTTGGGGGGGGGATGAATGGATTCCTATGCCCCACAAATAACTCAGAGATGCATTTTAAATAAAAAGACACATTCTACTCATGTGAAAACACCGGGCAGTCCCCACAAATAACCCAGAGATGCATTTTAAATAAAAGGACACATTCTACTCATGTAAAAACACGCTGATTCCTGGACCATCCAAGGGCCAGATTGAGAAGGCGATTGGGCTACATCCGGCCCATGGGCCTTAGGTTGACTACCCCTGTTTTAAAGGCATCTAAGTTGTTGGCGATCACCACCACTTGGGGCAGCAACATCACCGCATGAATGAATCCTTCATTTGATCTGCCCTGGAATCCCCCAGGACTCATCTTCATTGAATAACCCTGGGAGTCTAGTGCTGTGGGAGAAGGAAAACTTCCCTCTATCCTCTTAATGCCATTTCCCCTCTTGCCTTTCCCCCTTAACTACCAAGCTCCAAACATTATGAGTTGCAAGATGCTCCGATTATTCTGCTTGCCCTTTTCTGGCAATTTACACACACACACACACACACACACACACACACACACACTGACCCAAGCACCTTTTTCTTTTTAAAAGGGGAGGGGGGATTGATGCAGTTGGATGTCGCAACCATTGCCAAACAAGCAATCAAGTGTGCTGTTTACACAATGAAAGAACCCAAATTCTTGGAGGAAGGACACTGAACATCCTGTGCTCGTACAGCTAACAGCAGAAGTACCAAACACCAGGAGCGTATCTCCTGTTTGAATTTTAGATACCATCTTCTTCAAGGAACTTAAAACCCAGGGTACGAAGCTAGTGCAAAACAAAAAGCTGCTGTAGATAAGCAGTCAAGTCCCTTGCTTAAAGGGCACTTCGGACTCAAGCTCTCCTACATATTCAGTTTATTGCTAAGGGAGAAATCCCCCCTCCACTTTCCAGAAGAAATATGCAGTGAAGGAAGATATCTTGTTGACATTGCACCTTGGCTAATGAACCAGGAAAGCCTTTGTAATGAGTCCACAGACTTGCCATATGGATAGAACACCTCTAGACCACAGGGAACGGAGTGGTTGAACGAGTAGTAGTAAGTGTCCTCCCTAAATTATGCTCCAAAGAACAGTGATCTAATGAATCTATACTCAACACAAGGGATAATCACATGTACAGACAATATACTGGTTGTAAAGTTCCTCTTGTGGCCACTTGCACTGCCCTAGAGGCAAGTTGCCTTTCGTTTTAGATCACAGATGGGTCATCTATGGTCCCAGGCCTCGTTTTGGAAGCCCATTTGTCACTCCTACAGCAGCCTACTGAGCAAGGATGAAAAGTGTGAGAGAAGAAGAATTAGAGTTTGGATTTGATATCCCGCCTTTCACTCCCCTTCAGGAGTCTCAAAGCGGCTAACATTCTCCTTTCCCTTCCTCCCCCACAACAAACACTCTGTGAGGTGAGTGGGGCTGAGAGACTTCACAGAAGTGTGACTGGCCCAAGGTCACCCAGGAGGTGCATGTGGAGGAGCGGAGATGCAAACCTGGTTCCCCAGATTACGAGTCTACCGCTCTTAACCACTACACCACACTGGCTCTCCACTACCTCCAGAAATGCAGGCACCAGAGGGCGGGGGGGGGAGAGAGAACCTGTAGCCCCACCCACTTTTTAACTGGCCCCACCCACCGCTGACTCCTCCACATGTGGCCCCTGAGAGTTTATCCTAAATAGAAAGCGTGGACACCCACAGAAAAAGTGTGCCCATCCTTATTTAGATTTTACAACTTAAGCAGAAAAGTAGGCTGCTGCTTCCACATTTTTTCCTCTATTAGCAAAATGCCTGCCAAGCAGTGAAAATCTGTATTGGGAAGAGAAAGCTCTATGGCAGGCATAGGCAAACTCCAGCCCTCCAGATGTTTGGGACTACAATTCCCATCATCCCGAACCACTGGTCCTGTTAGCTAGGGATGATGTGAATTCAGTGGCGTAGCGTGGGTTGTCAGCACCCGGGGCCAGGCAAGTAATTTGCGCCCCCTAACCCGTGGATTTTAGCACTCGAGTGCGAGCGCGCCCCCCAGATGTTGCGCCCCTGCACCCCCCCACGCTACACCACTGGGGCTGGGGGCGGGCGAAGGAGCCAAGGACCCCCCCCCAAGGCTCAGCAAGAATTTATTAAATTTATTATTTGCGGAGCCCCCGCGGGCCGAGGCAGCCGAAGCCCCCTCCCCTCGGGCGCCTCCCCACCCCCTCCTCTCCTTGGGCTGTAGGTGGAGCTCCAGATCCGGGCTTGGCAAGCGCCTCTCCTCCTCCCGGCGGGGTCCGGGGGCTTCCAGCCGTGCTCCGTCCTCGCCCACCCCCCGCAGCTGAGACTTGAGCTGAGAGCCAGAGCCAGCGGCGCCCCCTTCTGCCGGGAGACCCTTGCCCGCCCGCCGGCTTCCTCTCGGAGGGTTTTGGGGAGTGCAGGGCGCGGCAAGGCCCCTTGGAGCTCTCCTCCCTCCCAGTCGGCAGAAGCAGCCGCCGCCTGTGGCTGGGCCGAGGGGATGGCGGCGGCAGCGGGGTGCGGAGGCTGCCTGTGCCCGGCCAGGTGTCGGTGGCGGCACTGCTGCAGTGGCTGCTCCTCCTGCGAGCAGTGAGTGGAGCGCAGCTGCAGCAGCAGCGGCGGCGGCGGCGGGGGGCGCGCGCGCTAGGGCACAAGGCTGGCGGTGGCGGCGGGGAGCCCGGTGGAGGAAGGAACTTGTCCCTTCCCTCTGGACTCGCGCCCCCCCAGATGTTGCGCCCGGTGCGGTCGGCACCCCTGGCACCCCCCACGCTACGCCACTGTGTGAATTGTAGTCCCAAACATCTGGAGGGCCGGAGTTTCCCTATGCCTACTCTATGGAATAATCTACAAAAATGCAAATGCAATACGCTGGCTAATAACTGTTAGTAAATATATAATCGGTGTGATGTCATTCAAAATATACGAATAAGCCACTTCAAAACAATATACCGGTATATATCAAACAACACATCTCACAAAATATACAAGTAACTGCAATTTGTTATATGTATCAGAGTCAAAGATTCAAACACCCAATGAATAGGCAGTCCCAGCAGGCATGCCCTCCTTCTGCAAGGAGAGTCCTGCTTGATAATGCAGAGGTCCAGCATTATGTTCTCATTGCGGCCAACCAGATGTCTATAGAAAGCTCTTTACCACCCCACCCCTTCACAGTTAGCTTGATACTTAACCACTGATTCCCATTTACTGATGAAGGAAATGCTGGTTCAACCATCAGTCAGGTTCTCACAAGGCACACCCAATATGAATCCCTATCAATACAGGCTAGAACACATGATCAATCCCTTTAATTTCCCCTGAAGACATCAATGGGAGTCAGTTACATTTAGGATTAAATAAAGTGGGTGCAGGTCAGGGAAAGCGGATGTTGCTGTTCCACAAGAGTCAGTAAGAGCCACTGAAAATACTATTTAATTTTTTTGCAATGACCAATGGTTTCTAAAAAAAATCAGATTGATCGACTTACATTAAGAACCATACATGCCTATCTACATAGCTTCATTGCCACAACCTATCTAGAGTTTTGTTCTTTGGTCACACTTGTTTGTGCTGAGTGTTGCTCAGTACAAGGTCACTTCCTATGTTCCAAGAAGTCAAAGTCCTGCATGACATCCGGTCTTCATCCTGCGACCCCCAATTTATAACAACTCCAGTTGCAATAAAACACTTCTGAAGGAAATATTCCTGCACGAGCAGACTTTGGAAACAAACTCTCCTTCCCAAAATTAGAAGAGTCCTTGTTATGGCTATTGCAGATAAAAGCCATTGTCCAAACTAACCAGGGGCGGCCTTCCTGAGTTTCAGAAAGTGGACAATTACCAGCCAGGAACCAAACCTGCAACCTCCTGTACCAGGGGTCTGCAACCTTTAAGACAAAAAGAGCCACTTGGACCCATTTCCGAAGAAAAAACAACAACTGGGAGCCGCAAAACCATTGCAACATTTAAAACAAATATATCTCCGGAGCCACGATCTGACAGCGGGTGGGAAGGTGACGTCGGGACGGTGTGTGACTTAACGCACGCACCGCCCCCATGTGACGTCACAGCCAGTACAGTGCCCGCCACAGTGAGGAGTGTTGGGGTGCACAATGCGCCCCCTCCCTTCGCTAGTATCCGCCCCGGAGCCGCAGCAAAGATGTAAAAGAGCCACATGCGGCTCCGGAGCCGCGGGTTGCAGACCCCTGTCCTGTACACAAAGCATTGTGTTCTGCCTCAAATCTAGAGCCTTTCCCCATTGCCAAAGACTAGAAGACACAAACTAGACCAGAGCTTGGTTGATGGGAAAAGGAAGCAGAAGTGTGCCCTTATTAAAAGGCACTTGTAACAAACAGATATGTTAAAGTGTAGTATAGAAACAGTACTCAAATGCATCCTGCAGACCCTTTTCAATCCCGCAGTATGAAGACCACCAGCTTGCATTTTATAGCCTAGCTTCAACATAGCTCCCAAATGTGGTACATGCAGATGACGTGTTCGAAGAAAATTGACACGTTGCATTAATATTGGTAATTGCAGGATCAGGCCCTGCTTCTTATTTATTGGTTTTGGGATACCAAAATCACTTTAGCTTTTTTTCCTTTTAAAAAAGCAGTTCTTCCAAGCATCCTTTTTTCCTTGAAGGAGTCACCCTATGGGGAAACACTAGGGAAGCTTCAATTCAAACAACAACAGCATGTGTTTCTTGTAAGGAGAGAGGCGGCAATCACAACTAACGGTTCATTTCTTTCTTCACCACCCACTGATAATAAAGTTGTCAGCCTGACAGACACCACCAAAGTGCTGGCACAGAATAGGGTAAAAATGCTACACAGACCTCTTTTGATCATACTGGATCCGTTCTAAAAGTCATCTAGTTTCTTCCACTACAACAGTCACCCTCTGCTTTGCATATCAGATTTAAATCTTGACTTGGACATTTGTCTCGAACGTCTATATCCCGCTTTTCAATGAATCGTGCTCAAGATCAGATGAAAGTACGAAAAATTTAAAGTGACAGCAACGAGTATCAAACAATGGGATACAAGTGTCCCCTCCTCACGGTGCCATACTGTGCATGCTTACTCACAAGCAAGCCCAGAACTTTGGGCTGCAATCCTAACTAGAGAGAGCAAGCTCCGCTCAACACCATTGGTGCTTGCCTACCTCCGAGTAGACACGCGTCTGCAGTGGTGGATTCCACCCAGAGGCTGCCAGATCAAAACGGCAAAAGTTGAGGACACGCCTGGGCTGTGGCGGACGACAGGCAAGCCCTGCTTCTAAATTTTATTAAGGGGAATTTTAGCACGCCTAAACGATCCTCCTTCATTCCTAGACCTCTTACTGATGCCTCCCCATCCAGTTCATAACCTCCCAATCCTTTCCACGAAATATGGGGGGGGGGGGACACCCTCTGGTCGCGCCTGATCTACATTTTAAATCAGTTCTTTAAAAACCGACCTCCCTATCCCCAGCCACGCGAAGGGGAAGTCGCCTCCCGTTTTGCAGAAGCAACAAGGTCACATTTAAAGCACCGTTTCTTGTTTCTTTCAGCAGACAGTGTTATGGAATATATATATTTGTAACGTTTCTCCAGGATGTCTCAGGAGAATCCGCTGAAAGTCCTTGCCCGAAATTCCCGCAGGCAGAGAATCGCCAGCCTTGTATCTGCTCCAAGATCCGAGGATTTGGAGACCCTCTCCAAGCGCTCGCTGCATCCCTCTCTTTTGCTGCCGCAGCCGCCCTCGAAAGCGCCTCTCCTGCAAGAACAAAGGGACACCCGCCTCTTTCCCTACCTGCTGGATCCCAGTGGGCGCGGACCGGGGAGAGACGAGCGAAAGCGCCTCGTCCTCCTTCTCGCCTCCTCGGATGGATTAGATGCGCTCCGGGTGCGCGAGCGCCGCCGAGTGGGAGCGTTTGAATGGAAGGAGGGCGGAGCCCGCAGGCGACGAAGGGGAGGAATAATAGCCCCTGTCCGGTCAAGGAGGAGCAAAAGCAACGGACCTTGCGCGGATTTTGCACGTGATGGGAGCTTGTGCGCCTCTGCAAAGTAGCTGCAAACTAGTTGCTACCGAGGGCGCAGCCGCTGCAGGAGGGCGCAATTGCAGACGGCGCTCAGCCGTTTCCCTGTCCTTTTTCAAAGCGGGTCTTTCACAAATGGGAGATAAAAGCAGACTGGGGGAAAGGTAAGAGAGGAATTGAGTTAGAAATGCTCGAGAGGAAAGGGATAGGCGTCTTGACTCACTTCCCTGGAAAGCCTCAGCTCCCCCCAGGGCTGGGTAGTCGAGCGAATGGGAACGCGATGCAGCGCGTTGGAGAAAAACCTCGGTCAGTCTCTCTCTGCTATTGCCATAACCCTGTCCTGGTTGCTATAGAAATGGGTTTTTTAAAGAGACCGTTGGAAACATCAGGGAGTCGTTAGAGGATTGGCTTGTTCTAAGCTGGGATTGGCCTGTTGCTCAGGCTTTCCAAAGAAAGGAGGATCAGAGGTTTGGCTTGGCCCAGGACATTTCGGTGAAGAAGCGCCGCAAATATATGAGTGGCGCAGAGCAATGCGGTTATCTGTATAGGGAAGGATCCCTTGAAGAACTGGGAAAGGTTGCCGTAGAAGCTGCGCCGGTAACAGCGCTGGGGCAAGACGTTGGTCGATGCAGAAAAGTATCGGTGAAATGCTTGCAAACAAATCTCATAATCAGAAAAGCTTATAAACCACGTAATAAAAATAATTTCTAGGTGGTGTAAGTTATGCATTACACATAACTTATGCATGTTTGCACAGATGGCTAGTTCCCAAAAATGGCCATAATAGTTGAAACTTTGGCTGGCATTTGCCACGCTAGATAGCAGATGCATAAGAAAATACTCCAGTCCTCCATGCAAAGCAATTCCCCTAATACAGAAAACAGGGTGGGAAAGACATCAAGCATGGAAGACATCAAGCATGAAGAATTACTTTATGCCAGAACCCCAAGATCCACCATCTTGCAGTAGGTACAAAAGACAGGATGGGTTCACATTACCACCTTAAAATGTAGTGAAGTTTCTTGCCCTACAACTCCACTCAGCAAATTAGGAACTGCTTAAAGACTCCAGCTGGTATGAAGCTGGTTTGAGAAACAACCCATCAAACAATAGCATTTATTAAAATAGTACAGGATACACATGCATTTTGGATAACATTGTGCGGACACGGATTAAAACCCAGTGCAGGAAATGCAGTGAGCACACTGTAAATTGCTCTGTGAACACAAACACTTAGAATTAAAGAATTCTGTACTCTGGAATTTGTTAGGAGTTCCAGAGCTGAAGGGAGCCTCCAACTCTTCAGTGCAAAAATCCATTCCTGGAAAAAAAAAATCTGCTAGTGGTGGTCATACTTTGCCCTCCAGCTGTTCTGGGACTACAACTCCCATCATTAACCGGACCAGTGGCCAGGGATGGTGGGAATTGTAGTCCCAAAACAGCTGGAGGGCCAAGTTTGGCCACCACTGTATCAGAGCTATCTTCTTCCTACTCTTTAACTAGCATGTCTGTTGCAAGCTAACCCTGTTAGTTTTTGAGTAAGTGGTAGTTTTCAGTTACATTTTGTCCTCTGCTCATACAAGCTCTACACTGCACTGCAACGTGCTGAATGGCTGCATACAGCAGACTCAAGTGCAATAGACACAAGTGTTACAATATGAATTTAGACAAAATGATGGCCTCAAGTCAAACAATGTTTATTTTAAATTAGTAAGCATATGGCATCACATTTTGGAATAATAAAAGATTGCTGTGTGTGGTTGCAAGGCATGTATTTTTCAGGTTTCCAAATCCCACAAGCATGGTATGTTTGTATAAAAGCTAGAGTAAAAACAAAGTCAGTGCGTTAATTTCTAACAGTTTTAAAGCTGCTGTACTTGCAGCAATTTTAGCTGGATCGGTTTGAAAGTTGTCTCAGCTATAAACTTCATCAGGTAGAGGATTTCAAGTGTTTTACTTGACAGGTATCATTTTACAAGCTTATAACAGCGGGTGGCGCTGTGGGTAAAAGCCTCAGCGCCTAGGGCTTGCCGATCGAAAGGTCGGCGGTTCGAATCCCCGCGGTGGGGTGCGCTCCCGCTGCTCGGTCCCAGCGCCTGCTAACCTAGCAGTTCGAAAGCACCCCCGGGTGCAAGTAGATAAATAGGTACCGCTTACCAGTGGGAAGGTAAACGGCGTTCCGTGTGCTGCGCTGGCTCGCCAGATGCAGCTTTGTCACGCTGGCCACATGACCCAGAAGTGTCTCCGGACAGCGCTGGCCCCCGGCCTATAGATGTGAGATGGGCGCACAAACCCCAGAGTCTGTCAAGACTGGCCCGTTCGGGCAGGGGTACCTTTACCTTTACCTAACAGCAGAACATTTTGTTGTTGTTGTTGTCGTCAATCTACTTAATGAAAGGGCACTCCCATGCTTCTTTAAGAGCATAGCTTTAATCAGAGTTAGGAGATGTACTTCACACAGTGTTGTTCGGTTTCACACTCTGGTTTGAAACTAGCAGCCATACAGACACAACACT
Organism: Podarcis vaucheri; assembly: GCF_965113315.1. Classification (NCBI taxonomy): domain Eukaryota; kingdom Metazoa; phylum Chordata; class Lepidosauria; order Squamata; family Lacertidae; genus Podarcis; species Podarcis vaucheri. Next base: position 81,513,738 of record NC_138764.1, read on the forward strand.
ACCTTCTGACAAACTCCAAAAAAATAAATGGAAAGGTGATAAGTTTTATGTATGAGGAGCAAGGATGAGGGTGTACACAGATCTTGTTCCTCTAGCAATTGTTTTTTTTTTTTTAAAGCAACGATCAGGAATGTTATGTCTGCACCTTATTTAAAGATTATCACACATTCCAGAGTTCCTAAACTCAAAGTGCTTGTGAAATATTTAGCTTTAAAAACTGCAGTGGGATGGCTACTAGATTACTGAATTGTTTGCAGAAAACTGTTTTTTTCCCCCTAGAAAACAACCTTATTTTGGCCCAAGGAATTGTCACTGTTAGTCAACCACATGACAGCTGAGGGTTTGGCCAAAGCAAAAATGGGAATGTCCACCAGAATCTTGTGCACAATTCCACCCATGCCTCCCAGCTGCCTTGTGGGATATCTTCAGGAGAAGAAAAGGCTAAGGAGTAAAAGTGGAGTAAAAGTCCCTAAAGTGGATGGCACCTTGTATGCACCTTCTAGCAACTCCTGCAGCCAAGCTGGTGGCAAGTGTATTGCTCTGCTTTCCTTTGGACCACATCAGCAAGGCTGTCTGGGCAGGACCTTCATACATACTGCTTAGGCTTGAGGCACAGGGAGGTAACTTTGGTGCAACTAACACATCCATCTGACTTCACTCCTCACAGTGGTGTCCAAACTTTTTTCAAAGAGGGCCAGATTTGATGAAGTGAAGAACTGTGAGAGCCGACCAAAGGGCCAGTGAAAGTTGTTAAAGGATTGAAGTTGTTGAGCTTTTTATGATTTTACCCCAGGAAATTAAATGCCACAGGGGCCGGATTAAACCAACTGGTGGGCCACATTAGGCCCCCGAAACGGACTTTGGACATGCCTGCATGTAGAGACACTCCATTGTCTCTCAATACAGATGGATGCGAACCACCTCATGATGGAGCTGTGGCCAAGCTGGAGGGGAAGAGGACAGCTTGCAACTGGAGTAGAAGTCAAGGAACAGAAAATCCTTTGACCTAGAAGGAGAGGTGTTCCACTGTACTATCCCATACTAACACTCCTTTGAGAAAGTTATTATAAAAGTTGCAGTAATTTATTGCTCTTAAATATGTTTAATATGTTCATATCAGAGCCTCATTGTTCTTCTCTAGAAGAAGGGTTGTTATTTCAAGATAAGCAAATAATGGTTTATGTTTTGGTTCTCATTGTGGAATGGAAAAACTGTGAAAGGGCACTCTTTCCCCCACCCTCCATCTACTCCTTGCTAAAAAAATAATCTAATAATCTGAGCGATGAAGCACATTCTAGTGTTTCCTTGCCGGAAAAGTGATTCCTACAAATATACACTACACAAAGTTTGTTGAGTGGAGTTACTTTAATCCTGCCCTGTACAAAGCATTACGCTTTAGCCCCAAAAATTCTTTTCTCTCTCTTCCCCAAGAAAAAGGCTGATCGAGCAGAAATTTCTTGTTTCAAGGAAATCATGATTTTCGCAGGCTTTTGGGTCACCCAGGCAAAGAGCTGATATACCCGGACAGCCAGAGATGAAGGCAGCAGCTGGATTCGTAGAACATTTGAGACCTCGAGCAACTGGCAGAGAAGGTTGAAGAGGAGAGAGACCAGCAGAGTGCAGATCAGCTAAGAAAGAACAGAGGAAGAAGTCATCTTTCGCATCTGCTCACGGCAGTTAGCAAGATCACCACTGCACAAAACAAAGAAGACTGCAACAGTAATGGCCATTTCCCCCATGCAATTATGCTGAGAATGCATTCAGACATAATGAATTAACTTGGTACGGTCTCTGTAAATAAAATCAGCATCTGGACCCACCTCTCTTTAAATCCCTGCTGGGTTTAATGCCTTGCCAGAGAACTAGATAGAAACCTATTTAATACACCTGTTAACCTGTCAACAACCACCCAAGGCCTAAACAAGGCTCAAGAGGCAACACAAGGAAAAATTTAAAGCACTGATTTTGGCTGTTCCCTTTGCTGCTGCTGCTATTGTTGCAGGCCTGCTATAGCGCACGCTCTATATATATATACACACATACATATGTGTGTGTGTTAATTATACACACACACACATATATGTATGTGTGTGTGTGTGTGTGTGTGTATATATATATATATATATATATATATATATATATACACACACACATACAGTCATACCTCGTGTTGCGTCCACCTCATGTGCGTCTTTTCACGTTACGTCCCGCAGCAACCCGGAAGTACTGGAACAGGTTACTTCCGGGTTTCACCGCATGCGCAGAAGCACCAAATTGTTCCAAAAACCTGCGCAGACGCAGCACTTCGAGTTGTGGGCATTTCACGTTATGGATGGGCCTCCGGAATGGATCTCGTCCATAACATGAGGTACTACTGAATGCACTGAATAAAGGTATCAAAACCAGGCCCCGTGTAACCTACAAGGCCACAATTACCCTCCTTTAAAAGGTTTTCTCAAATGTGTGAATTTTGACCTGCCTTGAATCTTCAGCGCCTGGTCATATACAGCACCTTCTGCCCACCCACCCCGACTCAGAATTCTCTACACCTGCATCTGATCTTCTCTGCTATCCTTTTCACTTTGCAAACTGTTAGGCGGTGGCCTTTTTTGATCCTGAGGCTCTTACAAAGGCTGGTGACAAGAGCACCAAGAATACAAGAAATCAAGCCTTTAGTGTCACTGTCACTGGCCCAGTCCTGCAGAACGCCCTGCCGACAGATATCCAGCAGGCGCCGTCTGTACCAACTTTTAAATGTTTGCTGAAAACTTTTCTATTCTGCCAGGTTTATGCAGGAAATTAAGAGCACATTTCCTACAATGGTCTATTGATGTTTGTTTTTAATTCCTTTTTGCTTTTAAGTTGTTTTTAACTTTGTATGATGTTTTTGATTGGTTTTATGTTTTCATATTGTTGTAAACTGCTGTGATATATTTTTATGATACAGCAGTATATAATTATTTTAAATAAATAAATAAAGGTGATAGAAGAGTTCAGCTTCCTTTACACGTGTGCACCTTAGACCATATTTACAAACACACACTTTGTCATTCTTATGGCTGCCTTCATATATAAATATGGCTGGTCCCATCATGGCTAGTTTTTGGCTCTCTTCCTAAGGCTAACCAAGCTGCTGTGAAAATATGACTGGAGAATCAACTATGCCCCCTTTGACTTGAGATCTTTAGAAGAACAAATCAGTAGCATAGTCCGCAGGAGCTGGGACAGAGCAACTGGAGCTCACCCCGTCATGGGGATTCGATTGCCGACCTTCCAATCAGTAAGCCCAAGAGGCTCAGTGGTTTAGACCACAGCACCACCTGCGTCCATGCCAACCTAGCAGTTTGAAAGCATGCCAGTGCAAGTAGATAAATAGGTACCGCTGCGGCGAGAAGGTAAACGGCATTTCAGTGCACTCTGGCACTCGTCACAGTCCTCTGTGTGCCAGTAGTGGTTTAGTCATGCTGGCCACATGACCCGGAAAACTCTGTGGACAAATGCCGGCTCCCTCGGCCTGAAAGCAAGATGAGTGTCGCAACCCCATAGTCGCCTTTGACTGGACTTAACCGTCCAGGGGTCCTTTACCTTTTACCTTACTCAGAAGTAAATCCCTTTAGCGGGATAGGGCTCACTTACAGTGCAATGGATATAGGATTGCAGCCTAGAAATGCATTAATAGTATCTAAAGCAATTATTCTGTAATGCTGAAGCAAACAGATAAGGGACTCACATCTTTTAGGCAGCAGTCCCAACAAATACAGTGGTGCCTCGCAAGACGAAATTAATTCGTTCCGTGAGTCTTTTCGTCTTGCGATGTTTTTCGTCTTGCGAAGCACAGTCCGTCGCAACTGCGCCTCTTCAAGCGGCTTTAAGAAAAAAGCGCAAGACGTTTTCGTCTTGCAAAGCAAGCCCATAGGGAAATTCGTCTAGCGAAGCAACGCAAAACCGAAAAACCCTTTCGTCTAGCGAGTTTTTCGTCTTGCAAGGCATTCGTCTTGCGGGGCACCACTGTAGTCTTTCCGTGTGTCTCCCACCCCCACTGCACCAGTGTTCACTGCTCAACCAACTCTTATTGATCTCAAAAGGGGTTTATAATTCCTTTTAGCTAGCTAGCTTTGAGCACCCACCCCACCCAAAAAAAGCAAACACTCAAAACAGGAAAGCAACAAGCATTTCACAAGACTGATCCAGATCTTAACACAGCTATCAGAACACCAAAATGTGCACACTTCATATGCTCTGTTTCACCTAAAGGTGTGTTCATCATTGTGAGCTGCTAGCACTTGTACAAAAGCTTATTCTATTGAAGGAAATTTTAGGGAGCAGTTGTGGTTTTGTGAAATAGCACAAAAAAATGTGAAAACCTGTGGTCATGTGCTACCCATTGCCTCTTCAGGATTGTAGGTAGGATGCAAATCACACAAGGATTTAGAATTCCAATCCCAAACCTATTATTCCACGACCTGGGAATGATTAATTTGGTACAAATTGGTCCTTTCCATCTTGCCTACAGAAATATGCTTTGAGAAGTAGACAGAGAGGGAAAAACCTTTTTGTGCTCATCTGAAAAAAAAGAGTACAACTTACCATTACTGTGTTATACAATGAACTTTTGTCCAAGCAATACTGTTTTACATTATGGTCCAATCTGTCTGAAATAAAGGCAGAAAGCCCTTTTATCTGGACAGCCTCTTTTGAACTCAAATAGGCAGGCTTGGGTTTCATTTTTTTCACAGGTAGAGTTGTCCTAATGTCACTTGTTGAGGATCTTCTGTGCATCTTGCCCTGACTGTTATTTCCTCTAGACTCATTTTCTGATTCGAGGTCAGCATTCCCATCAGAATTATCAGAGGGTGGCATCTTTATCTCTTTAGTGATGGAAAGTTGGGCTGAAAACAAAAGTTTAGCTTCAGTAACGTGGTAGGTACGGTAATTTTAGTCGGATTACAAAAACTGCATCAGCTGTGCTATGAAAGTACATTGAACAGAACTGTTTTTGTTTAAGTGCTCAGAAATGCACCAGCTTTGTATAACAGGAATATGCTCTCCTTTAGATAGCCATTCAGGAAAGTCAAGGGCTAAATTGCCTCTGCAGTATCAATATTACACCTTTACCCAGGCACAAATGAAGACTTGGTCCCACTCCAGTGACAAACTGCTTTCAAAACTGATAATACTCTCAGGACGAGAACAGCTGCAAAATCCATAGAATAGTTTATAGAAAGTAGCATACTCACATTCCCAACTCTTTAAAAAAATGAATTTTCTCATTATCAAATGTGGTGCTTTGGAGAAGGCAAGTGACAGTTTAACATCATTTTTCACCATTAAGTGCAAGCCTTGCTGCAAACAAAATGGATCTTCACCCAATAATAAACCCAGTGATGTAAGTGAACCTGCCTATTACACTGGCAAAAACAGAAGTGTTCACCATTATTCAAGTGGAAATGCTGCTGACTTACTGTACTTCAGCAATGTCACTCCAATTCCTATAATTAGAAAAACGCTTTGTGCATAGCCACACACATGGATACAAACAAAATTAAGTCCTAGCGTCTTAGAGTTTACTCCCAAATAGGATTGTATCTTCTAGTCACTTATGCATAAATAAATTCTATAGATGTTTGATGGTATGCACCAATATATACAATATATTTTTTTTTGGGGGGGGGGAGCTGTGGCATGTTTGAGAGGACATCTTTTAAACATAGTATGCTGCAAAAAGCAGTTTTGTTGTAACAGCAGCAGTTCCACTCGAAAGCGATAATTGTGCTACAGTGACTCCTGGCTCCCAACATACCACTGTATCAGAGCAAAAATAACGGGATTTACTTACAGACTTAGTAACTAGTAGGCATTCAAGTGTGCTTTCACTGGGCATGGTTTGACTAAAAAAGTACCATTTCAGTAGCCTTTGCCCCAGAGCATCTAACCATGGGATCCCAAGAGTCTTTGGTTTCTGCCTCAAGAAATCTGTATTAACAGGACAATAAAGTGGTGAATCCCTCACCATATTAGAAAGGAAACATTAGGATGGATTTAAAGGCAACAGACTGTGAAACCCTCTCATTTCATATTGAAATTTTACAAGCTGCAAAACACTGAAGAGATACTTACTCAGGGCCAACCCACCCATGAGGCAGAGTGAAGCAGCCTGCCTCAAGCGGTGGGATCCTGCAGGGTGGTGCCCCTGCTGCAGTTGCCAGAGTCACACAGTGACAGTTTCCAGCAAGCTCTTGGAAGAGTTCTGTGAGATTGCGCCATCAGGTGCCACCACACGACCCCAGTAAACAAGGCTTCAGCGCAGGGGTGGCACCTTCCTGATTCACCTCAGATGGTGAAATGAGCTAGGCTTCCCCCCATACCTACTGTACTTGCACTATAGGTATTGCAATCTCAAGAATGCCAACACACAAGTTATTAAAAATACATCGAACAGAAAGCAAAACTGAAGTTGAAACATGAGATAATAAAGCATTCTTATCCAAATGAGCTCTAGATATTTCTATTAAAATAACAGTTCAACAATGAACAGTTATGGAGAAAGAAAGAAATATTCTAAAGCTTTTCTAGTGCCTCTGTTTCCAAATTACAAAGCAAAGCAGCTTCCGTTCCCATTAGGATTGTCAAGCCTGTTAATTTTTTATCTGTCACAGGCTAGTTAAGAGGTGCACTATGCCTTCAAACTTGGCCAAAAGACAAATGACTAGGCTAAGCACCCATTCCTTCTTCAGTACTAGTGAGTCTGCCATTGACAAACAGTACACACTAGAGGTAAAAATAGTTTGAAGCTAGCCCTTTCACAGCAGAGTATCTCAAGAATGATTATGACTTGCAGTGCCTGCAGTCAACTCCTATTCTCTCCAGTTTGAGATTTTTGAACTTGCAAGTTGCAGTAGCAATGTTATTTGAAAACATAAGCAAGCATAGTATTGTGTATTTGAAGTGAAATAATAAAATATAAAAATAGACAAGGCAGAACAAGCCAAAGGAATTCAAACAAGAAATTTCTCCTCAGTTGCGTCAACTCTCCCTTTTCAGCCACTATATATGTTCTCTTTCATACCAAAAATCGTGAGGTGTGCAAGTACTGTACCATATAGGTTTCAACCAAATTACAAGGCTTATTTGGGTATACCACAACCGTTAACAAACCTTCCTGATACAAAGTTTCTTTTTAGACTTGAATAAAAAACACACACAGTTATTTAAAACAATGTTGTCAAAAACTTTAAATTCTCCATGTCTTTTTTTCTTTTGAAACTGCCTAATTGCCTGACACACAAGATCAGCATTAAGCTAAAAATAGTTTTGTAACACAATGCTTTAAAAGGAAAGCTAATACCTAAAGCCTTAATACACAAGCACATCTTAGCTGTCTCACAGCAAGACTTACCATCATTAAGTAGATGTTGAAGCCAGAAAATGAAAAGAATCAATAATATTCCAAAAGGCAAACAAAACCAAAAGAAAAGGACAGGAAATGTTAGGTCATTAATTAAAGGGACCAGAGGGTACTTCATTTCTGCTCCAAAATCCACCTCAGCTGACTGTGCACATGTTTTACTAAATACTTGCTGTGCTGCACTAAGCACCTTAAGATAACTACTCTCTGTTATTACGTCACAACATGACTCACAAAGCAACTATGCTGTCATTTCAACACCACTGATTTTAAAAGAAGGCTGCAATCCCATTAAGGGAGGAACACAAAGATTATATTGAGGTTAATTGGAGAACCTGCAGCACACCTGGTATAATGACACCTACTGCACTTGTAATTAGAAACAACAAACTAATGGGAAAATAACAGAGCTCCTCAAATTCCTTTACCAATGGCCCCCAAAATAATGATATTGTGTTCTCTTTTCACAGTTTTCACCAAATATTCCTACTTTTTTCTAAGTTATATCTCATCTCACATGTAATGTTTTCCAATACTGTGGGCCACTGCAAAGTAGTATTAGGCCTGTTTTGCAGGTAGAGGGGATAAAAGTGTATAGCCCAAAAATGTAGCTTGGTGTATTTCACTGGTTGATGGGGGGTTGGGGGAAGCTGCATACTGGGTCTCAAAAACAGCTCTCGGTGAAGAACCTGCAACCTTTCCCTGCCATTACAATACCCCTGTGCAGAAGCAAAAACGGCCAGCACATGGCAAATTATCTTCATTCTGAGAATCATAGTCCTCTGCGGGGAACAGAGTTGCTTCCTGACAACCCTAAGCACCCTTAATAAATTACAGCTGCCAGGATTCCTGTTTAAATTGGTATGATACTACTCCTTTAAATGCATGGTGCAGAAGTGACATAAATCAGGAGCAAGGGGTCAGATAAACGATTTTCAACAACATGCCAGGCGTGCCAACCTTTGGGCTACAATTCCCACCATCCCTAACCAGTGTGACCAACGGACAGGACTGATGGGGGTTGCAGTCCCAAAGACAGATGGACATGGCATTCATACAAAAGAAAAATAATTTAAAAAGAAAGGAACGTGAAGGGTGGGAGGGAAGCTGTGAGGGCCTTCCATGCTTCAAATTTATATGGGGTTTACGTGGCCATACAAGAACACAGGGTTGGAGCTCATCCTAATTCCATGACGCCTCCGCGGGGAAAACCTTCCAGGAAAACTCCCCACCAGTCCAAGAAACCGGAGAAGCGTGTAAACTGCAAGTGCTGCGGCACCTTGAATGCTAAGAAACGTGTTGCACGGTATAAATACTCCAAATGCGTGTGTATATTTGAGCGACGGAGCGAGGAAACCCCGCTTTTCGTTATGGGGGGCCCGTCTGAAGAGCGGAACCTCGAAAACACCGCTCTGGTTTCCAGCCGGCGGAGGGAACGGAAGCAGCCGAGGCAGGTCCGACGGAACGGCGTCCCCCCATCCCCCCCCCCTCCGTACGCGTGCCGGACGGGCGATGGAGGAGGCCGGAGGGGTGTTCCCCTTCCGCGACGTCCGCTGGGACCCGGACCCGGCGCTGGAGCCGAGCCCGGCCGTGCGCGTGCCTTCTCCGGCTCCCTTGGTGCTGGACAACGGCTCCTTCCAGCTGCGCCTGGGCTGGGCCTGCCGGGCCTCCGAGGTGCCCAGCGAGCCTCTGCTCCGATTCCGGTCGCTGGTGGCGCGCAGCCGCGGGGCGCGCGGAGGGGCCGGCCCCGAGACTCAGGTGGGCAACGACCTGGGCAGCCCCGAGCCCCTCCGCTGGCTGCTGCGCTCGCCCTTCGACCGCAACGTGCCGGTGCAGATGGAGCTGCAGGAGCTGCTCTTCGACCACGGCTTCCAGCGCCTCGGGGTCGCCTCGCAGGTATCGCCATCTAGTACCGTGCTTCCCAGCGTGAGATACACGCCCCACAGGTGGGGGGGGGGATTTGATTTTTAAGGGCAATTCAGGAATAAGTTATTAATATTAATTTTTATTTTTGCATTTCGTATGGTTCTAGGGGCCTCATATCATCATCACTTTTAATTTGCATACCGTCTTTCTATCTTACAATACCCAAGGCGGTTTACAAGCTGAAGAAACAAAGAACGGACACCTTGTAACAGTCTAACGCAATACAAAAATGTGATAATAAAACATAACTTTAAAATAAGCGTTCTACATCAAACAAAGTAACATTCAGCAATCATTAGTTCCCTTTTTGAATAATAAGAATTATATGTCACTGGTGGGGGGGGAATCAGGATTTTTAGAGATGCTTAGGTGGGGCATGGTAAAAAAAAAAGGTTGGGAACCACTGATCTAGTCCAAACACCATGCAATGCAGGAATATGCAGCTGTCCCATTTCTGGGATCAAACCTGCAACTGTGACATGATCAGCACCAGACTCTGACCAACGGACCTGCCCATGAGTTTGTGCATGTGCTACTCAACGTGTATAGTTCCGTTTCATCAGTACAGCGGTACCCAGCCTGCTTCCGCCAGATGCTGATGACTGGCCTGCCAGTCACTGCCTCTCAGGATTCATAGATCATCAAGCTGTAGAGTTGGAAGGGGCTCCTGAGAGTCATCTAGTCCAACCCACAGCTTCCAGACTCTGTTTTCTTGTGTAGCTCTTTAAATAACTTTCAAACCTACCTTTGTAAACAGTTTTAACCAGGTCTTCATTGCTTGCCATTTCATTACAGGGCTGTGTTGACCACCCAGTTGTTGTCACTGAAGCGGTCTGCAACCCTCTCTATTCAAGACAAATGATGTCGGAGCTCCTGTTTGAATGTTACCAAGTTCCCAAGGTTTCTTATGGCGTGGACAGTTTGTACAGTTTATATCACAACAAGAGGCAGGGCTGGCCTTGCAGTGGTCTCATAGTTTCCTCTGGATATCAATGTACACATATTTTGCCAGTCTTGGATGGCCGGTGAGTTGGCTGCAATAAACTGTATCCAAGCATTAGTGGACATTACTAACTTATCAGTGGGTCAACTCTTAGTAAAATTTAGTTGGATGCAATTCAGTTTTTTGCTTGATACTTTAAAATACTGTGAAGTTCTGCTTCTAAAGTTGACCATCAATTTATATAACAAAGGCAGCTGCACAGTTTGGTGTTGCCAACATGTTCTGAAAGAGCATCTTTATCAAATTAATGTTTATGCTCCCTTTATAAAAATGTTTTTGAAAGGTGTTGGGAAAATGAATCTGTGCAGCTGTCTTTCATTTTGTTTGTCATCTTTACTACTGCAATTGATCCATTGATTTGGTGTCTGACTTTTACTAATCCTGTATGCGAGAAGTTGCTAGAATATGTACTGAACATGGACACTGAATTATGTTAGAGCATTTGTTTTAAGCTGCTCAGAATTCTGGCATGTTTTTTTTTTTTAACTTAGATGATAACCTGCTATTGAGAACTCTAGTAGAAAGAACTTAATGAACCATTCCTATATTGTGTACCAACACACATTTACTTTGTTTCTATGGATTGGTAGGTTGGATGCTCGAAACTGTAAGCGTATAAATATTGGAGGGTGCCAGGCTGCTCTGTACCTTCAGCGTCTCCTGCAGCTAAAATATCCTGGGCATTTTGCTGCCATTACTCTCAGCCGTGTAGAGGAAATACTGCATGAGCACAGCTATGTTGCAGAAGATTATAAGGATGGTAAGCATTGCTATTAATGGCTGTCTTGCAGCTTTAAAATTACATACTATTCCCTCATGGTTTGGTAAAAAATATTTTTTTCTCTTAGGGTTCTGGCAATCCCAGCAGAAAAAAATCTTAAGAAGTAAATTTATATTGCTAAAGAGATATGAAAATATTGTAAATGTTAAAATGCTAGTCATGGTTAGTTTTAAACCTGAGTTCGGATTTGATTTGCAAACCTGCTTTAAAAATATGGTTAACATTAAGTAGATTGCAGATGTAAAACTTAATTTATAAGATTGATTAGACACCCTTCAACATAAGGTCCAACAATAAAATAATGCAGTTATAATAACAATGACAACTATTGCAATAATAGGAACCGTATGCATTCAAGAAAAGAGGTAGGTCCCACCAAACAAAATACCTTAATTGTCAAAGGGTAAAGTCATGCATCTTTATAGCATACAGCAAAATCTGAACAGTGAACAGCTGCACTCCTCACAGGGCCACCATCCTCTTTACTTATGAGAGTGGTGAGACTACCACAGGCGTCCTCTCTGCAGATCTGAACATCTAAGAAGGTTGGTGGGATGGAGGCAATCTTTCAGATATTTGGAACCTAAATCATTCATATCCTAAAATACTAATGTGAGCTATGGTCAGTGCTGGAAAGTTAACCTGATTTTACTTTATTAAGCTTTTGTATGGTGAATAATCCCTCAGATGCAGCAGCTTGTCCCAAGCAGTATCTAGTGATGCAGATTGCTTTGAGCCAACTTATTTATTATGTGCACTTATAAATAATAAAGTGTATTAAAGGGGATGAATTACCTTGTTGAATCTGGTCGGCAACTGGTTTTAGGAGGTCCATTTGGCACACACAATAAAAGACTGTATGCCTATTCTCCATCCTACTCCAGACTGTCAGCAAGTCACATTGCATCATGTCATTTGCACACTTTCTCCCCCTAGGTTTGCATTAGGGAGAGTTGGCTCTTGGGATTTTACTTGCTCATTCTTCTCTGGTTTCTCTTCAGATCATATAAATCTTTTGCCTTTTACAGTCTTCTGAAGCATAGCTACTCTCCTTGGAACAAGTGTCTGGGACCGGAGTACCTTTTGCTCCTTTCCTTTTCGTTCATGTCTCCTCCTACTTGGTGCAAAACTGTTGGGAAAAATATGTGCATCTAACAGACAATAGCAGTTTCGATTTGACAAGTAAACAAGAACAGTAATAGTGCAGGTTGTTTGTTTGTGAGCCAGTGTGGTGTAGTGATTAAGAGCGGTAGTCACGTAATCTGGGAAACCGGGTTCGTGTCTCCGCTCCTCCACATGCAGCTGCTGGGTGACCTTGGGCTAGTCACACTTCTTTGAAGTCTCTCAGCCCCACTCACCTCACAGAGTGTTTGTTGTGGGGGAGGAAGGGAAAGGAGAATGTTAGCCGCTTTGAGACTCCTGAAGGGGAGTGAAAGGCGGGATATCAAATCCAAACTCTTCTTCTTCTTCTTCATTGTTTATAAGCTACCTTTGAGAGTTAACCTCCCAAGGTGGCTCACAACATTTTTTTTTAAGATAACATTTTGTTATAGATTATCAGATGGCTTTCCCTGTAATTTCCAAATATCCAAACTTGCCAAAGACATTTGTTTAGTAGCACAGAGACCCTGTAGAGTTGTGCCTGCAAAAACTCATTATTGTGCTTCTGAAACTTCTGAGCAGAAATGCAGAAGTGGAGGTCACCTGAATATTATGAGAACCATGTGCATAAGATGCAGCTGCCCTTTTCAAATAAGCTGCTGGGGAGCACCCTCACATCTGAAGAGAAGCAGGAGAGGCGGCAGCAACAACTTCGACGGCTCCAGGAGCTCAATGCTCGCCGAAGAGAGGAAAAGCTACAGCTTGATCAAGAGAGGTTGGACAGGCTGCTTTATGTTCAGGTAACCCTGCACAATGTTTGAGATGCAGCTTTGGGGAAGTTGAAAAGGAGAAGCTGATGGCAGGAGAACAGGATATGAAAATCCCAGATTTCATTCTTGGGGAAAATACTTCATGTCATGGGATCTCACTTTGATATCGTCTCAGTGAGAGAATTGCAGATACCACATAGTCGCCAGAAAATAAGGGCAAGTTTTTTGCTCATTTGGAAATGTTCTCCCGCCCTGGGCTTTTCTGCGATATTCCCCTTAGTTATATTGCAGCCAACAGAAATCACATGGTATTGTGTTTTGTGTGCAGGAACTGCTGGAGGAAGGTCATATGGATCAGTTTCACAAAGGCTTGATGGAACTCAACATGGACTCTGCTGAGGAACTTCAGTCTTACATTCATAAGCTGAGTATGGCCATTGAGCAAACCAAGCAGAAAATCCTACAGGCAGAAGTGAGCGTTGAAGTGGACGTTGTTGATAGCAAGCCAGAGGTACTGCAGCGAGGTTGCATTAATTCTGTCAGCACATAGCCATAAGTATATGCAAAACAGTTCTAAGACTGTATTTTATCGACTGTGTTACAACTTCCTGCAAGTTGTCTATTGCTATATTCTCCTGCAGCTGTCTCCTTTTTGTCTTGCCATTCATCACCATCCGTCTGCGTCATAGTATCTCAGTTGGTGAGTGCCAACAGGACTGCAGCAAAAACAGGGCCACTGAGAAACAAAAGGGAAGTATTGCATTGCTTGAGAGAGTCCAAAGGGTTGCAGAAGTAGAAAAAGATAGTCGGCAGGGCGGGGGGTGGGGGGAGCTTAAAGAGTCCCCTCCACCTATGAAAAGAAAATTGCCCAATGAGGACTGAGCATGGTCTGGGGTCACAGAATGCTTAGTGTCTAGGGAAAAAATGGGAAATGGATGGGTGCAGAGGAACAAAGTGTATTGAAGAAGGACATGGCTGGCATGAAAGAAGGACATCAAAGACTGAACAGGAGCCACTCCACTCTCCAGTGAAGCTGCTGAGAAGTAGGAGTGGTCCCTGGTGTATCTCAAGGTATGCAGAAATGCAAAATATAAAAACATGGAGGAAAATCTTCCCCCAAGAGCTCTGTGAGGCTATTTTCATATTTGCTGTTCTCGGAGCTTAGTAGCCTCATCTTGCAGAAAACTGAGCTGCCATTTGTTTTGAGCACTCTTGAGACAGACCATAGCCTGTTTTAAATTTTTTAAAAATATGGCCTATTAGAGGTTGAGGATAGGAAAACGGTGGATATTCAAGTTGGAATTATGCAAAGGTTCCTCCTTGGCATTTGGCATCTTTCTTGAGCATTTCTCGTGCCCTGTTACAAAAAAAGTTGAAAAATGGAGTATGAAATTAGGGTCAGCTTCACATATCAGAATTGGGTAGATGCCAAGAATATATCCTACTTTTCAGTGTATAAGATGAGGTTGTTTTTTGTTTTTTTTTTACTAAAATGTATCCTCTTCTGGATACATTTGAAGCAACTATGTATTGCTCCAAAGTACTCATCTCAAAAGTGAAGGTGCCTATTGACTGAGCCACTTACCAATATCATGGGCAGGGCTTTTTTCAGACAGAATTCACCAGAACTGAGTTCCGGCACCAAAAAACGCCCTGATCATGGGTCATAAAGTAATGAAACTGGTGAAACGTTAATGTCAAGTATGAGGGGAATGATAGAAAAGGGTGTGTGAAAGTTAATTGAAAGCTGTTGGCATTGCATACCACATTCTGAGCCTATGATTTCCATAAACTATGAAAATGAATACTGGTCGTGTAATGGCTTTGTTTTCATGAGCATTTGTCTAGGATGCGTAGGGCAAAGGAGAACCATGGACTGAAATCAGTGACATCTTCTAAGCAAGAGTTATTTGAGGATACATTTTTACTTCCATGCAGAAAAATGTTTAATCTTTATCGTTATGTAAGCCTTTATTTATAAGTTCTGTAAACTTTCTCATATTTGCTAAATTCAAAAATAGCCTTTTTTGGTTTACAGCTGGCAAAACCAAATTCTTGGCATGAAATTCCCAAACCCCAATTGCTTAGCATCACAGCTCTAAGTAAAGTAGCCTATCTCAGGTTTGAAACCTCACTCAGTAAATAGTTAAAAAATATATATATATTCAGCCAGCACTGGCAAGAGCTATGGAGGCATCCTGATTCAGTCATTTTAGCAGCCTGGTCTTTGTTGCCCCTTCTGGCATAATACTTACTTTCACTGAACATTGCTGCCTGAAAGTAGCAATTTTCTACTATTTACAATCCACTTATTTAGACTGCAAATATTGGTTTACTAGCTTCACATGAACAGACAAAAATACTTCATAAACCTGTTGATGAGTCTCAAATGTACCAAGTTTGTGCCATCCTGAACATTTAAACTTACTCTAGTCTTTTGTTGTCAGTTTGTGCCATCCTGAACATTTAAACTTACTAGTCTTTTGTTGTCAGTTATATATTTATGTGGATTAGGCATGCTTCTGAACAGAGGGTTTTAAAAAAGTGGATAACTGTGTTAAACTAATTGGATGTATATAAATATATTGCTTGATTTTATTATCTCATAAAATTTATACACATAACACCGGTCCTGAGAGATCTGCACTGGCTCCCAGTACGTTTCTGAGCACAATTCTAAGTGTTGGTGCTGACCTTTAAAGCCCTAAACGGCCTTGGTCCAGTATACCTGAAGGAGCATCTCCACCCCCATCGTTCAGCCCAGACTCTGAGATCCAGCGCCGAGGGCCTTCTGGTGGTTCCTTCATTGCAAGAGTGAGGTTACAGGAAACCAGACAGAGGGCCTTCTCAGTAGTGGCACCCGCCCTGTGGAACGCCCTCCCATCAGATGTCAAGGAAATAAGCAGCTATCCTATTTTTAAAAGACATCTGAAGGCAGCCCTGTTTAGGGAAGTTTTTAATATTTAATGCTGTATTGTTTTTAACACTCGATTGGGAGCCGCCCAGAGTGTGGCTGGGGAAACTCAGCCAGGTGGGCGGAGTATAAATAATAAATTATTATTATTATTATAAAAGAAAACCCCTCAAAGCAGTTTACAAAAAGGTAAAAGTAAAATTGAGGGGGAGAAATGTTTACTAAGGCTGTACTCCCAAGCACATTTAGTAGCCCCCTTGAATTTGGTGGGACTTTATGATTAATTGCATCATCTTAGAACTGCATAGCTGGCATTCAGCCAGCAGGAAAGGCTTGTTCATTCTGGTCATAACTGGTTTTAGACCTTGGCATTGGCAAGCCAGCTTCTGTGGCTTCCCTGTTTTAATATAATAACCTGTGGTCTCTTTCGTTTTCAAGATGCCTGATCTGGATCCAATGGGCAGTGAACAATCAATGGAAGACGTAGAAAGCATGAATGAATTTGAGCCCTTATTTGCTGAGGAGCAACCCGAAGTTGAAAAGCCAGTTACTACAGTACAGGTTTGTCTTTATACACATCCTGTCTCTTAGTCTACTTTACGGTATATATTTTTGCAAGGTTTTGCACAACCTTGATGGCAGAAAGTGAGGAGGAATTAAAGAACATTTTAATGAGGGTGAAAGAGGAGAGCGCAAAATATGGTCTGAAGCTCAACATCAAAAAAACTAAGATCATGGCCACTGGTCCTATCACCTCCTGGCAAATAGAAGGGGAAGAAATGGAGGCAGTGAGAGATTTTACTTTCTTGGGCTCCATGATCAATGCAGATGGTGACAGCAGTCACAAAATTAAAAGACGCCTGTTTCTTGGGAGAAAAGCAATGACAAACCTAGACAGCATCTTAAAAAGCAGAGACATCACCTTGCTGACAAAGGTCCGTATAGTTAAAACTATGGTTTTATCAGTAGTGATGTATGGAAGTGAGAGTTGGACCATAAAGAAGGCTGATTGCCAAAGAATTGATGCTTTTGAATTATGGTGCTGGAGGAGACTCTTGAGAGTCCCATGGACTGCAAGAAGATCAAATCTATCCATTCTGAAGGAAATCAGCGCTGAGTGCTCACTGGAAGGACAGATCCTGAAGCTGAGGCTCCAGTACTTTGGCCACCTCATGAGAAGAGAAGACTACCTGGAAAAGACCCTGATGTTGGGAAAGATGGAGGGCACAAGGAGAAGGGGACGACAGAGGACGAGATGGTAGGACAGGGTTCTCGAAGCTACCAGCATGAGTTTGACCAAATTGTGGGAGGCAGTGGAAGACAGGAGTGCCTGGCGTGCTCTGGTCCATGGGGTCACGAAGAGTAGGACATGACTAAACAACAGCAATTTTTGCATTCAGTCAGCTACACTGGGCATGAATTTTGAGCCCTGGCCTCACTAAGTAAGTCCTTGGAGGAGGCTCTATCCCTTGGCTGAAGTTTTATTATCTGTCAATAATAATAATAGTGACTTAAACCCATGGCATTGAAAAATGAAGATTGTAAACTCATGTTTCAGACACTGACTACCAAATCCCATTGACTTCAACCCATGGCTGTAATTCTGTGTATATTTGGGAGTAACTCTGTGAAACGTGCTTTCAAGTATACATGCATATGGTTGACCTATAGGAGAAGTGTTAATTTCCCCTCCCCAAAAATACTTGTAGCAATAGGAAGAAACATCCCCAAGAGTATCTGCTGTCCCCTTGATCACAGTTTATACCAGTTATATCTCATACAGCAGACATAATGTAAACTGTAAGCACCTAACATTTTCTAGATACTACACCAAACATTAAAAATACGAGTCCATGCCTGAGGGCTTACAATCTAGTAAATGCAGTACAAAAGGAACAAGGCATAGGAAAAGAACTGGGGAAGTAAATTCAGAAACTAATTCTTCGAAAAGTTACACAAATGTTTAATGACCAGGTAGCGTGGTTGTGGGAAATGGTTCTGGGAGGGGAGAAGCCAAAAGGCTTTCAGTCCCAACTGATAGAGTATCTTATGCTATCTCATCTCTCCTACTGCTGCAACTACCTATAATATCTCATAACAGAATGTGTTGAAAAGTTGAAGTCTATCTCTGGATGAGGGCAGACAATACAGATTCTGGTGGTGATAGAGCTTAATCCATATTTACGACATATTTTCAATAAAATGTCGAGCATTACATAAAAGGTTCTGACAAGTAGCAGTATGTTTCTGACTCTGATATTTTTACAGCCCGTGTTTAACCTGGCAGAGTATCACCAGCTCTTTATTGGCACAGAAAGAATCCGGGTTCCTGAAATTATCTTCCAGCCATCCTTAATAGGAGAAGAGCAGGCTGGGATGGCAGAAACCATACAGTTTGTCCTGGACAGGTTAGTTTTCAAAAGTGAACTCCTATTTAAATGACAGTGCAATCCTGTACATGTGTATCTGAAAATAAGCCTAGTTGAATTAAATGGTATTCTTAGGTAAATGTGGGTAGCATTGCAGCCTCTGTGTATTTAAGAACAAGCTGTCACTGTTCAGAGAGTACTTGTTTTTTCTCCTGTAGAACCCAAATAATTAATCTCATCACTTTTTTATATAAAAAACCCTCAGTTTTGCAAGATTCTGGGGGATGCCACCACATTAAATAAGGCATTGTGTGATTATACATTTTGTTAGCTGCCTTGAACATAGTGCATGATGCAGAGCACAAATTATATAAAAGAAGATGGTTGAGAGACACATTTGAAAGCCATGTACACACACAGTCCCCCTGTGTCTCACTGTTAAAATGTAAATTAACAGGCAGTCTGAAGAGAGGAGCTTTTTACTAGAAGGATATTTTGAATTTGAACAAACTAAAATCATATTTGTGCTTTAATCCTTGAAATAGTTTAAACATTAAATCGGCATCTACGACTACAGGGATTTCCCCTTCCCATCCACCCTTAGCACAGGGGTGGGGATTGTTTTTTACTCCAGGGGCCACATTCTTTTCTGGGCCACCTTCTGGGGGCCATATGCCAGTGTTGGGTGGGGCCAGAGACAAAAGAGGGCAGAACAACAAATGAATTTCACCTTCCATTCTCTGTCCTCAATCCCAGTCAGCTAGAAGCACTATGAATCTGTTAAGGGAGTTTTATTTATTCAGGTATCCTAAAGAGCAGCAGGAAAAACTTGTCCAGAATGTCTTCCTTACTGGTGGGAACATGATGTATCCTGGAATGAAAGCCAGAATCTACAAGGAGCTGCTTGAAATGAGGCCATTCCAGTCGTCTTTTCAGGTGTAGTATTGGCTTTAGCAATGCAATGGCTACATGCAGCATCCAAATACTGTACATGGCAACGATGACCAAACTTTATTGCACATGTGAAGCTAAGGGGGGCATTTGAACTGATGTAAAAAATCTACTGAATTGGGCAGCAAGCTTAAAGAGGGATGTAAATTTATAGAATACATTGGTAACCATGCTGGGCAGCATAAAGTATGGTAAAGGTAAAGGGACCCCTGACCATTAGGTCCAGTCGTGGTCAACTCCAGGGTTGCCCCGCTCATCTCACTTTAATGGCCGAGGGAGCCGGCGTACAGCTTCCGGGTCATGTGGCCAGCATGACTAAGCCACTTCTGGCGAACCACAGCAGCACACAGAAACACCGTTTACCTTCCCGCCGGAGCGGTACCTATTTATCTACTTGCACTTTGACGTGCTTTCGAGCTGCTAGGTTGGCAGAAGCAGGGACCAAGCAACTGGAGCTCACCCCGTCATGGGGATTCAAACTGCCGACCTTCTGATCAGCAAGTCCTAGGCTTTGTAGTTTAACCCACAGCGCCACCCAGGCAAAAATATTGTCGAGCACTTGAACCTTCATGTTCAGGGACTGTATGACCTTGAATTTGCTTGTTGGGAAGCAACAGTGTGGGAGAGCTACTGATAGCCCTGCTTTGTTTGAGTAGTTTCTTGGTTCATCACTGAGGAACAGGATGCTGGCTAAGAGGAAGCTTTTGGCTTTCATATTCTGGCAGTAGAACAACAAACGGGGGACATGGTTGCTGCATTCTGCTTTGTGTCTTTATAAAGGTAACCCTCCTTCCCGTTTTTCAGCATACAAGGCAGTTTACAAATGATCAAAGGAACAAGTTCTGAGAATGCACTGCAAGGGGCAGACCATAGAATATGAAAACGTTAAATCCAAAAAGCAAAAGAAACACTCCTTAAAGACTTGAGGAAAAGAAAAGCATTTTAGATTGGTGTCTAAGAAAGAAGAACTGACAGCCAGCAAACCTTTCTGGGGAATGCGTTCTATACAAGAGCTAGCAGAATAGAAAAGACCTTCGCTCTGGTTGTTACATTGCCAGCATCAGAGGTCAGGGCCATCCAGAGCACAGCCTCAGAAGGTCACCTTAAGGAACAGGTTGTTTCATACCAAATAGGATTGTCAGATGTTTGCACCATGTAGCTTTGTGTGCTGCCATTCTTGTTCTGTGGCCTTTGACTTCCACTAAACAGATCCCTTTATTGTCTTGCTGCCATCCAGGTGCATCTTGCTTCCAATCCTGTTTTAGATGCATGGTATGGAGCTCGAGAGTGGGCCCTGGAGTACATGAACCGCGATGAAGGCTGGGTTACAAGGAAAGATTATGAAGAAAAGGGTGGAGAATACCTTAAGGAGCACTGCACTTCCAACGTTTATGTGCCCATCCGTCTCCCAAAGCAGGCTCCGCGGGCAGCTGAAACTCCAGCATCCAGCAAAGCGCCGGGAACCGCCGCAAACAATGTCTCTGAGCAAGCATAGTATGCAGGCTGCAATGGTATGTAATTGCAAAATAGACACAACCTGTGTAAAGCTTTTCAGGACTGCAAGGCAGCTGCCATCCTGCAAAACCAGGTGCAAGTTTAAGTTCAACATTTCCGGGCACCTCAGCTTGTGCAGCGATCAATTGTGTGTTTTATCCATGGTTGCCATGGAAGAATTGCAGGCTCTTCACCAGTTTTTGGTGTAAAAAATGCAAAAGAAATATTGGCCTCATTGAGGCTAACATATCATGTGTTTTATATTAATAGACTATGCTGTAAAAATCTGCTGGCAATGTAAATAAAGTCTTTTGGGTTTTCCCCTCCCCATGTTTATCAGTGTCAAATGTTCCTAACATACCACAGGACTGATTTCCAGAGAGGTAGCCATATTCGTCTGCTGCAACAAAAACTATGAAAACTACATTATGCCAATATGGACCAAAGAGTTTATTTCAAGCTTTGGTGAATGTGAGCTTGCTTCATCAGATACATCAGTAGCAATGTTAATCCAGGAGGGGGAGCCTTTAGCCAAAGAAAGAAGGTAGTTTGAAGGAACAAATCTTTGCTGAAATTGAGATTTGGGGTTTTGTTTCTTATTCTAGTCATCTGTTCAGATAGTTGTGGACTTTTCCTTTCTTTTGTTCACTAGCTAAAGGGGGGGAAACCCACAGTATAGTTTCAGAAGTTTATTCTGACACACGTTTGTAAAACGAGAAGGTTCAGCAATGCATCAGTTTATGAAACATTTATTACATAAGGGAGGCAAACACTGGTGTTGGTAGAAAGAGAAAACGCCATATTTGGTTCAGTTAGGGCATCCTACATTAGTGATGAATTACTAATTGAACATGGCTGCATTGGTTAGTGACCCCCTGCATGCCAAGGAGAACAAAACCCTTGTTCATTACTCTTGCTTATATTAAGCAGCCATTGTTTTAGCCTGTCATAGTGCCACACAGATTCTCTTCTAAATGAATGTATCCCTGTATGCTTGAACATTGGCTCTATTAATCAGGCACACAACTGCGAATTAAGGAAAAACTGTAACTCTTTAACAAGGAGAGAAAATAGGGAAAGCAATTAGCCCAAATTATGGCCCAATTTTCAACTGTCAGTTATTGTAGTACTGTCCAGGTAAAACAGAACTTTAGTCTGCAAGGAACTGATCTGAGATTGCACTTATCACAGAAACTGGAGATAATTTGTCATTAATTGGTGCCTAAATTCTTGTATAAGGGCTAGTTCAGGGTTAGCTTGGGCAGGCTACATCCAGCTGCAGATGCTATTTTATTTATTACATCTAAATGCAGTTGGCTGCTGATGTGCTCTCAAGCACTCATTAAGGTATAGCAAAAAGTTAATGCCATAGTTTTCTCAAGGTGGGAAACTTTCAAGCTCTCAGAACAAGGTGAAAAAGCATAAGCTGGGATGTATAGTTCTCAATGTAGAACACTGGGAAGTTCACAAACTTAAGTAGGTTTTCTAACAATGAAAAAGAAAAGCAGCCGAATGGCCACAAATAACCTATCTGAACAAATGTACGTTGATCACTTCATATACAACAACCAAATGTGTGTTGTATATGTAATATCATCCTCAGTAAAGTCTTAATGATCTGGATTCTTACAACATAGACAACACCCTGCCTTTCAGTCCAATTTGCCAATTGCAAATACATCAACACTAGCTTCTCGGCATCATGTACATTTGCCTTAGAATAGCCATTAGGCTGTCTTCTTAAAATTCTTCTAAATAACTTATGAAATGAATCTGTAAACTTTGTAGTTTACTGCTTTTTTTATTAATATGCATCCCAACTTACGTATTTCCTTGCTGCTGAATGAGATTTCCATTTGTGTTTCCTGACTAAGAAAAAGATTCCACACTCCTTCAGCTCAGATGTAAGACATAATACTTTTATGTAATGTTGTGCCTGAGCACAGGTGATCCATAATAGGGAGTCCATTTATAGGCAGTTGGCAAGCATTAGCTGTCTTACAGAGTCTGCTTGGTTTGTGCAAGTCTGTCACTTTTGGCCCCAGGCCACAGTCAGGGCAATTGAGGCCCTCAAGGCTGCAGCAGTAGATTATCAAGGCAACTCTTAGGTGGTTAGGTTTCAAGCATCCTGTATCTTTCTTGCTTTGCCTATGTCATTGTTGGAATGCGATTTAACTTTTCAAGATGGCAGTATCTAGAACTGAATGCAGTACTGCAGATAAGACTGTGACCATTGCTGGAGAGACAGACACGCACATTTCTTTCCAATTCT
This sequence comes from Podarcis vaucheri, assembly GCF_965113315.1. NCBI lineage: Eukaryota > Metazoa > Chordata > Lepidosauria > Squamata > Lacertidae > Podarcis > Podarcis vaucheri. The sequence goes on from NC_138764.1 coordinate 81,536,724, forward strand.
TAGGTACACAGTGCTTCTGTGTTAATGTAAGACAGTGATTGTCTTTGAACCACACATGTCTCTGAAAGGTAATGAAACCAGATTATTGTAAACTTCATTATTCCTCATTGAATGGTTAAAATCTACAGAATTATGTGACCTGGACCATGTTCAGAATTGTGGAATATACAAAATCCTGAGGTTAAACACACAAGATGCAACAATTCTGCACTCTGAAGGCACAAGCATTTTGTTCATGTTGCCTGCATGTGTTCATTTTTAGCCTCAAAGTGATGACATTTAGAAACTTGCTTAGAAAAGTCCAACCCTTATTTTAATACTCTACTTAGGCATATTGAAGCAGCAACTTTGTGCAGCTGACTGCTTGCAAGTTGTTTGTGCCCCAAATTTGGCCACCACACAGTTTATCTTCAAAATGATTGTTTTTTTGTTTTCGTCTTGCCTTGACAAAAGATTAAGAATCTAATCTCCCACTAAATCAGTGGCAAACGTCCTGCTGATTTTAACGGGCAGGATTGTACCTTGACTTTAAATTGCAAAGATAAAGCAGGAATAATCAGGTAGTACTATTTTTGTTTTACCCTGCTCCTTTGGCAAGCTTTCTAACAGCACTTTAGCTTCAAAACGTCATTCCCAGAACTCTACCATTAACCACAATAATGGGTCAATTAAGTGTACCAGGAAGTAATGACAAGGAAATAACAAGAGACGTGTTGATTTCAGCTGCCCCCAGACAAAAGAAAATTAATGTTTGCCAAGTGGAAAACGTTAAAATCAACAGCAGGGGACTGGAATAAATATGTTCAAGTTTGTAAAGTCTTATGAAGGACACAACACAGTAGAAACTAGGGCTGCAGTCCTGAGCACTCTTCCCAAGAAAAAGGTCCCATTTAACCGAGTGGGACTCCTGTGTGAGTAAACATACTTAGAAGCAGCTGTAAGTCCCATCACCAGTGTTAACTGGAGTTTGCAATTTAGTTAAACCAATTTACAACCTAGTATTTTGTTATGTTTTGATTTTTTTAAAGTTGATGTTAACCAGAATAGCGGGTCAACGTCACGTATCATTTGCTAGTTTTCCTGCTGCAACAAGCTGATCTTGGCAGGAGACAAGTGTACCTATTTTTTTCTGACAAAGGATGGAGATTGGGATTAAAGAAGGGATATTACTACTACTACTACTACTACTACTACTAAGCCCATTGTTGAAATGTGAAGTAGAAGTCTCTCCATTTGCTTACATTTGGCACTTTGCATGGCCAAGCACATAAAGAAGAAAATCTGCAATCATTTTTACCTTTTTTATTATTGTATTTTGCTGGGTGGGTGGTGGTGGTAATTCTAGTCTAGGGGTTGATGCTGTGCCTGCAATATGTGACTAGTTTTGAACAAGTTGTTGTTGTTGATGATGAACCACCCTCTTGATGAAGGGTGGTATGTAAATCTAATAAGCAAAGTTTAATTGATGAAACAGTTTAATTGATGAAAATAAAAAAAAATAAAAGGTATCCTATTGCATTATAAAAGTTAACACAATTCCATATATACTTATCTAAGGTATAAGTATTATTGTTTATCTATCCCCTACCGTATTTTGTATAAATGCTTTTCATGTATCATTATACTTGTTCATGCAACGTCTCTGTCTATAAGCAATCCTTTCATAAGTTGCAAGTGCAGTCATATCTTTGCAGTGCATCAGTATCAGTCTTTTGGCACAAAGAATCCATTTATGTTAATAGGTCTTGACTTTTTGGCAGGTACTCCTTGGGAGTGGGTGTTAGAGTTAAACATACAGTAGTGATCAAAATATTCAAATATACTTTCTCTCAGATAAGTGTGTGAGCATATATTCTCTTTTGCACACACAATCTAGTGACCAAATGAGATTTGTATATGTGGTTACTATTACGAAGATAGCCTGGTCCCAGGTTATGTCCTTGCATGGGGTGATTTCTACCCTTCTGGCCTAGTAATTTAATTACGCTAATCTGTGTTTATTGGGATGCGGGTGGCGCTGTGGGTTAAACCACAGAGCCTAGTGCTTGCCAATCAGAAAGTTGGCGATTTGAATCCCTGCGACAGGGTGAGCTCCCATTGCTCTGTCCCTGCTCCTGCCAACCTAGCAGTTCGAAAGCACGCCAAAATGTGCAAGTAGATAAATAGGTACTGCTCCGGCGTGAAGGTGAACAATGTTTCCGTGCGCTGCTCTGGTTTGCCAGAAGCGGCTTAGTCATGCTGGCCACATGACCCGGAAGCTGTAAGCCAGCTCCCTCGGCCAATAAAGAAAGATGAGTGCCGCAACACCAGAGTCATCCGCGACTGGACCCTAATGGTCAGGGGTCCCTTTACCTTTAATCTGTGTTTATCTCCTTTATGAAACATGCAGTCCAACTACCAGAGACAGCCACAGAGGTTAGTTTTTGCCAATGATGTAGAAGCAGAACCTAGACTTTCCCTAAAGCTCAGGTCCCGTGGAAAACAGAACCTATTATCTCTTAAATCATTACGGGTTGCTGCAGTTCCTTACATACCTTTTCACTGGCTTGGCTGTTTTAATTAATATGCCACATCTGTGTTTTTAGGCAACCACATACTTTTGATCCATGAATAACTGAACTTCTGGCCAAGCTACATGTTATACAACTCTCTCTCTCTCTCTCTCTATATATATATATATAGCAGGAGTCTGGCGGTCATTTTAAAGTGTTAAAAACAGCAGCTTCTAATGAGTGCAACTAGGAATTGAGATGCAGGGGAAAGGAGGATCTAAATCCCCCCCCCCATTTTATCAACACAAAAAACAGTGACAATTTGTTGTTGACAAAGGACATATAAAAGGCCCCATTACCTTCAGTAGCTTAGGGCCTCATCAAAGCTAAATCTGGCCCTGATTGTCCTCTAATCTGACTAATCTTCACCAAACACAGTTTTTTCTTCCACCATAACAGCCCTCAGAAAACTGATGTGTGCTGTTGTGTACAAGTGTACCATTTGAGCTTCCCTAAGCACCACACTTAGCTGCAAGTACATGTGGCTTCCGGGACGCGGGTGGCGCTGTGGGTAAAAGCCTCAGCGCCTAGGGCTTGCCGATCAAAAGGTCGGCGGTTCGAATCCCCGCGGCGGGGTGCGCTCCCGCTGCTCGGTCCCAGCGCCTGCCAACCTAGCAGTTCAAAAGCACCCCCGGGTGCAAGTAGATAAATAGGTACCGCTTACCAGCGGGAAGGTAAACGGCGTTCCGTGTGCTGCGCTGGCTCGCCAGATGCAGCTTTGTCACGCTGGCCACGTGACCCGGAAGTGTCTCTGGACAGCGCTGGCCCCTGGCCTATAGATGTGAGATGGGCGCACAAACCCCAGAGTCTGTCAAGACTGGCCCGTTCGGGCAGGGGTACCTTTACCTTTACCTTTAAGCACCACACTAGTTCACCTATGTTAGACGTTCACCGGTTTGGCAGGGTTAATGGCACACTCTCTCTCGAGCGATTGCCTGGCAAAAGGAGATCGACGTTTCTGCACTCCTTTCCAAGTCATTTATTACCTTGGGAATTGACACACATTCCTGTTTCTAGGTCACTCATGCGTCTGCTAGTGGCTCGGAGACGGATTTTGCTAGAGAACAGTGCCGTATATCATAAGAGGTCTTGAGAGGAGGTCAAGGGCCCCTGGGACATTTTGTTCTGCATCCAAATGGAAGGAGGCAGGCCATTTCCCCTTTTAGTTAGCAAGAGAAGTGCACACACCCCTCATGTTCTCAGGCCACGTGTAGATTAATCTTTGGAAACGGCTCTCACAAGCAACTATTGTACCCTGTGAGCTAGTGTTAGTGTTTACACAATAAAAAATAAAGTGCACATAAATGAGGTGCAAATACATAAAGTGCACATTTTACTGCTGCCATAAAAGCAGTGACTGCCTTGTATAAACATGTTATTTTTTTGGGGGGGTGATTATCAACACACATTTTTAAAATGTTTTAAAAATTAATTTTTATGTTGTGTGTACTTTGGAACAAGTCTCAGCTTCCTCCTGAACTCTGAAAGAGCTGCCTTTGCCCAAATGTTTGAGAGAAGATCCTGATATTCTGTGAAGCTGTCTCTGTGTATGTGTTCTTTAAAAATGGATAGATGAATGTTGTAAGAAAATAGCTCTTGGCAGAAGACTCTGGCATGAGTACGAGTAAGGGCTTTCTCAAAAATTCACTTTTTGAGTCTGGTTTTTCTTACAGTACAAAGAAGCAAGTTTTCATACATCTTCCAGATGGTTCCTTACAATGATTTTAAAATACAAGTCAAGGAATACCTAGGAGTAGTATTCAGAAAACATCTGGAAACAGCTGCATTGATTGATGGTGCCATTTGCGGGTCTTGTTTTGGAATGAATTATACTGTTGATCTTACAAGCAATATGCCAATTCCACCTTTTTTTCCTTTTTTACACAAGGGGGTTCCTGCGTCTGTCTAATATTAGGCAGAATTAGTCTGTGTAATATGTGACTTAGGAGTCAGAGGGAACAACTCGTAAATCTGAGATACAAACTGAGATACTCATAAATTGCTGGCAGTGCTGTGTGTTGGGTTCAATCCTACTCATGCACGCTGGAGGTTGTCTTATTCAGCTTATTGGGTAGCGTTCACTGGGTGTCTCTCTGATGATGGAAAGCAACTGGCAGAACAGGGATGGAGGAAATTTTCAGCGATTCCTCCCCCTGCACCCCCTCCCAAAATTTACTCCAAAGGATTGCGTCTGGAGCAGTTTTTGAGAGAGGTTGCAGGGAACGGGGGTAATTGCTGAAAGCTTGCACACCTCCTTTTTTAGCTAACAGATGCCTTCCATCAGCGAAGTGACACCCATTAGATTCCACATAGTGGAAAAATGTGGCATAAACAAGCATAGGATTGGACTGTTAGAAGCTGCAAGTACATCTGATAATGTGTGTGTCGAGTCCCATTAGCAACCTAGATAGGATGATTATTCTAAGTTTTGAATGCCTTCAAAAAAATCCCCAGTTGTAATTCTTGGGGCTTTGCAGGTTTTCTTCGAGGTAACGGCTGTGGCCAGCATTTGTAAGATCCAGGCTGGAGTTAAACCTAACTTCCATGAAGCCAGTGTCACACTAGCATTCTAATTCTACCATGCACCTCTTTTTCTCCAGCACGGCACCGCAAGCCACCTATTTTTTATTATTCTGTTTTCTACAGTGCTCAAAAAGATATGGAGGTAGTGCAAGTTTCTTTGCTTCTGAGTCAGCTTCCCCAGTGGCTTCTGAGTGGCAATAAACATAAGGTCTGTGAGCAGGGTTTGACGTTTCGGCCTTTGCTAAGAGAAGGAAGTCAGGTTGTAGATTTAAATAAAACATTACCTTGAATGCCCCCACCACACCTTGTAGTCTAAACCAGTGATTCCTAGTTAGCTAATTACATATATTTTTCAAAATCCAAGCCACAGACCCTCCTACTTTTGAAAATTTTGATAACTATGGTAGTTGCCTCTGCAAAGCAATTTTTTGAACAAAATGTGGGGTAGCTTCGAATAAGCAAAGGATTTTTGATATACTAAAAGACAGTCCATAAAATTTGTGATATTACCATGCAAAAATGACAAAAAAAATAGTTGAAGGGGGGAGGCAAGGGATGGGGCTATAGACCCCCTGGGTGTGTTATTTGGACCTCTAGGGATCTCTGGACCCCTAATTGGGAACCACTGGTCTACACCCTTAATGAGCAGATTGCGTGCATGCAATGATTCCGGAAGTGTGCAGAAAAAACGTAGAACATAGTGCTAGCTGTGGCAGTCACATTCTTGATAGTGTTCATGCATGCATGCAGACACATCAAAAAGCAAATTTTTTGTCTTTATGCCAAAAATAAATGCTTGAAAGTATACAGAGAGGTATAATACTCATTTCAGTCTTGGGATCAAGAGGTTGGGAATGCGGCTTCAGGGCCCTGCCTGATGACCACACAAAGCAACTGCAAACATATACATGTTAATGCGGAAGCCCAACTGTGTTTTTAGCTAAGCGTGTGTAGCATAGGAGCTGGATTCACTATCCCCACTGCAAGGTAAATGGAGGTGGGAGAAGTGGGTCACACTATAGGCTCATACTTCACCTGTGGTGATCCATATACCGTATTTTTTGCACCATAACACTCACTTTTTTCCTCCTAGAAAGTAAGGGGAAATGTCTGTGCATGTTATGGAGGGAATGCCTACGGATGGCGGGGGGGGGGGATCTGCTGCAGTCGTGAGCAGAGGATCCATGGTTCCCCTTCCCTCCTCCATGGCTCGCTTTGAAACAGCAAAGCGGGAGAAGAGCCGCTGAGTGGGGAGGAGAGAGGGACAGAGAGCCTGCTTCTTTAAAGGAGCAAAGTGGGAGAGGAGAGGAGCCTTCTCCACTTATACCCCTCTTCTTCATTATTAGCAGCATCCTTCTCCACCCACCCCATGCGTGCTCCTTCTCCACTTATACCCCTCTTCTTCATTATTAGCAGCATCCTTCTCCACCCACCCCATGCGTGCTCCTTCTCCCCTTAAACCCCTGTTCTGCATTATTAGCAGCATCCTTCTCCACACACCCCACGCGTGCTCCTTGTCCTTTGAGTGCTTTTCCTTCCCTCCCCACTTAAAACGTGGTTACAAAGCACGGATCCACATGGATCCTCAGGATTTTTGCACTGGGTCACCCCAAATTCACCATCAGATCACACGTCTGTGGCCACAGCATGAACCACAAAAATCATACATCCACTGTTTCATTTAGAATTTTTTTTTTCTTGTTTTCCTCCTCTAAAAACTACGTGCGTGTTATGGTCGGGTGCGTGTTATAGAGTGAAAAATACGGGTAATAATGTGATGCTATAGAATCTCAAGTTATAGAGTCAGGGTTCCAGATACTGCCCAGTTGCAAGAGTGTGCCCTGCCAATGCTGCAATTTGCCATTGCTTTTATTTTGATAGATTCCTGTTAGAAGCTATTGTGGCAGGATGTGTTCAGGGGAGAAATTATCTCTGTGGTAGCCAGACAACTGCATGATTAATACCTATTACCGCTAAACAAACAGCTCATTAAGTTCTCTCCAGGAACCATGCTACAACGCACCACTTGAGGTTAAAATGAAGATGTTCCGAGGCTTCTGAAATTAGATGGAGAGGGGAAGCATCATTTTGGGTTCAAAATAACTTGCTTTTGATTAACAATAAACAGAGATCCAAGTGCTTGCAACGTAGTGGATTGTTACAGAGGGAAGGGGTAAGTAGACTTCAGTTTTCTGAGATCTACTTGCCTTTTGTTGAGAACTCTGGGGAACCCTGTTGGGCCAGATCTCTATTTCCCCATCCTGGCTTGCCAACTTCAATAGGAGATACTGCCGAAGCAGGATTGAACTCCCCACATATCAGCTGTTGTGCAGGGAGTTCAATCCTGATTTCTGCAGGGTTCAGGCACATCAGCTAGTTTCTCATGGAAATCAGCTGGCACACCCAAGCCAGTCAGGAATGAACTCCCTGCTTTCTACAGCCTCACCTCCATCTTCTCATCACATGTGATATCCTTGCCATTCAAAGATCACTGTCTCTCTAGAGAGGCCAATTCTATGTACTGCCCCACCACCCCAAACTCTGCTCCAACCTCCACTTGCCCTGGGACTGCAGAAAGAAAGGTCCTTGGATTAGTGGCAAAAAAGTCCTCTGGGAAGTTCTACCATTTTCATCCAAGCAAGAAAACAGCAAAAGCATATTGCCTGGCCCAAGCTGTTAACAATTCAGCATGGATTGTCAAATGTACTCCATCATGTGTGCCTTTTTCTTCCACTCTTCTTCCCTCGAGTGTCCTTTTCTTTTTAGGATACACTTTCTTCAGAGGGGAAAAACTTCCACTCAAGATAAATATCTCAGTACTGTACATTATTTCAGAGCAGAAATAGCAGTCTCACCTTCCCTTATTGCAAAAGGACCATGCAAGTCCCTATGCAGTTTTTTCGGAGCTGAGCTAACCTTTCTCAGAATCTAATAATAAAAAAGCAATATTTTAGCAACTATGAAGGCATGAGGGAAACATCTCATATTACATTGATGGTTGTGGGCACTATGTCCAGGACAGTTAAAACAGCAACAACCAGGCATATTAGTAGAAATACACAATTTTTTTTAATTAAAGTGTACAGTTCCACTAGCAACTGCAATTTGTGTAACCTCTTTTCCCTACAACAGAGGCAAAATGCTTGTATGAGTCATGCAAATGCTTGCAAGTGTGCCTTGATCACCACCAAAACTAGTTGTCTGTATAATCCTTTTGCATTTGCAGCTGTCTTCATTGCCCTCTGCTGTTTTCCAAGAAAAAACCATGAAATTTAAAAACACAGGGGCTAATAAAAGGTGGGTAGTGTAGAGCCAGAGGCAAAGCTAAGTGGAATCTTAAAATTGTTAAATCGATAAATCTAGCTGATTGATTAAAATATTTCAACTCAAACCATAACCTGTTCCAAGCATAGTGTTGGATTAGAAGTCTGAACAAAGAAAAACAGCTGCCTGATTATGTGCTTGAAAGACAAAGAATACATTTTAAAAATAGAAAACATGCCCTTAAGCACTTGATTTTAATGCAGTTTTGACGCCTTTTGCTATGAAAGCAGGAAGTATGCTCATCTGAGGTAAAAGCCATTAAAAATGAACAATGAGTTCATTTCTCTGTCTCCAAAGTGGTCTGTAAAGTGTTATCTAGCTTCACTGAACCCAGCTCTAGCAATACAATCCTATAAACGTCTACAGTGGTGCCTCGCAAGACGAAATTAATTCGTTCCGCGAGTCTTTTCGTCTTGCGATGTTTTTCATCTTGCGAAGCACGGTCCGTCGCAACTGCGCCTCTTCAAGCGGCTTTAAGAAAAAAGCGAACAAACTCGCAAGACGTTTTCGTCTTGCGAAGCAAGCCCATAGGGGAAATCGTCTAGCGAAGCAACGCAAAAACTGAAAAACCCTTTCGTCTAGCGAGTTTTTCATCTTGCGAGGCATTCGTCTTGCGGGGCACCACTGTATTTAGAAGTAAGCCCCATTGAGTTCAATGAGATTGACTCAAGCGAAAGTATGTGCAGGAGTGCCGCCTAAAATGCTGTCTCTGGGTGCACACAAATGCCTTGATGTCATATGCTGACCAGTTTATTCGGAAGGGTAATTGAATTAGGTAGGTTCAAATGGAAGCCAAGTAGATCTGACAATTCTGCATATATATTCAGTGCTAACAACTAAATTGCTAAGTAACATTTCTTGGGATCAACTCCAAAGTAAACCACTTCATTCCTCAGTAACTGCATAGTCTGAGGCCTGCTGCCTGACATCTCTTTCAAGAAGATAGGCAAAACATAAACCATAGCTTTGATACTGGGTGATATCAGATGTTAGTTTTCCACTATTGAACCCAAGGCAGTGTATATATGCTTCCCAGTCCAGGCACTGACCAGATGCAGATCTGCTTATCTTCAGCAAGATGGGGGTTTTATATGCTTTCTGCCATAACCTGATAACTCCCCCCCCCCCATTAGGCATTTTGCCCACTTGGTCATTCCATCACACATCCCAAAATCCTGTGGCAGAGGTTGCTCACCTGCCAAACTGATGTGGAAGGGGTTTCCCTCAAGCTAGAGGCTGAAAATGACTGCTCTGAAAGAAAGCGCTCTACAACGCAATGTCTACATCTTCAGAACAATTGTGCACGCATCTAGATGATAGACTGAGGCTGAGCCAACTTTGGAATACTGAAAATTTCAGGTGACAGACACAGCTTGTAGAAAGGAAGATTAAGGGGAGCAGTCTTCAAATATCTGAAGGGCTGTCATGCAGAAGATGGAGTGGGTTTTGTTCTCTGCTACTGCAGAGGGCCTGACAAAAACCAATGAGTAGAAATGGCAAGGAAACTGATTTCAACTACATTGTTGTTGTTCTTGTTTAGTCGTTTAGTCGTGTCTGACTCTTCATGACCCCATGGACTAGAGCATGCCAGGCACTCCTGTCTTCCACTGCCTCCCCCAGTTTGGCCAAACTCATGCTGGTAGCTTCGAGAACACTATCCAACCATCTCGTCCTCTATCGTCCCCTTCTCCTTGTGCCCTCCATCTTTCCCAACATCAGGGTCTTTTCCAGGGAGTCTTCTCTTCTCATGAGGTGGCCAAAGTATTGGAGCCTCAGCTTCACGATCTGTTCTTCCAGTGAGCACTCAGGGCTGATTTCCTTCAGAATGGATAGGTTTGATCTTCTTGCAGTCCATGGGACTCTCAAGAGTCTCCTCCAGCACCATAATTCAAAAGCATCAATTCTTCGGTGATCAGCCTTCTTTATGTTCCGGCTCTCACGTCCATACATCACTACTGGGAAAACCATAGCTTTTACTATACAGACCTTTGTTGGCAAGGTGATGTCTTTGCTTTTTAAGATGCTGTCTAGGTTTGTCATTGCTTTTCTCCCAAGAAGCAGGGGTCTTTTAATTTTGTGGCTGCTGTCACCATCTGCAGTGATAATGGAGCCCAAGAAAGTAAAATCTCTCACTGCCTCCATTTCTTCCCCTTCTATTTGCCAGGTGGTGATGGGCCCAGTAGCCATGATCTTAATGAACATGACTAAGTTTGGACCATTAATTCCAATGCGCCTGCTATGAGTAAAAATTTGTTAAATACAACCCTATATCTTTCATATCATCTCTTCTAAACCTCTTATGTCATTCTGCTGTTTCATGCTTGAAGAGGTAACTAAAACAGACAGCATGGCGAGCTGAGAAGTAAAACCAAACAGTTTATACACATTTTTCCTCCCATCTTAACAGGACTGGGCAGCCATGCAAGTTTGTACAGAAAACAAACTCTGCTGCTGTTAGAGGAAATCATTTGTAGGTCTTAAGTGAAAAATGGAGGTTATCCAGCCAGACGTTAATCACTTTAAAGTCTATTGATTTTCAAAAAGAGACTGCTTAAATCTCTTCTATTGAAATCGATGGGATTTAAAAGTGATTAACTTTTATTGGATCAGGCCCAATAGATCTCTTTTAAAAATGTTTTCGGTGCCTTTCTACCAGGCTTCTATATCTCCCCGGCTCAACTCTGGAATTTAATTTTGCATTGTAATGTCTGAACAATGTGCTTGAACAAGTTTATATTGTTCAGGGCGGCAAACTAGCCTTTGCTGCCTTATTTTACTTAAACTCCCTCTACCACTTTCCCTAAGCAGCAATTTCTGGCTTTTAAAGGGTTGTGTCGCCTAGTCTGTACCTCTGTCTGTTGCTGATTGCTTCTTTTTCTCTTTTCTTCTATGACAAGTCCTAATTTTCCAGCAAAGGAATGTAAATTCTGCAGCTCGTAAAGCTGAAATTGGGGGCCTTCTTCAGCCTCATGGATTTATTCCCATTTGTTTGTTTAATTTATGGACCACCTACCTTTTTATTTGTTTATACCCTGACCCTTTCCTTGAAAACAATCATTTAAAAACAGTTAAACATTGATAGAATTAAAACTATATATGTATCTAAAATATATTACAACCATACACATAATCACAATAAAAACAGCAGGGCACCAGCCCTTTCCTTAAGAGTAGTCAGTTCCCCAAAGCCTGTTTGAACAATAAAGTCTTCAGCTGCCAGTGGAAGGACAACAAGGAGGGAGCCAGTCTTGCATCTTTAGGGAGGGAGTTTCAAAGTCTGGGAGCAGCCACCGACAAGGCCCATGTTTGTCAAGTTAATGTATGAAGATACACAAAACAGAAACAAAAAACCTCATGTGACATGGCACTACAGGACAACATCCTTTTGTGTTGCAGTCTCCCATTTCATACCTACAAATATATCTGTAATATCTCCTTTATGTTGCCATACTATCATGCTCCTCATCATCTGTGTTCCCTTGCACCAGGAAAGTTGTCAGTGGCTGCAAAATGTGGGGTGTGCAGGGCTAAATCATGCTCACCAACCCCACAAAAACATATTATTATTTTATTATTATTTTTTGAATTTATATACCGCCGTATACCTGCAGGTCTCAGGGCGGTTCACAGAATAAAATCAGGATATAAAACCACAAAGTACATGATCAAAATAGAAACAGCAACAGCCCAACAACCCCCAGTTCACTCTGCTGTGAACTGGAAAAGGGAGCTTCCTTTCTCCAGGCACAGAAACACAGCAAGTTGCCTATGGTGGAAAAGAGTGGTCTCTTCCAGTTGACTACTTTGCTACGTGCCCTGTTGATAGAACTAGTTAAGTTACAAACGTGTTGTGCCTGAACCCAGTAATCAAGGTTCAACAAACAGGACACTAGGGGCCTAAGGAGATAGACCTTGAAGTTTATAGGCCTTACCTAATGCTAGTCTTGCTCAGAGTAGACCCATTGCAAGTACTGAGACCATATAACACCGGTCCTGAAAGACCTACATTGGCTCCCAGTATGTTTCCAAGCACAATTCAAAGTGTTGGTGTTGATCTTTGAAGCCCTAAACGGCCTCGGCTCAGTATACCTGAAGGAGCGTCTCCACCCCCATCGTTCTGCCCGGACACTGAGGTCCAGTGCCAAGGGCCTTCTGGTGGTTCCCTCACTGCGAGAAGCTGAGCTACAGGGAACCAGGCAGAGGGCCTTCTCGGTAGTGGCGCCCACCCTGTGGAACGCCCTCCCATCAGATGTCAAACAAATACCTGACATTTAGAAGACATCTGAAGGCAGCCCTGTTCAGGGAAGTTTTTAATGTGTGACATTTTAATGTATTTTTAATCTTTGTTGGAAGAGTGGCTGGGGAAACCAAATAATAAATTACTATTACTGAATATGACTAACTTAGGTTCCATTTAATTTCAATGGGACGCAGCCTCGACAGTCACTGGCAGAGGAAGAGGAGTGGGGGGGAGCACACTGCCCCCAGCAGCGCGATTCCGGTGGGGTCCCTCACGTTTGTCCCCCCCCCCCAACTGGGCACCACGCCCCCAGGACGTGCGCCAGCCCCGCCCCCGCCTGCTCTCCGCCCCCCGGTGCCGGAGCATGAAGCTCTGTCACTGTCGACAGTGTACTCCAAGGAAGCTCTACAGAAACTCATCAACTGTTTTGTCCAAGCCTGAGTGGTGTTCGGCCATGGAATCCCTTGCAGTTGACCACAGTGCCTGGAGGCAGACAGGTCGTGTATCCACAGCAGTGACCAGTGGAGAAATGACCATTGGGAGGAGCGCAGAGAGAAGGAACACCATGGTACATCTGTAACAGCAAAACCAGACCCCTTCATCTGCCCCAGCTGCAATAAAACATGTCTCTCCTGTATCAGTCTCTATAGCCACAGTAGGCGCTGTAACTCTCCAATGGTTTGACTTGACCCCTGAAGGCGCACTCTTCCACTCTCCCAAGAGAGATGGATGCCAACATTGTTGCTCTAGGTAGGACCAGCATTGCGTACATCCTTAAATTCACAATCCTTTTTTTAAAAAAAACATTTTACTTGTTTTTATTAATAATCTTACTGTTTTATTCTTTTTTGTAAGACACATTGAGGTTTTTTTACATAAAATGTAGTATATAGATTTGATGAAATAAACAAACATTAAGGTCTAGAAACGCGAGTTTAGTGTTTAAAAACAAAGACAGGTGGGATTATCAAAATGTTTAATTGTACACCCCATAAACATTCTGTATTTCTAAACATGCTGCACTGAAGGTCAAAGTGGTGGAAAGGCAGAGCATCAATCTTTTTAGCAAACAGTAGAGGAGCCTGTCACAAAAAAATGTAAGGTGGTCAGATGTCCTCTCTCCTCAACTCCAATAATTTGAGCACTGTTTTTCTCTTACCTGGTGACAGTGATGGACATGTTAAGCAAGCGTTTTAAGCTCTGCATAAGTGGGAAGCTGCTCAAGTGTCCTTTCAATCACGCATCTCTCCTGCTCTGTTCTTGGAAGGTCACAGCTTATCCTCTTATTTACTAAAGTGTGACTTCTTTATCCAGTATCTCGGGATTTCTTGCAAGCACGCTTAGCTCCCCTTTGCTAGAATGGTTCTGTCCTTACACCCAAGTGCAGGTATATAAGCCCATTAAGGCTGCAATCCTACACACGCTTACTCGGGAGTAAAATCCCATTGAGATCAATTGATCAGTGTAAGTCACTTAAGATTCCTGATAGGTAAGCAATCGGGAGTTGTCATATACGATAACACGGTCAACCTAGGACCTGAACCAAGTTATAAGAAAGGAGATTCCAACTAAACACCAAGAAGTCCTTTGTGACAGTAAGAGCTGTCCGACAGTAGAACGGACTTCCGCTGAAGAAGGTGGACTCTCCTTCCTTGGAAGTTTTTAAGCAAAGGTTGGATGGCCACCTGTCATGCAACAACAACAACAACAATATTTATACCCCGCCCTTCCCGGTTCAGAAAACCTGGCTCAGGGCGGCTAATAACAAATTTAAAACACTTAATTGATGCAACAAAAAACAGCATAAAATACAGTATAAAACGTGAATAACAAATTCAGAATTCAAAAATCAATTTGGGGGGGGGGGAATCCATCCAATAAACATTAGATGATCACCAGGGCAGGCTAAGTTCAAACTGAAAGCCAGATAGAATAGCTCTGTCTTACAGGCCCTGCAGAAGGAAGTTAAATCCTGCAGGGCCCTGGTCTCAAGGGACAGAGCATCCCACCAGGTCGGAGCCAACACTAAGAAGGCCCTGGCCCTGGTGGCATGATCTGGTGTATAATCTTGTTGAGATTCCTGTATTGCAGGAGGTTAGACTAGATCAGCCTTGGGGTCCCTTCCAACTCCACAATTATATGGTTCTATTGTTATAAAGCATATGGTTTTCAGAAAGAATCCTGGGAACTGTGGCTTGTTAAGGGTGTTGGGAAGGTAAATTACAGTTCCCAGGATTCTTTGTGCTTTATAGGTTGAAGATTGAAGTCTAGTATCATTTAATAGGCTGTTCTAGTAGCAATAGCTAAAACTTTTTTTTTTTTTGCCATATCATTTTTATTAATTTTACGATAATGCTTTCCATTACAATCTCTCCTCTTATACATTTTAGCTTTTTAGGGCCATGACTTCCTTCAAACCTTTCTTGTGATTTTCTATCTTTCATTTCAAATTTCTGCATTTTCACTGTTAAACATTGCTTTCAAATCAAAAACATCAAAGCATCATATTTTCTTCTTCTTCTCTGCAGTGATTTTTCTACCTTTCCTTACAAAGCTTCTTGCAATCCTACCAACGTGTTTGATTGATTATTTGACTTTCAAATAATTTACAAATTTAGTCCAGTTTTTGATGAACTTCTGGTCCTGTTGTTCTCGGATTCTTCCCGTCATTTTGGCCGGTTCTGCACACTCCATTAACTTCAGTTGCCATTCTTCCTTTGTTGGTAATTCCTCTTGTTTCCACTTCTGTGCTAATAAAATTCTTGCTGTAGTTGTTGCATATAGGAAAAGCTTAGTATCTTGTCTGTTAATGTCTGTACCTACAATTCCCAGTAGAAAAGCTTCCGGTTTTTTAGTATATGTATATTTCAACATTTTCTTAATTTCATTATATATCATATTCCAGAAGCATTTCACTTTCTTACATTCCCAAGCAATAGCTAAAACAGTGCTGTAGCTGAAATAAACACGGCAGTAGTTTCTTGCCAGACACCCAGTCATAGGCGCCAACTCCATGGGGCCTGAGGGGGCCCGAGCCCCCTCAAAAATTCGTTTGGGGGGGCTCCACCCCCCAATAATCTCGGGCGCCCCTCCAGCAGAGCGCCGCCGCCGCCCCTCCCCCAGCCCAAAATGCACAGGGTCGGGCTGCATGCCTCCTGCCCTCCCTCCCGAGCAAAAGCTCCACCCAATTTCATTCGGAGCTGATTAATAGGCGCAGCACGCTCTCCCCTATTCGCTCACAAGGAGGCGGCGCCACTTTATCTGCATATTCATGAGCTTATTTATTATTCATGAGCTTTCGCGGGCTCCCCCAATATTTTTTATAAGTCGGCGCCCCTGCACCCAGTCATCTATATAATAATAAATATAATATTTCTACTGTTTCAGGTAGCATGAGTGCCTTCTCATGTTGGCATTTTGCTTCACAGGGTTAGCTGAAAGCACTAGATGTTTTAAAACGAGCAGGTCCAGTAGCGCATATAGAGACAGTCTGTGTAAATGGGGTTTTCTAATAAGACTGATGTGAGCGAAGCTTTAACATGCAGACTTGATGAAATATACATCAGAAGCAAATCTGACCTGGACACATCATGTGTGAATTTTAGCTCTCTAGAGCAATAATTAGGAATGTGATTCAAATGAATTGAAAACAGGATACCAGGTTCCTCCATTACTAATCCTTATAAATCCCAGAGGGATAGCGCTGTTACAACACACCAGTGGCGTAGCGTGGGGGGTGCAGGGGGGGCCAGCCGCACCGGGCGCAACATCTGGGGGTTAGGATTAGGGGGCGCAAATCCACGGGTTAGGGGGCGCAAATCCACGGGTTAGGGGGTGCAAATTACTTGCCTTGCCCCGGGTGCTGACAACCCACGCTACGCCACTGCAACACACACTTGTTTGTGATGTCTTGAAGGTTAAACAGATTTATTGTAGAATAGCTCTCCATCCACTAGAGTCCCTTATTCTGATAATACGAATGCCACACTAAGCTTGTAGCCTTTAAGGTGGGACAAGATTTTTCTCCGTATTTGTTAATTTTCACACTCTGCCACAGTGGCATTTAAACTGCTATTATTTCCTGTGACCCGCTCCTTAAATTAATTATTTGTCAGGACAAGATTCTGGAGCACAGCTTCGGCCAAAGGGATGTGAGGGTCAGATTCAGTTTGTGTGTCACCATCTACCTGTGGCCAAAGGAAAGAACACAAAAGCTCTGCTGGATCCGGCCAAAGGCCCATCTAGTCCACCATCCTGTTCTCACCAGATGCCCATGGGAAGCCCAAACTACAGGGAGACTGGCTAAGAAGCCTCTCTTAACAACAAATAAGAAGTGCCTGTTGCCCAAACATGACTGTGTTTTTAAATATCAATTTAACTAATAAAGGACATAACAAAGCTTGGTACTTATGACCAAGTAAATGTTGCGTATAATTCATATTTCCTCAAAACTTCATTTCCCCTCCATCTCCAGGTACATGGGGAAAAGTCACATGGGGAAAATATTTCTTTATTAAAACAGTATATTTGTATTACATCTTTCCATTAACCCCCACAAACACTCAAGATGCCTTACAAAACATTGGAATCAAGTGCCATAATACTGTCTTTACTCGAATGTAATGTGCCATTGAATCTAATGCGCACCTCAAATTTCAAAACCTTGAAACCAAAAAAGTATTTGCTGGCGCATGTAAATGCGCCATGAAATCTAATGCACACCCTAATTTTCACGATGTAATTTGGCCCCAAAAGGTGTGCATTACGTTTGAGTAAATATGTCAAATACAATAACAACTGTGGATGAAGAAAACTATAGATAGACATACATACATGCATGCAGATAAGATACAGGGATATTAAAATTTAGTAGGTTAGCAAAGCAAATTCTTTTTGGAAGACAAAAAAGGCTTTCTGCTGTGTCAGAAGGCTAACCAAAAGTAAGTTCTGTTGAGGAGAGTTGCTAACTCTTTTATAACACACTTGTAAGGATAACCACATCCACACCATACATTTAAAGCACTATGATACAACTTTAAAAACCATGGCTTCCCCCAAAGAATCCTGGGAAGTGTAGTTTGTTAAGGACACAGAGTTGTAAGGAAGCACCTATTCCCCTCACAGAGCTAGAATTCCCAAAATGGGTTAAGAACCAATCCTTCTCTGAGAACTATGAGAATTGTAGTTCTGTGAGCTCTGTTAACAACTGTTAACACTTTTGCCAAAATACAGTTCCCAGGATTCTTTGGGGGGAGCCATGACTGGTAAAGTAGTACCATAGTGTTCTAACTGTTTGGCGTGGATGTGGCCCATATTTACTCGGAAGTAAGTCCCACTGATTTCAAGGGGGCTTACTGTCTAGTAAGGTTTAGTGTGAGGAAGCAAGTTTTGTGTTTCATGAAAGGGCAGCAAATGGTTAGTTATTTGCCGCTGTTGTTTATTAATTTATTGAACCGCCTTTTGCATGCCTCTGAAGGTGATTTAAAGACTGCAATAAACAAAAATCTGCCCTTATTCCCTTATGGGGGACACAAGAGCCCTTACAGAGTCCTTTGTAGGTTCTCCATCGGTCGGAGAAAATAACCAACCAGAGAATACTGAGAAGCAAAGCAGCTCATAAGCCTGATCTTTATTGAACTGTTGCAACAGGATGCCCCCCTCACACGCAGGAAAGGAGGAGGACCCAGAAAAAAGGTGTGTTCGCCCTTATATAGACTTTTTAAATTGCCCGCCCTGGAGTCCAAGGCCACCCCCAGAAACATCATACCCACATCACCGAAGAGGCGGTCTACAACAGAAATCTGAGTGCATTGTGTATCTCCTATCTGGCAAGTTACCTGTTAATGGTTACTTGATTGGATACCCTGGGGAGCCTGGCCAGTCTTTAGTAAATGACAAATACTTAGTTCCTGAGCTAGGTCACAGGCTCACCCTATTCATACACAGACATATCCTTAAGACAGGATTTGTGAACAAAAAGACAATGGGGAGGCTCCCCCACACCCTCCCTCCTTACAGAGAAAACATTTGGTCAGTTTGGGAGTCACAATGGTTCAGGGTGGTCCTCCTGTACTGCTTCAGACATGTGGTTCACACATCTATGTATGTGCTTGGTTGGTACATTTATGAATATATATATATATATATATATATATATATATATATATATATATATATATTTGCTTTCGTAGATTTTCACGGGTATAGGAATGCAGGTTTTGGTGTCTTCGGGTGTCTTCCCGTGTAAGAGTCGGGGTGTCTGTGCGACGTTTCGACGAGGTCTCACTCGTCATCTTCAGGCTGGTGCTTTCGGCTTCTTGTTACTGGAACAGAGCAGAATCTGGTGTTTGAGTTCCTATAAATACTGTTGAGGGGTGTGGTGTATAGCCTCCAACGTTCTGGGCAGAGAGGAAGTTCCTAGATTAGTGTGCCTTTTCTTCTTTTGTTCCTTAATTACTTGAGGGATATCTTGGGTGATTTCATGAGTGATATTCTGAATACCACTGGGTGGGTCATTAAGTGTAGATTAGTTGCTAAAGCTTTCGTGTCTTGACCTCTTGAGCTTGTGAAGAGTTTTTCTGAGAAGATGGCAAAATCCAGCTGGAAAACCAAGGGGTCTATGAAATACCCTGCAAAGTCTGCCCAGCCACGTACATTGGACAAACAAACAGACGAATAAATGCACGTATCGCAGAACACAAGAATGCCGTCAAAAAAGAAGAAAAAACTTCCTCTCTTTTCCAACACATGAAAGAAACAGGACACGAAATTAATTTTGCAGATTCCAAATTGCTCTTTAATATGGAACATCACCACAAGAGAATAATCATGGAAGCCATCGAGATAGAGAAACACCCTCACAACATGAACAAGCGTGACGACACGTCCCGCCTGCCAGACATCTGGAAATTAGCCCTCCCCACAAAAACCGACACCAGAACCAGAGGCACACAGAACGCCGTCACCAATCAACCACACCAGACCCAAACCCAGACCCTCTCCACAGACATATTACAGACTCCATCCAGTAGCCAAACTATAGTGGCACCTCCGGATGCTGCACCCCCCTGCAATCCCTACACAGATCTGGCTGGCACAAGGCACAAAACCACAGCTCGCCCCTATACACGAAGCCAAGCCAAAGCACAACTAAATGCAGCACAGCCATCTTCTCAGAAAAACTCTTCACAAGCTCAAGAGGTCAAGACACGAAAGCTTTAGCAACTAATCTACACTTAATGACCCACCCAGTGGTATTCAGAATATCACTCATGAAATCACCCAAGATATCCCTCAAGTAATTAAGGAACAAAAGAAGAAAAGGCACACTAATCTAGGAACTTCCTCTCTGCCCAGAACGTTGGAGGCTATACACCACACCCCTCAACAGTATTTATAGGAACTCAAACACCAGATTCTGCTCTGTTCCAGTAACAAGAAGCCGAAAGCACCAGCCTGAAGATGACGAGTGAGACCTCGTCGAAACGTCGCACAGACACCCCGACTCTTACACGGGAAGACACCCGAAGACACCAAAACCTGCATATATATATATATATATATATATATATATATATATATATAACCTTAGATTTTTTATTTCAAGACATACCATAAAACCAGCTGAAAATAGTTTTTAAAATAGTACTTCCTCTCAAAAATGGGGAGGTGTTAAGAAGTACAAAAGGAATGCTAAAGGAAACCCTTTTCATCCAGCTGGAAAAGCTTGTCAAAACAAAAATGTCTTCAATTGTTTCCGGAAAGTACAGATAACAGGCGCCTGTTGTATCTCAACAGGGATGCTGTTCCAGAAAACATGCCCTGATTGTCTTTTTACTGCCAGGGAAGGAGAGAGGTGCCTGTGTGGAATTGTGCCTCAAATGCCAAAATGACATTACTGGCCTTGAGTATTACGCACCTTGAACAGGTGAGGGGACAGAAAGCCATTTTGCTGCTTGGGTCCTACTTGGCCAATGGTGGCAAACTTCTTTAAAGCCAAGATCTGCATTCCCTTGTGAGCCGCATGCCAGAGGTGAGGCAACAGATGTGAGTCTTTATCTTTGCACAATAGGCTCCAGTCCAGCCACATAAAAGCCAGAGGTTTCTACACAGATCTCTCTCTCTCCAGGCAAGCAAGAAGTGTTATTACAGCTCAAGGACACATTCTAGCCAAGCCAAAGAGCCAGAGTTGCGTGTGGAGCAGGGCCAGTGAAGGTTGTGGCCTGGGAAGGTGGCTTCTGAGGGCCAGATGAGAGTGGCTTGGAGGGCCATCTTTGGTCCTCAGGCCCTTGGATTCCTACCCCTGAACAAAGCACACTGCCAAACTTTTTGTTTTGTTTTTTGTTTTTTTACTTCCAGGCTGTAACTTTCCTTTCTGCTTTTTAGGTCAGGTACCTGGAGGGATTGCCTCCATTTGGGTCGCAAAGCTGTGTCAGATTCTCCCATCTCCCGAGATCTATGGTTTACTTTTTACTCCCACATTTAGTGCAGATACATTTAAGGCCTGTGAATTTAGGTTAGACATTTTCTCCTCCCCAGAAGTATTCGTCATGCAGCCTTAACACCACAATTAAGTTTACTTGGCACAAAATTAAGGAGGGAAGGGCCCCTCCTGTAATTCAACAGTTATACAAGGCAGAACTGTAGTATGTGCTTATTGTCTTACTTACAAGACTAAGAGAGGCATGCGAAAGCCCAACTTCTACACAATTATTAAAAGGTATGGTTGCCAAATTTTATTCATCCACTGTAGCTGTTTCTTTAACAGCAGGTTTTTTCCCCTCTCTCTCTAGCAAGAAACAGGTGAGGATGTTTACTTTGAAAGCACATGTTGCTATTAGATATATAGGAGCAGGCCAAGTTATTCTCCCTCCCTCCATCAGTTGGCAACCTTAATTAAAAGCAAAGGAGCCCTGTCGCCCTTGCCTTTGGGATTGGGGCAAGTTCTGTGGTGGGTAGCATGCAAGTCCCCCAAAGCCTCATGTCATATTGTGGCTTTTGATACATTCTACTTCAGAGGAAAAAAGTGATGTCGTAGATTCAGGCCATGAAGATTTAGAAAATTGGGGGACAAGCAGAATGTGGCTGAGGGAAAGGGAGATTCCTTCAGCTAGAAAGGTTTCCAGAGTACCAATATTCAGCAACTGCTAGAGGACCCTGAAGAACAGCTGGATGAAAAATTCTCAGCCTTAGATGTTTTTGTATTATTTTAAAGCTTATCTTTAGTTACTTTTTAACAACCATTAGCTGTTTTTATGCTATGTTTGTAAATCGCCTTGACATGTAAAAGCTGATAGATGTGCCTAGGTGGATCTGGACTGCTTGGGTGTGACATATTTGCCAAGATGCCTGCTCTGTAGCCTGTCCTTGAGACTACCAGTTTGCACAAACCCTGCCTGCTTAAACGCCTCATTCTCATCCAGAAATGTATTTTAGACATGGGGGTATCCACTTGCCCTCTGTCTGCTAATCTCCTATCCATTGTCCTTATCCTCAATCTACTGCTGCCCTTCTCCCGTTCCCTCTGGGTTTGCTGCTCCTTCATTCTCCCTACTAATCCTTATAACAGGTCTAGGGAACTTTTGGTCCTCCAGATGTTGCTGAACCAAAATGCCCATCAGCCCCAGCAAGCAAGGTCAATGAGGGTTGTAGTTCAGCAACATCTGGAGGATCAGAGGTTGCCCACACCTGTCCTATACCTTATTGAAACTAACAAAAGTATGTGTCATTGGAATAATCACATGTTCTTCCCCTGCCTACTCATGCTTCCATTTCACCCTTCTAATGTTGCTTTCCTGCGTCTATTCTATGTTGTAAGGCCCTTGGGGTAAGGACTTGGCATACCTGCTCTTTGTAACATGTTGTGGACCACCCAAGGGAAAATCAACCCTCGCTCCTTTATCAAAGGGCTCACAGCTGTTCCTGTAAGCCTACAGTATATGGTAGATCTCAAATAAATAGCCAGTGGATTTGAGTTTACCTTACTAGACCCACTACTTTAATCCACACTTCTGTCAGTTGTGCTTAATGCTCTGACCCCTAATTACACTAATGAACTCCCAAAGGCATTGTAGGGAGAAAACCGTACATCTTTTCACAGCAAATCCGGGCATTGATTAAACATTGGCAGACCAGTCTAGTAGTTAAAGCTAAATTCTTTCAAACAAAGACTTCTAGCTTTTGAGAAGACACTGTCTCAAACAACTTATTTGGTTCGTTGATTCATTAACTTATACTGAGCGCCTTGAGATTGTTCAGCAACCTAGAAGTACAAAGCAGTGTTAATGCAGCACCTGTTCAAGTTTTACTCTTAACCTTGAGTACAACTACAAGTTATTCATCCCCTTAGCCCAGCTTTCCCCAAGCTGGTGCCCTCCAAATGTTTTGGATTACAAATCCCATCAGCCCCAAGTAGTACAGACATACTCATAGGAATTGCAATCCAAGATATCTGAAGAGGACCAAGCTGAGGAAGGCTTCTGCGACCACTAGAACAAATCCAGCGTTGCAGAAATTTCATACTGATCTCCATTGGAAGGGCCTCTGGACTATAAGAAGTTCTGGCTTGATACAACGTTAATGGGAGCCATGTTCATCCCCTCTCTCACACACTTACAACTCAGATTTCACTGCAAGTGTACATAAGATTGCCGTCTGAGTCCAACTGGGCTTATTTCTTTGGTTTTCTTTCCTGGATTGTATGACAACAGTAATTGCTATGGCTGAAACCCACAAACCACTTAAACTGGAATGCTTGCATTTAAACCAGCACTGTTGCCAAGCCTCAAACCAAAACAGAGTAGTTGGAATGGGTTTTCTTTTCTTTAATCAGAATTTAGCCCTTGTAAAAAAGAAAAGTGCATCGGGGAAGGCAAACTTTGCCCTACATATATGTCTTAAACAGAATTAAGCCTTAATGATTTTGATGTTAACTTTCAAGTATGATGCATATTTAGAAGAGCAACCTCATTTTCAAAACAGGCCCCAGACATTTTGCCACCTGAGGCTAAATACAGGATGGACCAGCCTATTTCACATGCAAAAGCTGAGCAGACTGACACCTACATCTCAGAGGTGGATTATGCACAGTTTGGGGGCCTGATCCCTCCCCCCAAATTTTGCCAACAGCAGCAGGAATAAATACACAAGGTGCTTGGATGGGGGAAGTCCAGCACTCTGACAGGAATGCAAACCACCCTATCCCTTTTCATCAGATCAATACTTCAATAAAGGGAGACAGGGCTACAAACTCCCTCCTCAGCTGATCTACCTAGGATCAGCTAACAGGGGTGTGTGCCTGTAAGAGTGTAGGATAGCCACGCCCACTCATGCAATAAGCCTCCTAAGAGTTTAGGATAGAGTGAATGTGGACCACAGCCCAGAAAAAGGCTACCCCCCCATTGTGCTCATTTATGAGAATTATATTAAGATTTTGCTTATTATGCATATTTTATATAGCTGCCCTGTGGCCATTTCTTTTGTTAAGCATACCAATTGCTTTGAGAATGTTGTGCTTATGCTTATATCCTGTTTCTTGAAAATACGTAAAAAGGGTAAAGAATACTGAAAGCACACAAATAAATGCATACATAAAAATGGGTAATCATCCCTTGCAGACTACCTGGGAGGGGGGCACGTGCTACTCACAACTTTGCCCTCCAAGATCTCTGCACTACAGTGTAAAAATGCTGTACTTTGGGACTGTGTATATGCTTGCATTGGGTACAGGAATATATATGCGCGAATCAGAGACTATCTGATTCGTCTCTGGGAACACAATTTCGAGGTTTGGTGGAGCATCCTTTTAACCCTGCAGCCTGGCTCTTTCCCGTTTGTGCCCGCGCCTTTCCCATCTCCCCTCCTTTACGCTCCCGCTCGCCGCTCATCACCTTCCTCCCTGCTCAGCATCCCTGGTCCACGACCTCCCTCCTCTCCACTTTGCATAGCCCCGCCTCGTAGGGCGGAGCTGGGCGGGGCCACCGAAGACCGGACCCAAAGGCTGTACCATCGGATCCGGCGGCTTTCATTCTCTCCCACCGCCCGCCCGCCCTCCTTTGGGTGAGTCCTCCTGCCTCCTGCTGCTTCTTGAGCCCGCAAAGGACACCGAGGCTGCTGGGGGCGAGCAGTTCCCCGGAGCGCCGGCTGCAGGGTCCCGCTGCTTCGCTTGGGGCCGGCGCCTGCGTTGGGGATTTGGGCAGCCGCCTCGGGCGGATCTGGGCTGCTTGCCGCTGAGCCGCGTTAAGCGAGTGGCGGAGCAGCTGCGGCTGGTTCAGAGCGGCTCTTTGCAGCGGGTCGCTTCGCGGGCGCGTCTCGCACCTAGGCGCCACCATCGCTGTTTCGGAGCCGCTGCAGCCGCGGCAGAAGCACCCAGGAAGGAGGTGGGTTGCTTTTTCTTCTTCTTGTTAGGGTCTGATGCAGAGGAGACCCAGCGTATTACCTGACGAAGGGTCTAACACGTATGTTCGAGATCGTCTCCTAGGCTGTGCCTGAGTTATCCCCCCCCCCCCCGTGCGTTTTGCTGGACGCAAAAAGAGAACTTCCAGCGTTTTATTTCAGAAGTTGAGAAGGAAAGGCTAATGAAATGGCCTCGGGGCTCTCACCTGTGGAAAACCCTACAGGTGTGGGGGCATGTTTATGCAGACGTTCACACGGTCCGTCAACACGTGTAAGGAGGAAAGGATGGGGGTCCATTCTCCCTCTTTCTGTAGGGGAGAGAAAGGGAGGAGTGGCACTCTGCACATCGTTAGAGGTGCTCTTGCCCTCATTGTGTTGGCTGATGCAGGGCAAACTGGAGTGTATTTGAGGTTTGAGCCTTGCCTCAAAAGAAGCCCAGCATGTAAGCAGACCTTATGGGATAGATTGGAGGCTCTGAGAACTGAAGTGGGTTGGACTAGATGACCCTCGGGCTTCCTTCCAGCTCTGCAATTGTATGGTTAGCGGGATCCAAATCCATACAGAAACAGAAAAGCATTCCTAAAGCTTTGCATTCATATAACGGAGCTCCAATGCGTTTGAGGCTCCGCCTTTCTTCCTTGGCTTCCTTAGAGTGTGGCTGCATATATGCAATAATGTGTGCATATTCATGTTTCCTTGGTGGCTTAAGGGAGTCCTTCTGCTATGGATGTTTCAATCTCTTAAGCCGTGGGCAGGTGCAGTGTACATTTCTCTCTCCCATGTGTGTTCCTGTTCCTATTGCATGCATTATTCTGCCCTGGTCTTCTGAATACCTCTGGTGAATGCATAGCAGTTATTTCCTGACACCCTTTTGCTATTTCCATTCCGTGCCTTCTCCAAATATCCACAGGAGGGAAATCGGGTTGGGGAGTGTGATTGAGGGTGTCGTAATGCCACCGCTGTGTTAGCAAATGAGGGGGATGCTTGCATGGGAGCTTAGAGAGGGAGGACTTGTGTGGGTGAGGCAGGGCAGAGATGCAGAACAGTTGGGGAACGAAAAGGAGACGGGGGGGAGATTTTGGAATTAGTCCTTTCTGAAACATCAAATTTGAAAGTTATAAAAGGATTTTACATTCATGGACGTATGATTGTATTTTTATCTGCTTTCATCTAAGTTGCTGTCTTCATTTGGAATAAGGTGACATTTGCAATAACATGCTCAGTTCTTTTAAAAAAAATATCATTCCCCTAAGCAAAACAATGTTAGGAAGGGTGATGTATGAGTTAAAACTTAGGGATAGGTGGTGTGGAGACAGGGAGGAACCTCTTAGCTTCAGGTCAGCTATACAAGGGTTCTACTCCTTTGACACAGCTGCCTACCGATGTTCACTTTTAAGATAATGAGCCAAGTAAAGTGAATATACATGCAGAGACTGTGCTCCAACCTGTGTGTGTTTAAACTGACTTTATCAACATACCATGCATAGGCTCTGTTCATGTAATCCCTGAGCATGCCAGTGCATATATCGTTTGACTGTTTGCAGGATCCATTTCCAAGGTCAATTGCATGTGCATCATTTGGGGACAGGGACAGCAGGTGTGATTCTAACACCACCACCTGTCACAAACCCAATATGTGGTCTGGAAAAGGGCTCTGTATTCCGTTCCTCTGCAGCTTTTTGAATTGTATATGATTGTAAGCTGCTTTGTGGGAGGGTATTTTTGCCTTTAAAACTGCAAAGGTCTGTTTAAAAAAACAGACTTGAATGTTAGGAACTTGCTTCTTCAAATAGGTTAAAAAGCTAAGGTTCTCAGTAAGGGCATACCTTTTCTGCATTAAATGCCAAATTAGATGTGGTATTAGGAAATATGAGCTGCACTGATAGTGTATCCTAATGTACAGTGTGTTTGCCTGTTCTGAGCACCGAATGGGCCTGTTAATGTACTCAAATCTGTCTCCTACACACAGTGATGATTAACTTGCGTTATTTCACTTGCACATTCACAGCTGATGAGAATCATCCAGTTGAAACTGCTGTGATGTCATTCACACTGGGCCTGGGCAGGCCAAGGCATTAGAGCCACCATGGCTGTCATCAGTTGCTGTGATGACAAAATGAGCTTTGACACCCTTGGGCCAGGCAGAGTACTGCAGAGGGTGCACTTGGGAGAAGTAGCAATTTTATTGGGGGGGGACTTGATGGGCAACTTTTGCTAAACAAAGCTAGATCTGCAGTTTCTGCATGCCAGAAATTTTGAATAACCCCCTTGCTTATGTAAATCAGTGAAGCTGGGTTGATGAGGGTTGATGAGGGCAGGATAGCCAGCATGTTTCCATATGTAAGTGATTCCTAATGAGTGGGTGCAAGAATCAGAAGTAAGGATAAATTTGTGATGCAGGAAGCAGAGGGGGAGGTTGCAATTCAGAGAGTAGGCTATGTGCCCTCCCTTCCCTTGCACCCTTGACCTCCTGAAGGTATTTTGGTGATAGATGAGGTTGCAAACAACCAAATGGATAATCTAGTTCAGTCCTCCTACATGAAGGAGGATAAGGCTGTATATGTTAATCCTGGTGTACTACTTTGGGACAGGTGGCAGTTTATTCCATTGCACGATTGGCTTTGGGTGTTATCACTTTGCAGAGTTTCCATTATCGCAGAGTGGCAGCCAATTTAGAGGTGTGTTTTTTTTTCTTTTTCCTTCTGCCATTCTTGTGCTTTCACTTTGCTTCACTTTGAATTTTCTTCCACCTTAACTGCGATCTAGGCACCATCTTGTAGTTAAGCAAAATGTGAGTGCTTTTTATTTTTTTTAAAAAATGAAATGGTGTTTAAAAAGTAGGGAATACTGAAGCATCTGCGATTGATTGCTCTATTGCAATTTTCCACTGATTCTCTCAAAGCGAAAATGCCAATGTAAAAATCTAATTTGGGAGAGGAAAGAGAGAGTTTTCATGTCTTGGATGATATATGTTGTCTCAGTACAGCATCTAAGCCGCATTAGGAACAATACTATTAAAAAATTTTCATTTAATGATGATATTCATCATTTATATAGCACTTACGGTAATATAATAAAGTATGTTAGAATAGCATTTTCCTCAATAAAACACAATGAAATTTGCATCTTCTCTGGCCTTGTCACAGGATGCTAAAACACAGGTGGACATTTATAAATAAAATAATAATTGCCTAACCTAGTGATGAGGAGAGCCATCTAAACTATTGGGAACTATTAATATTAACCACTCTCAGTACGTATAAAAAGGTCTTGGTTCTGAGTCACATAGGCAGGTTCCAACACCTTACTGTTGTAGTTACTATTTACTTATATGTCTTGCTTTTCCTCTAAGGAGGTCAAAGTAGCACATATGGTATCCTTTCGCCTCCCTCCCTTATAACTTTACAACAATACTGCGAGGTAGGTTGGGCTGATGGTTGTGAGTGGCCCTCAGTCATGCACTGAGTCAACAGGGGAGTGGAGATTTGAACCTCTCCCCCTGTGTTTTAGTCCAACCTAAGCTACGGGGTTGTTGTGATGATACAATGGGATAGAAGGGAGAACCAAGGGTGTCAACCTACAGTAAGCTCCCTGGGAGTAGGGTAGTATAAAAATGTAATAATTTCTCATCGCTTCTGAACTGCAGCACTGAAATGGCTATCTGTTTCCATAAGGGTGCTGAAATATCTGTACAGCAGTACTCTCTCGATCAGCCTTGGCTATAGGAGCTGTCCTATTGGCAAAATGAGTTTGGGTTTCTCTGCTATGAAAGCCATGTCTGTGTGGCCTGCCGATCTGTCACAGCAGTCGCGGAATGAGAGGTGCCTGTGAATTCACCCTTAAAACTACCTTTGGGAAATGGGGAGATGCCTCCAGGAAAATGTTGTTATGCCTCTGTCTGCCCTTGCTGTTTTCATTAGATGCACAAAGGGCTCATTTCTTGGTAGCTGCAATGGTGTGTGTGTGTGGGGGGGGGAATACTCTCTAAAACCATGGGTAGGCAAACTAAGGCCCAATCTCCTAAATCTGACCCATGAACGGTCCAGGAATCATTGTGTTTTTACATGAGTAGAATGTGTCCTTTTATTTAAAATGCATCTCTAGGTTATTTGTGGGGCATAGGAATTTGTTCATTCCCCCCCCCAAAATATAGTCTGGCCCCCCACATGGTCTGAGGGATGGTGGACCGGCCCCCGGCTAAAAAAGGTTGCTGACCCCTGCTCTAAACTTAAGTATGTAGGGCCCAAGCCACTCACAGCTTAACAGAGCAAGAAGACAAGGATGACCCTGCAGCAAATGTTGCATGCAGATTGCTCATATTCCGGACACTGCATTCCATGCACCTTCTCTCCTCCCCACCCCCCGCTCTCACACTAATTTTCCACCCCCTGCTTCTGAGCAGACACTCAGCAGCCTCTAGCCAGTGAATCTTCTCAGATAGTCCTCATTGAACTGTTAGTGCTTTTTCCACCCTTGGGTTTCTCCCCCTAATTATTTCTTTTCTTTTTTCTCAATTCTGAAAACCTCAGGGTTACTCAAAGGCTTTTGGTTGTGCGAATGTTTTGCTTATGTAAGGAATCCCCACTTGGATAATGAGCTCACTGTTAGTATTTAGGATGGTGATTAGAACCACAAAATATGTTTTTGCAAATGTCATGTGTGGTGCAATTCCTTGCATGCATACTTGGAAGACAGTTCTGCTTACTTCAGTGAGCCTCAGGTAAATGTGCATATATTATTATTATTATTATTATTATTATTATTATTATTATTATTATCTTTTAAAACACATTAGTCATACCTCGTGTTGCATTCCGCTCTTGTTACAGATTTTCAGCTTATGAACGCGGCAAACCCAGGAGTGTTTACTTCTAGGTTCGCCACCTGTGCATACGCAGAAGCAATCTACGTGCTTCGTGCATGTGCAGAAGCTCTCGATCGTGCTGCACACATGTGCAGAAGAGGCGCTCTAGTTGCTGACTTTTTGGGGTGCAAACTTCTTTATCCTCCAGATAAAGAAGCTCAAAGTGGGTTTTCAGCAACAAAATATGCATGTAGTAAAACAAAATCCACAAGGTGCATTAAACAGCCAATAGGATTGCAACCTTTAAAAAGTCCACTCTGCCTACACATCATGCATTTAAAGTACATGGTTTCTCTCCTTCCCCAAGAATCCTGGGAACTGTAGTTTAAGGGAACTGTAGTTTAAGGGAATCCTGGGAGCTGTAGTTTAAAGGAACTGGGAATTGTAGCAATGCAAGGGGTAAAGTACAGTTCCCAGGGCTTTGGGGAAGTAATGCACAGAGTCTTATCCAATTCCCCACACAAGGGAAATGTCAGGAGGGGCCACCTTGGTGATGTACTTCTGTTGACCTGCACTGTTTTGAAATGCAGGCCCCTCCAGTTAAATGTGGAATGTTTGGCACCCATCGCTGAGTCGCTCAGCTGAAGGCTTTTTCTCTGCCTTAGCACAAAGCAGGCAGTGATGCTCTGGTCTCTTGGTACAGAAACATTGCATGCATGGCTGAAGCTTCCACATCTTCCCAGCATGAATTCCCTTTTGGACATTACACATCATTTGTGCATTTGCTTGTTGGCCTGTTCAACAGCATCCGAAGCGGCCACTGATTATGGAAATGTATCCTTCATAGGGCTTTCTTTGAAAACAGTGTCCAGAAGCCGCAGGTAGCTTGGAACGGAACTGCTTGCCTATGGATGGGGATAGCCTCAAAGAGTACGTGGTGCTCCAGGGTTTGCACTGATTCTTTGATTCTCTTGTACGTACCTGAAGAGGTTTCAGGTGTTACTGGAAGAATAAACAACTGGCCTCATTAGGGTCTCATCTTGCTGCTTTTGGGATACAGAACTCACTTTCCTTTTTAAACTTTTTACAATTATATTGAGTGCATCCTGTCTGCATCCTCAGCCAGACCTTGTTTCTGCAGAATGACGATTACCGCTCTTGGTGGCTGTACTTTTTAATAAAAATTATATTTTCTGTTCATTTGGGAACCATACTGAGCCCACAAAAACTACCCTAGGGTGAGTGTGCTGAACCATTCTCCTGCCAAGTAGGTTTTTTTGTTTTTGTTTTTTTGCCAAGTAGGTTTTTTAAACAATCACATGTGTGGTAGGACAGGCCTTCATGTGCTTGTTATCTCCCCATAATGCAAGTAGGGTCGTGTCACCCAGCTGTCAGTCATTTGACATCCTGATGGCATCAAGGGACTGAAAGGTGAGCGGTCCTGCGAACACCTCAAAAGTTTATCTGTATGTGGGTGCTTGCTTTGCCAGCAGGATTGAACCCTCTGCTCACTAATCTTCACCTGCCAGGGAATCCAAATTGGCATGTAAGACAGCACGCTAACAAACTAGACTTCTGCAGCCAGCAGGATTAAACCCTGCTCCCTGCCCATCAGCTGAGGTCATCCAGTGATGTCAGCTGATGGTCAGGTGGGTAAGGCTTGTGGGAGATGGCCTCGTGGGCCAACACAGATTCCTTGGCAGGCCAAAATTGGTCCATAGGCTGGAGATTCTCTGTTACATTAATATTCAGGATAGGACAGAAAACAATGTGGTATGTTCTTAGCTACATGGTGATGAGAGACAACATGTGTAATTTATCTCCTCTGCTGATTTATAGTGTGGCTCTCTTTGTCAGGACTCCTGTTCAGTGTGGTGGTGCAATTAGATGATTGTCAGGTTTTGCGTGAAACCGAAATGTTGCTGTTGGTGCTGGAGAAACCTTTTGTTTTCTTTAGGAATGGGAGTGTCAAAAGGAAAGGAAAGTTAGCCCCATGCAGTGTTCGGAACTCCCATTGTTCTAGGCGCAGTTTGCGACAGGGAATTTCATTAGCACAAGCAGTTTCTGAGCTCTGGATGCAGTACTGCGCCTAAGATTTCAGATTAAAACTGCCGAGTGGAAGGAAAGAAGGGCCTATTTCTGCCTCTCCACTTCCAGCTCCTCTCTTCAGGCTGGAGAAGAGACCCTCTCAAGAATATTAGAGAGATGGGCAGGGGAAGGACTACACCAGGTGAAAAATGAACGCAATATTTTAGCTGCAATTCATTCATTTTCAGCTTTGTATTCTTGTTATTAAAAAAAAGCACGCCTAGGCATTCTGTTGTTGCGCTCACAACCTAGGTTTAAGGTGGCATTTAACTCCTAGCTTTCATATCTCAGTTTCTAACACTAGTCCCATGTGGAGGCTTGTTCTGAATCCTAGGCATAGAAATGAGCAGCACTGTCCCTTGCTCTTCTTAAAAATCTTTATCCAGCTGACTCATTTCTAACAAGGTTTCTTTATTAGGGAACTGACCTCGTGTGGATTCTGTTGTGCTCATGGTACCAGCTTTATCTTGGCATTTGCCCCCCCCTCCTTTTTCTGCTGCATCATGTTTAGCCTGCTTTTTGCATTTGAAAGAAACAGTGTGTTTTAGTTAATGCCTAATACTGCACAGCCATCTATAGAGCCGTTTCATGCTCTCCTTTGACTAGATGCTGGTGTTTATGGAGTGCTTATATGCTAGTGTTCGGCTGTGTGTGGCTGGTCACGCTGTCTCTGTTATTTACATTTCAATAAGAATTGCATTTCTCAGTCATTGGTTCTCTCTGGTTGTACAGCAGCAAAACCTTAAAAAAAACACAACACACTGCTGAATTGTTCTCTGGGCCTCGCCGCCATCAAAATCTAACTGCCGCCTGTCTATAAATTCACTTTGTGCCACCATAACTTGATTGGGCCCCATTTCCACCGAGATCCAATTTGATCCACTCAATAGATGGTGGCACTCAAGCAATAGTTTTGTCTGGGCTTTTGATTTAATGATGGTGCTTCCTGCTTCTATCACCTGGTTTGTTTTGGGTGTATGGGATTTTACTGCAAATTGTTTTATGGATTTATTACATTATGATCCCACCTTTCTTCCAAAGGGCTCAGTTCCCCCCTCCCCTTTTTATCTTTACAAAACACACACAGAAAAACCCCTGTGAGGTAAGTTAGGCTATACTGGGCAGTGGCATAGTGTGGCTTGCTGGCATCCGGGGGCAAGTGTTGTGCCCCCTGGTGGACTGGGCAGCTGGGAGGGCGTGTGTGGATCCCACATGGAGGGTGAATGGAGCCTGCCTCCAACAGGCTCCTTGTCTGCTTCCTCCACCCACCTGCCCACTACTAGACCAACTTGCCTGCTGCTGTTCTTCAGCTGCCAGGGCTCCATGCCTGTCATGGGGGTGCCTGATTGTGCCCGGGGCCATGGCCCCCAGCCCCCCAAAATGTGTGCCCGGGGCCATGGCCCCCAGCCCCATGACACATTTGGCTGTAGGGGAACCACTGGTCTGGCAGATGTTTTAAAACTACAACTTCCATCAGCTCCAGCATGCATGGACCCAGATGCTGGGAGTTGTAGTTCAGTAACATCCAAAGGTCACCAGGTTCCCCACACCTGCTGTCAGAGAATAGCTGGTCCAAGGTCCCCCAATGCATTTTCTGGCTGAGCAGGATTTTGAATGCTGTTATCTCAGGCTCTCAAGTTGATTTGTGCTATGGAACCAGCAAATTTTGTACAACTTCCTTCAATATGGTGGTATTATTTTAGTTTGCCTTTCTTCTGAGTACTAAACCTGCAACCCTAAGCACACCAGTATAATTATGGAGTGAATAAACCCCATGGAGCACAATGGGACTTTATTCTCAGTTAATAAACTTAGGATTGTGCTTCGCATCCATTATTGTACCTTTCTTTTTAAAGGAGCACAGTTTCCCTCTTTCTTGTTGGACT
This sequence comes from Podarcis vaucheri, assembly GCF_965113315.1. NCBI lineage: Eukaryota > Metazoa > Chordata > Lepidosauria > Squamata > Lacertidae > Podarcis > Podarcis vaucheri. The sequence continues at coordinate 81,570,534 of NC_138764.1, forward strand.
TCAGTTCTGTTTAGCTTTTGTGATTGCATCTTTCTTCTTAAGCAAAAAAGACAATACAGAGCAAGGTGGGCAAAAGCTTCTCTTTGTCTGGCTTTGTGGTGAGGCTCAGGCTATGCAACGAGAACACAGAGCTTTAATGTTGTTTCAGCAAGCAGCACACAAGCTAAGGCTGTGTTCCTACTCTGTTTACTGCACACTCACTGGCTCTCCAGGGCTGAGTTCTCAATCTGTGCTCACAGTTACCCAAAATGCATATGTATCCCTACTTGGTTATAAAGTGCAACTGTTTGATGTGTTGTTTCTCACAAACCAGCTTCACACTATCTGGAGCCCTTGAGCCATTCCTAAGTAATTACTAGCCAACTAATGAATACCTTTGCATAGGGTGAAGATCCATGGACATCCCCGTGTACACAAACAGATATGGATCTAATGCTAATTAAGCTGCTCTGATGTGAGCAGTTGCAGGTGGGGGAGAGAGAGCTGTGATATGTTAGCCTATTATAGTGGCGGCAGCCGCATCCTAGTTGTTAGCCCCACCTGCCCTGACTAGTTATGAGGGAGTGAGAGAGTCTTTGTTCTCACTGGGGCTCCTGCAATGGAGTCTGCTGAGTCCAAGGAGGGCAGTTCCATATCTCTGGGCTGGAAAAGCACACTGGTGGAAGTGCTACTGGGGTTGTCTCTGTGCTCCGTTCCTGTTCCTGATTTGGAGTCCCTCAACCCTTGAAGAAGGGGAAGTAGACTGGTGACTGGGGGCGGCCACTGAAACCACATAACACTGGTCTTGAAAGACCTACATTGGCTCCTAGTACGTTTCCAAGTACAATTCAAAGTGTTGGTGTTGACCTTTAAAGCCCTAAGCGGCCTCAGTCCAGTATACCTGAAGGAGCATCTCCACCCCCATCATTTTGCCCGGACACTGAGGTCCAGCGCTGAGGACCTTCTGGCGGTTCCCTCGCTGTGAGAAGCCAAGTTACAGGGAACCAGGCAGAGGGCCTTCTCGGTAGTGGCACCTTCCCTGTGGAATGCCCTCCCATCAGATGTCAAAGAGGAAAACAACTACTAGACTTTTAGAAGACATCTGAAGGCAGCCCTATTTAGGGAAGCTTTTAATGTTTAATAGACTATTGTATTTTAATATTCTGCTGGAAGCCGCCCAGAGTGGCTGGGGAAACCCAGCCAGATGGGTGGGGTATAAATAAATTATTATTATTATTATTATTACTATTATTATTATTATTATTAATATTATTGACTGTGTCCACCCTGGGCTTCTGGATGTTGGTGGTTTTTACCCTTCAGTTGTGATCCCGCCTCCCTCGGGTAAAGCAGTAATTGGAGACAAGCTACTGAACAAATGAATTTGTACTTTCCCAAACATGCAGCAGAGCAAATGCCATGGTGATTCCTTATGGATGAAAGGATACTAGTCCATGTCAGGTGTGACCTTGGCTGCGGGGAGGTGGTGACATTTCGTTGCAAAGGGACTGGGCTGAGCATAGACTGCCATAAAATGGCCCCCCAAAAAGCCAAACCAAATGACATCCTTTCCCCCATTCATGACAAAAAATACACAAAAAGCTTAAGTAATGGACAGTTTTTCTCTCTTTGATGCTGCCTCAAGAAGGGTTGCAACTTGGACAGGGTCTTCTATCAGTGCTTGATACAGCTTTGTGTGGAATTTGAATGACTTTTGCTAGCAAGAAATGTTTGCCAGCCATGTTTAGGTTGATCCGTAAGCTGCCCCTAAATGGTTTGAAAACTGGTGAGTTAGCCTGCCCAGATTCACCTCCTGTTAAAAGGGTGGATAACTTCAAGTGCAACACTGGACCCCAGTTTTAATAGTAAGATTATTTTATTATTGTTAAGCAAAGGGCTTGGTCCTCACTGCGTCTAGCTCTCCTGAGTTGGTGCTTCTCAAACTATCTGATGCAGCAGACCAGCAATTCTCCCCCTCAGTGTGCCAGGGACCAGTAACCTATTTGTACCATATTAACGTGTTAGCTTCGGCCCAAAGCACATTTACTTCACCTTTCAGCTTTAAAAGCCCCCTTTGTGTCAGAAGATAGCACGTCTATATTCATAAAAAGGACATGGACAATTTCTTAAAAGGTGACGGCTTTCCCCATCATTTTACATAAAGGTAAAGGACCCTGACAGTTAAGTGCAGTCATGAACGACTCTGGGGTTGCAGCGCTCATCTCGCTTTACTGGCCGAGTGAGCCGACGTTTGTCCACAGACAGTTTTTCAAGGGTCATGTGGCCAGCATGACTAAGCCACTTCTGGCGAAACCAGAGCAGCACAGAGAAACGCCATTTACTTTCCTGCCGGAGCGGTACCTATTTATCTACTTGCACTTTGACGTGCTTTTGAACTGCTAGGTTGGCAGAAACTGGGACCAAGCAACAGGAGCTCACCCTGTCGTGAGGATTCAAACCGCTGACCTACCAATCAGCAAGCCCTAGGCTCATTGGTTTACACTGCAGCACCACCCACATCCCATCATTTTACATACCCTCCTCCTTGAATTAGGGAAGATACAAAGGGTCAACAGTCTCCTCATTTAATAGAGGAAGAGAGAGGAGAGATGAGGGTTGTTATTGCTGTTTTTGATTATCCTGGATTTAATCGGGAGGCTGTTCTATTTGTAGATGGGTAGTGGGGTAGAAATGATGACCCCATTTTGACACTGTCCTGCATGCATGTTGAAACGAGAAGGAAGAGAGAGGAAGGTGGCAGCAGCAGCGGGATCTGCTGCAGGGTGTGGAGACCTGCACATGTTGGAAGGAGGGTGTGGGAAGGAAGGCAACAGCAGGTGATAAAGATTTACAGGGTGTGTAGGCCCTTTCCTGGAAACAGAGCAACAGCCAATGGCTCGTTGACTAGCACTGGCCTGCGAACCAACACTCTGAGTGGCACATACACTTTCCTAGGTCACTGCTTCCTCCTTCCTCCAGTAAGAACATTCAGCATTAACTTATTGAGGGGGTGGGGAGCTGAGGATTCCCCCCCCCATCACGTACCCAAATTGTTTCATTGAAGAATTATAATCCCTGCACAAGAGTACTTGGTTAAATCTAACCCCCGACCTATTCATTTTGCCCCCTGCAAACAGGGTGGAGAATTTTGGTCTAACCCCAGAACCTGGCCACCCTATTTATTGCAGCTTTAGAGGAGCAGAGAGAGAGAGAGAGAGAAACTTGAATGAATAGTCTTGATTTGATTTCAGAATCAATAAGTAGATGACAGAAGGCAGTGGTCCAAGGTCCAATCAAGGCAAGGTTTTTTTTGGGGGGGGCAGAAGTCCAGGCCCCCATTCATTAGAATGAGCAGAAAGGTTCCCAAACTCAACAGTTCTCTCTTGCCACATTTTGAAGGAGATGAATAAATATGTATTGCCATTTTCAGAGGGGGAGTCTTGTAAGACCATTAAGCTCAGGGTTGTAAAAGTACCTAACTGCACCATGGTCTGAGTGGAAAAGTATTACTTGATAGTATCCCAAATGTTCCGATTGGTTACTACTTATGTAAATCTGTGTAAACAGCTTGAGCTGTCTCTCACACTCTTTCTTAATAGGCATCTCTCTCAAATGTTGTTATATATACACACACACAAAGCTCTTGATCATCTCCTGTCTAGCCTCGGTGGAGTAAATAAATTTCCTCATTCATTAATCATATCCATTAATCTTTCTGCCATTCTGCGGCTTTTCTTGAGCATCCTTTTGAAAACTACACTGCTTCCTTGGTTTAGAAATTATTGGCTTTAAAACAGGATGTAAGCCATGGAATTCTGCATTAATTGCTCTGAACACACACCCTAAATCTAAAACTTCACATTTTGCTCTTTCGACCAAGTATAGAAAACTGGTTGCTGCTGGGGAAAAATAATATAACTGCATATTGTGGTTCCAAGATATTGTTGGACTGTGGAGAGTGAATCAGTGTTTGATTGTTTTACAAAAGCCATGTGAGCAATATTGAGAAAGGGTCTATGTTGCATTGTCAATGGAGTGAAGATTTCTCAGTCAGTCCTCCACTGTATTCAAACCTAATGCGAACTAACCTTTCCTTAGACAACCACACTTTGATCGGTAAATAGTGGATTTTTTTGGAGTAGTGAATGGTGCAGGTGCCTATTCTACTCTGTTTCAGTGGTCAAGAGAGCATTGTACATTCAGGACCATAATAGACATTAATTTCATGAATGCAGTTACTATGTGTGTCTTTTGCTAGGTCTGGAATAGCTTGAGCGACCTGGAGCCATTGGGTGTAGGGAATTTCCTGAAATGGTCATTGATAAAAAAACATATTTCTGAATCTGTTATTTGGTTTTCAAGGGAAGCTCTCATTTACACCAGTTGAGGCTTCCCTTGCTGCTGGGGGCGGGGGGCGGGGAATTAATGCTACTCAGGATTCACTGTGGCTAAAGTTTCCATATAAAAAATATGCACAAACGCCATGCCCCATGTAGACCTTCTTGTCTGAGTTTTCACATCCCACATTCAGAATAAACCCAACTTTTCCATAAAGCTTTTGACACGTACCTGTAACCTCTATCTTCTACTGCAACAAAACTTTGGTACCCCACCCTCATCTCGTTTACTATTCTTCATCCTCCTTTCTGTTTTGTAATGCATTGTGGATACAGTGTGTTTGCATGCATGTGCACACAGAGAACTCCCATTTCCTCTTTAGTTGTAGAATCATGAAAATTTTCCAAGGTGTATAGACCTAGTTACCTCCTTAGGCTTACAGGGGCATAAAGAAAGCTGAAGGAAAGAAGCAGCCACAGGATAGGAAAGGAACTGCCTCGTAGCCAACCACTTTTGTCAAGTTACACCTCCTGGGACTGATTTGCCAGCTGGATCACCCTTTAGGGAAACTTAAAGAGGCTTATTGCAATCTTACCCGAAATCTGTCTTCTCCAATTAGGCAGCTTGCCGTTCCAACTTCTTTCCATGTGCTTGCTTGTTCATCCATGCAGATGGATCTCTACCATTCAGTTCTGTGCACAATCTCTGCATTGCTCAATGACAGAAACATTCTTTCATTCCCCTTCTCATGCGCTGTAGCTTCTTGATGACTTCTTAATGTATTTTTGGTCTGAGTATTTTATTTTGAAGGTTCTCTCTTGAGCAGGGTTCTGGTCACTTTCTGGGTGATTTGGGCAGGTCTCTTGGGACCTTGGTCAGCAATTATTATTTTTTTGCTGGAGGGTTGCTTTGACAGGGGAGGGAGAGGTGGCAGAGATCAAAGCCCCATGCATCCCAAATGGGCTGCTTTCAGGTTGGGTGAAGCAGGTGGCATCAGCCAGTGGGCAAGATTTGGCCCAGGGTCCACTGGTTGCTAACTGAAGAACCACTTGCACAAATATAAGATGGGGGACACCTGGCTTGCCAGTAGTCCATGTGAAAAGGATCTTGGGGTTTTAGTAGACCATGAGTCAACAGCTGCATCTACAGAAGTATAATGTCCTGATCAAGGGAAGTCATAGTCCCACTCTGTTCTGCCTTGGTCAGACCACATCTGGAGTACTATGTCCAATTCTGGGCACCACAATTTAAGAAGGATATTGACAAGCAGGAACATATTGGAGAGAAGGGGTGGGAAGACAACCTTCCACTTAAAAAAAATAAGTACATGGGGCTACACATGTATCTATAAGTGCTTTATAAGTGCTTATATTTCCATATTCTTAAAAATGCAAATGTACAGGAGGAAAATGTGGTACTTAAACTTCACATTCACCTAGACTATGTTATACCTTCAGCCTTAGTACAGATTCACACCATACATTAAAAACACACTCAAAGCACCTGATTTTCCCCCATTGGGTCTTGAGAATCGTGGTTAGTTAAGGATGTTGGGAATTGTACCTCTGTGAGGAGAAAGCTACAGTTCCCAGGATTATTCAGGGAAAGTCATGCATTTGAAATGTGTGTTGACTTGTGCTTTAAATGTGTGTAGATCTGCCTGCCTGCCTAATAAAATGTATGATATGTTGAACTAAAGCAAGCGACTACCGTATTTTCCGCTCTATAAGACGCACCAGACCACAAGACGCACCTAGTTTTTGGAGGAGGAAAACAAGAAAAAAATATTCTGAATCTCAGAAGCCAGAACAGCAAGAGGGATCGCTGCGCAGTGAAAGCAGCAATCCCTCTTGCTGTTCTGGCTTCTGGGATAGCTGCGCAGCCTGCATTTGCTCCATAAGACACACACACAGTTCCCCTTACTTTTTAGGAGGGAAAAAGTGAGTCTTATAGAGCAAAAAATACAGTATTTCATTCTTAATCTTCTCTGAAAAGGTGAGTTCAGAGTGGGGGAGTAGGTTTGGTATGCAGAGATAAGGGTTTTGTGTTACAATGCAGCAAACATCCTGGGCAATTTATCCCAGCCCCCCCTTGCCCCTTCTCCTGGAATTACGGAAATGAGTTCAGTAGTTATTTTTCTGTTTACATCTAGAACAGTTTGGCAGAGCTCAGGATTAATGAGGCTAAATGGAGAATGTGAAGCCAGTCTGATAACTTTCCATTTATCGAGGGGAAAGAGCAAGTTTCCCACACTCTCCCCCAGGCAGAGTTTTTGCACCTGAAGCAAGTACTCTATTTGTTTCTGTTGATTCCCATAAGCCTAAGGCTTGAAACAGTGGGCATTAGTGGCAGCGCAGCATATCAAGTGAAGTGGGATCTACTGGCAGCTTTGCAGTGTGAATGGACCGGTAACTCACGAGTGGGGACTGAATGCATAAGCAATGGCTTGGGGTGGGTAGCAATACTGTTGGGGTAGCAGTGATACACTTATTCCTCAGGCCTCTCTGGGGCTCTGTGTAGGATCCTGGGGAGCACCTCTCAGTTCATGCCAAAGCCTGCAGCAGCCTTTCTCAACCTGTGGGTCCCCAGATGTTGTTGAACTACAACTCCCATCACCCCTAGCTAGCAAGGCCAGAGCTCAGAGATGATGGGAGTTGTAGTCTAACAACATCTGGGGACCCACAGGTTGAGAACCAGGTGCCTTGATCTGCTCCCAGGATGAGCCCAAGCATGCACACACAATTCTGCTGGTGGTTGCCTGTCTTAACATTTATTTTCAGGTGAACCACTGTTGCTTCTTGACTACCTGTTTATTGAGCATTAAATGCAGCATCTGAACTTAGAATGGAATTAAATCGAGAGTAGACAGAGGCAAGATGTCAGAAGGTCGCTTCTACACAACCTGTTTATTCAGCACAAATCTTGGTTTGTTTGCACAAAGTTTGCAGGGAAGGTAGAGGGTGTTGGCTGCTCGTTGAGCATTCATTCTGAACATGTATTTCAGAATAAACATGTATTTCTTCCCATTTTACTGAGATGCAAGCACAGATTGGGACCTATGGAAGGTGACACAGAATAACCTGATAAAGCAGGCGTTGCCTCTCTCTCTCTCTCTCTCTCTCTCTCTCTCGGATTATTGAACAAGTGCCATTGATGCCACCTCTGGTGACTTCTGCCCCAAGTCAGACAGAGAAAGAGAGAGAGAGAGAGAGAGAGAGAGAGAGCATGCTTAAGTTTTCCAAGGGATCTAGGTAAACGGTGGATCAAGTAGAATTAGATTGAGCCTTGAAGCACAGACTGTTCACCTGAAAGCAAGAAGTGGGGAAGAGTGGAACTCTTCCAACTTCATCCTTCAGTTCTCTCTGCTTTTCAAGGGAGAAAAAGGTAATAGCTTTCACAGCCTTGTTACCAAGGGGACAGTGAGTGTGGTGGTGTCAGAAGCTTTTGTGGGCACCGGAGGAAGACCATCAAGGACACCATTGCACCCACAGGCACTATACTGTTGACACTTGCAAATAAAAATAAGGGAGCCCCTTCCCATAAGGGTGCATTTTGGGGGGGCTTCAAAGTGCAGTTCAGGTGCTTGACTTTTTAAACTAGGTTACTGGCTAGAAACCATTCCCTTGAATCCTGGACGTGTGTAGGGCGATTGTATTTGTTTATAGTGGTAAGGGAAAATACTATGCACATGCTCAATGACACCTTTATTATTTTAACATTCCACCTTTATTATGTAACATTTTACATTCCAGGCTTCTCTCTCTGGCACTCCAAAACCCCGATGCATTATCGAAAATCAACATGCATTGCATATCAGGCTTAAATGAATGGATATTCTTGGTTAGCTGAGCTGTTAATCGCTTAAAAGCCTAACCGTCAGTTGAATTGAAACACTTGGTTGATGTTTCTCAATTACCTGCACCTGTGGATCAGCCATTTCAAAACAAAAAGAAAATGTGGAGTTTTCCAGATTTCCTAGAGCCTAGACTGTATATCTGTATACAGATGCAAGTATACATGTGACAGCCCTGATGCCTGACTCCTTTGGTCCCTGCTCAGCACTGGCAAGCATCTCCTGGAAGGCTGGCCAGGATGCTGCCTGCTCTTAGGTGGCAGCAGAGTGAAACTAAACCAGGACCTAGGCAATGAGGGTTACTGCTCCCCAGATCTATTGCACCTTGTAAAGTAGAGCTGCAGCAGCTGCAGCTGCTGCAGGATTCCTTTTCCTGGGGTTTAAGTGCCCAGCTCAATTACTCAGGCCATGGATGGGAGCACAGATGAAAGAAGGCGCCTCATTTACAGAGCTCTTTCTGTCTTGCAACATCCTTACCCGTGTGCCAAGGAAAGAAGCGAATTCATAACTCTCCTGCAGGGATGAACATCCTTATTTGTTCCCCAGTGCTGATTATCTTTTATACTGAAGGTCTCTTTAAGTGCTTGCACTAGAGAATCCATATTCTGCATGATCATTTTATCCTAGCTTGCCGCTGCTGCGAAGCTTTGCTCAAGCATTGAGCTCATTAAAAAGAAAAGGGAGAAAAAGACTCACGACCCGCATAACATAATTTAGGGTCCTTGGCAGGCATACCTTTATGTTTTGGGAAATCAGACCTTGGACAGTGGCCAGTTGTTGTCAAGTCAGCTGTCAACCAGCACCGATAATTTAATTCACTGCTTAGAGTATGACTAATGGAATGATTTGGGGTTTTTTTCTCCCCTAAAAAAGAAAAGTAAAAGCTCAGATGAGGGGGGCACCTGATTGAAGAAGGAAGTACAGTTAAAAATGTGGAGTTCTGAGAGGTCCAGCCCCATTTAATATAAATAAGACTTAAAATAATATAAATAAGTTCTGAAATGGTGGTTGTGATTCATATTCATCAGGAAAATGCTGTGTAAGATTTTGAAGAAGGCAAGGAAGCCATGTGACCATTCTATCGCCAGAATGGCCAGATTCAGGGCTTCCCAGAGGCATCTGCATTGCCACTGTTGGAAGTAGGATGTTGGAATGGAGGACCTCTTGGTCAAATCCAGTAGGTATCTAACATTCTTATTGCTCCTGAAATGGTTGTCACTGCAGGATGATCCATATTTCCTCCTAGGCTGAACTTGGGTGAGGGTGGTCAACCTCAGGCCCAGGTGCCAAATGTGGCCCTTCAGTCCATTTTACTTGGCCCTTGGAACACTCCCTTGGCCATGCCCCAGCCCAAGCTAAACTCCTTGCCAGTCTTTCACATCCTCCTTTAGTGTTTTTGCCTAGCAGGATTGCATCCTTGAACTGTGGTGCTTCTTCATGTTTTCTGGATGGATGGGTGTATATGTGTATAAACTTCTGTGTGGCTGGAATGTGTGACCACCATATACAAAGATGCTCTGTTTATTTCTGTCCTTGGTGTTACGCTCCACTGGCATGCAGCCTCTGGGAGATTCTCCACAAGGGAAAATGGTTTGCGGGCTGAAAAGTGTCCCCCACTACTAGGCCTGGGTGATGTATCGATACATCACCCAGAACCAGTTTGAGGGCCAGAGCATGGTTGTACCTTTACACATCTCCCTCTGCTGCCGGCACTTGGAGAAATGAGCTGCATCTACCCCAGTCTGTAAAAGGTGCTGGGGTGAAACCGCCACCGCTTCTACCAAGGAAGGAGAGGCGGTTTCACTTAGGGGGCTGGGCCCAAGGCAGCTTGTTCCTCCCTCCACTTTTAACATTGCGATGTATTGCTATATCACGATGCTTGGCTGATGGTGATACATTGAGATGTTGAAAAGCTGATATCACCCAGCCCAGCCTACTACGCTTCCTAGGATTGTATCCAGTGCTAGTCCTATGCTGAATAGACCTATTGAAATTAACAGACATGGCTATGTTGTATTAATTCCAATGGGTCTACTCTTGGTAGGATTAACATTGGCTACAGCCTCGGGCTGTGTATATAAACCATATATTTAAAGCACATGACTTCCACAAAGAATCATGGGAAACAGTAGTTTACCCCTCACATGCCCTTAACAAACGACTGTTCCTAGGATTCCTTGGGGAAAAATAATATGCTTCAGATGCATGTCGTGCATGCATCCCAATTCTCTAAAGAGCACAGAAGAGGCAGAGTGGAGGCAGAAATCTAAAATCTTAATTCTCTTCCACCCCTCTGTGAGAGCAAGTTGTCCGCTAGGGAGCTCTCCTTGGTGCTGCAACAACTGAGCTGCTTTGCCCTGTGGACTCCTCCTTGACCAGAACAGGACAACATGGGGCTTTGGGGGCTTCTCATTCGCTGCAGTCTTCAAGGTGCTTGTGAAAGTTGCAGGCCATACAAGGACTGTGAAATCCAACCCGCTGAGGGCGAAGTTGGCACACACATTTTCAGTTGTTATGCCTTCTGGTTTTGGACCAGTTCCCCTGCTTCTGGATCTGTGCTGGTAGCAGCAAGCCAAAGGCACAAGATGTTTCTGTGTAATCATTTGTTACATTGTTGCTGCAGAGAACGAGCATCCAACAATCCTTTAGGAAAATGAAGATGGCAGATCCAACTGAAAAGGAACCAAGATTCAAGGAAGAAGTGTACTTTTTTCCTTTTTCTTTTTGGCTAGGTGAAAGTTTTGAGGGAAGTGAGTGCAGGGAAGAAATGTGATTAGGGAAGAGACGTGAACATGCAAAAAGACTTTGCTGGAGAACTTGAAAAGGCTTGATGTGGGGGAAGAAAAGTAATCGTTAAATGTCTATTAGCAGCCTCCACTGAAATTTTGAAGCAGATTATCCTGCTTGACATTTCTTGTCTGGTACTGGGGGAAAAGTTAGGCAGAGAAGATTGGGGGGTATCCAGCTAAATAGATCCAGCAGTGCAAGAATTTTCACTGGTGCAACAGAACAACTTTTCCCTCTAATCTCCCTGTGCATCCATCTCCACACTCTCCATGAATCTGCTTTGAAGCATTGGGGAAAACCCCATAACAGATTTATCTGCACAGCCCAAAGTCCTTTTAGTTGGATACCAACCACTGTTTCTAATGGGTGTGTCTACTTCATATCTTACTAGAACCTTGATATCTAACAGCAGCAGGCAGGTGCAGAAGACAAACTGAGCTTGCTGCCTCTGAGCTGAGGGACTTGTTTTGAGTACCAGAACTGAACAGAGCTTGCTGTCATGGGTCAGGAGTTGGCTTCACCTGCTGAGCAGCAGCCTGAAGGAGCAGAAGGTGAAGTGACTCCACCGGCTGGTGATCAGCCTTCTTGCCCCTACTGAGAACTAGCTGGCTTCAGCTTTCTTAAGCAGGGTTTCCAGCCTCAGTTTCTGGAAACAACGTTAATCGTCCCTGGCCAGACCTTGCTGCTGCTTGCTTCTCGTGACCTTGGACTCTCAACTTTCTTGATCCCCGGATCATCCGACTCCATGAACTGAGATACTCCTGACCTTAAGACTAGACTGAACCTTGCATATGGACTCTTAGTATCCCCCTGAGACTCAGCTGGTTGGCTTGCTTCTCCCTCCACTGAGCTTTGCCATGGCTGGCAGCACAGGACTAGGACGCTTGCAGTCTACATAAAAATCTATTCCTGGTCCCTGAAAGTTTTCTTCATTTCATCTGTCTAATTGAGGGTAGGAAGTCATTTTGTTGTTGTTACACAAATCAGTGTCGGAAATCCTTCCTGATCTACTGCAAATCCTGATATACTTTTTGCCCACGCTTTTTTTTTTTTTTTAAGACTACGTGCTAGAGCAGGAAAATTAAAGGGATAATTTTTCACAACATGCTAGTTTTATTATTTGGAAGGAGTTTTAAAGCAGCAGCATTCTGTGTCAAGACAACAGCTTGAATTTTAGAGTCACTGCTCTGAGACACATCACCCATCACTCTCACAAATTCATGTGCAGCTTTTTCTTATATCGAAAAGATTCCTGTGTCAGACGAAGCATGGTGGCCTCAGTAGGACAGTAACTGTGTGTGATCAGAATCTTAAGACCCCTGCTTTCAGACCAAAGGTTTCATCTAGTTCAGTGTCCTCCTTTCCACAGTGACTAGCTATCTGGGCATAAAGACAACAGCCTCCAGCATCTGTTGTCTGGGGGCTGTTGCTTCTGGAGGTTCCATTTAGTGTCATGGCTAATAACAGTGATGCTCCCAATGTCCTCCCAACCAGCAGACTAATGAGATCTACACCCACACAGCTTTAGCAATCCTGGGGCTGCAGCTGCTCCAACAACATGTGAACTAGTTGTGAACATTTGCGAACTCCCCCTCTCAAAACTGTATGCCTGGTAAAAGGGGAAGGGAACCATACCCTGAAAGGGTTTGTTCTTTTAGGAAAACTGGAATGGTGCTTTCCTCCTTGATTTAGGAAAGTACACTTGAGAAGCCTTCCTTTAGTCTTCATCTCAAGGCACATCACATAAATCAGTGCTTGGCTTTTGGTCAGCTTGCACCGCTCTCTTGATCTGCAATACGCTGCTTTCTTCTTAATTATAAATCATTGCTTCCAAAGAGCATTGGGAGCTATGGAATTGAAAGACACATTATTAATGTAAGAGATTTCCTATTAGTCATGGTTCTATAGGTTTTGCTTCCAGCTAACTGGCAGTGCCCTTCACCACTGAATAACACTTTTGGCCTAAAGCATTATTACCAGGTTTGCCAGTTTCCCTGTTCATGCGAGTGTGGGAACTTGCAAGTTACAGATGATTGTACTCCACAGGGGTGACTGTATCGCACCTGCACACACACAGTTACATAGGGGAAATAGCCAACTGAGACAACTAAGTCTCAATTTGGGCTTAAACAGAAGGGTGCTTAGTTACAGTGCCAAGTGGTGGTTAGAGAGTATAATGGATTTGTGGTTTGAAGTGACAAATGCAGTGTTGGTTGGTTAGAGCAGGTTCATACACAGGCTACCAAAACCCATATTGCCTGGGTCATCAGCTAACTACTACTACTACTACTACTACTACTACTACTACAATAGTTTATTTATATGCCACCCATCTGACTGGGCTGCCGCAGCCACTCTGGCAGCTTCCAAGAATTATAAAACCACACTAAAACATCAGACATTGAAAACTTCCTTATAAGGGAAGATGTCTTCTAAAAGTCAGATAGTTGTTTATTTCCTTGACATCTGATGGGAGGGTGTTCCACCACAAGGCGGGCGCCCTCTGCCTGGTTGCCTGTAACCTCACTTCTCACAGTAGGGAACTGCCCAAAGGCCCTTGGAGCTGGACCTCAGTGTCTGGGCTGAATGATGGTGGTGGAGACACTCCTTCAGGAATACATGGCTGAAGATGTTTAGAGCAGGGGTCAGCAAACTTTTTCAGCAGGTCTGAGAGACACCACTGTCTCTCAGACCTTGGGGGGGGGTGGACTATATTTTGAAGGGAAAAAAAGATGAACGAATTCCTATGCCCCACAGAGATGCATTTTAAATAAAAGGACACATTCTACTCATGTAAAAACACACTGATTCCAGGACCATCCGCGGGCTGGATTTAGAAGGCGATTGGGCCTGATTTGGCCCCCAGGCCTTAGTTTGCCTACCCATGGCATCAAAGATCAACACCAACACTTTGAATTGTACTCAGAAATGGACCAGGAGCCAATGTTTTTTAGGACCAGTGTTTTAGGACTCAGAAATGAACCAGGAGCCACTGGTCTTTTAGGACCAGTGTTACTGTGACAGAGATATTGCTCACATACTTTCAAGCCTATGTTCTTCATGACTAATCTCTTGGAGGGTTTTGTTTTTGTAAACAAAAAATTCAGTTTTCAGGGTGTAGCATGTTTTACAGGACACAACATTACAGAGCATGCAGAGGACCTAAAGTGAATGACAAATTTGCAGATACTTGGAGCACTAGCATTGATGCGTCTTTAGCGCATGGGACACTATGGAGAAATGTGTGTCTACCAATTTGTTGATGCTTCAGTGAGTTGAAGCAGAAGTGTGAACTCAAAGAAGATAGTGGGTAATGTGACAAGAACATCAGCCCTGCAGCATTTGTTAATGTGGTTATGGTTTATTGTTGCAACAGAAAATCAGGGGGGAAACCACTTTAAAAAGTTGTATTCAGTACCAAATTCCTATGTGCTCTTGGAGTGGTTGAATAATACACAGAACCGTTTCAGAAATGCAAGAGAAGGCAGTTGGTACAGTGTCCCTGTCAATGATAACATGTCAGAATTTAGGTAGGGGAACTACATCTTCTACCCATCCACAGTGTCCAAAACTGCCACTATGTGAAAATCTGAAGGAGAGCAATTTGAATCTTTTGTTGTCCTTAACATGCAGACAACATATGAAGAACCTGAGAAAGGGCATGCAGTTGAGTGAAGGTTCTTAAGGGAGTAGATATGGGGGAGTGGTTTAAAGCACGGAAGGGGTGTGTGTGTGTGTGTGTGTGTGTGTGTGTGTGTATAGAGGTCAGACTTTTTGTATTACTTACAAACACGCTGGGAAATGAGATCGTTGGTCACTGAGATTTCTGCAGAGCATGCATGTAATTCCATTGGTGTAGGAAGGGCAAGCTATGTCAAGTATGCATTCACACAAACCATGCTGAGGTGGGTGTAAAGTAGCTGTGCTACACAGCAGACAGACTTCCTGATATATTTCTGCAGCAGCAGCTTTTGCTGCTCATTGATTCTCTTTGGAACCAAGATTGCAGGAGCTGTGCTGCCATGTTTGTTTGTTTGTTTATAGATAAGGAAGATTTAAGGCTAGTTTGGTGTATCCAGTTTAGCAAGATGGACACAAATTTTCAACATGGGGAAGAGCGAGAGCAGGAGTGGAGAATCTGATGCGTCTAACGTAGATGTGGCAGCTATTTTTGTCATCCAAGGAAGCTCAGATTAGCTCCTGATAGTTACAAAGGAACATCCCACTCTGGAAGGTGATAAATTTGCCAGGGTCCTGATGCCAGCTAGAGGTCCACTGATGAAGCGGGAGAGAACCTTCCAAACAAAGACACCACAAGGTCATTCCTCTCCTCTTTCATCTTTAGTTGGATTGTTGTTGTTCTCAGTTGAGATGACCAGATGCTGCATTTCTGAATGAGCCATTTAGAAAAGTTTTGTGTTTCGCATGTGACTTGGCTTGATTGAATGAGTCATCTGGGTAAAGGGCTATCTGGGCATAGGAACCTGCTTTATACTGAGTCAGACCATTGGCCCACCTAGCTCAGTATTAGCTGAACTGACTGGTGTCAAACAGGAGTCTTTTCCAGGCTTCCTGGGAGATTGGGGTGGAGGAATAATGTTTTTAAATATTTTGATCTACAGTATTTTAATTTTAAATTGTATGCTTTTTCCTTCTGTAAGAAATCAGGTTCCTTTGATACAACAAAAAAATATAGTAGACAATGAATATAGTAATGTAAAGGACGCGGGTGGCACTGTGGTCTAAACCAATGAGCCTCGGGCTTGCCAATCAGAAGGTCAGTTGTTCGAATCCCCATGACGGGGTGAGCTCCCATTGCTCGGTCCCTGCCCCTGCCAACCTAGCAGTTCGAAAGCACGTCAAAGTGCAAGTAGATAGATAGGTACCACTCTGGTGGGAAGGTAAACGGCGTTTCCGTGTGCTGCTCTGGTTTCGCCAGAAGTCATGCTGGCCACATAACCCATAAAAACTGTCTATGGACAAACATCGGCTCCCTCGGCCAGTGAAGAAGAAGAAGAAGAGGAGGAGGAGGAGTTTGGACTTGATATCCCACTTTATCACTACCCTAAGGAGTCTCAAAGCGGCTAACAATCTCCTTTTCCCTTCCTCCCTCACAACAAACACTCTGTGAGATGAGTGAGGCTGAGAGACTTCAGAGAAGTGTGACTAGCCCAAGGTCACCCAGGAGGTGCATGTGGAGGAGTGGAGAATCAAACCTGGGTCACCAGATTATGAGTCGTCCACTCTTAACCACACTGGCTAGATGAGTGCCACAACCCAAGAATCGTTCATGACTGGACTTTACTGTCAGGGGTCCTTTACCTTTACCTTTATAGTAATGTATAACAATGACCCAGAACCTTCAGCATCCAAAGCTGTGACCCTTGGCTTGAGCATCCCACACTTTCTGTCCTTCACGGTTAAAAGGACCCAGTGATGGTCTCTTCTCCAGAGCTGCTTCAAATCTTGGACAGAGGGAGCCATTCTGGGTTGGCAGCAGTGATGCTTTGTTTTTCCACAGAAAGTGTTCTATTTTGTAAGTACTTCAGCCCCAGTGAATGGATGCCAGTTTTGAATGCAGTAGTAGGGAGCTTGGCGGCTTCAAGGATTTTAGCTTCAGTGACTTCAAGTGCAGGACTACTTTGGACATATGATCAGACCCTCTTATGTGATTCTTTTGTTTGGATGTTCCAAGATGCAGCCACAGGGAAGTGGCAGTCATGCTATTCAGGTAGCTTATCAATGGTTTCTATAAATCAAGACTTAAAGCTGACTAGCAACTTGTAGCTTTCCTTCAGAATGCAGGGAGATTGTTCCTCCCACCCCCGCTTCAACTTATTTACACTTTCTGCATGCATCAGAATGATCCTTTGAATAGCCCTTCAGTGTGATGTCAGAGAGGACATCGTACTTTTAATTTTTTTTCCTAAGTTGACAGCCACAAGGAAGCTCAAAACAGGTGTTAATAGCATTTGGACACTCGCCCTTGGTATTTGGCGTGGGCTGTTAAGAGCAAACCAATTACTTAGCCCAGGGATTACAGGGACTCTGATTTCCATTGCCCAGGGCAGGACAGACTGGTTCCAAAACACCTGCTTATAGGTATTGCATGGCATTTTACAAAAGGTTCTGGCACTGATGGGAGGAGGCTGTGTGCCAGCCAGCCAGCCTTACGCTGGTGCTCAGCAATGCAACCGACAACCTTGAAAGACATTCAGAGGCTTCTTAACTGAAGAAGCTGGGAGGGTCAATCAAATACCATCATCTGGAAATTCAAGACTAAATGGTCATCTTTTGGGAATGTTCTGGCTCTGGTTGCAAGCAGGGGGTTGAATCAGGTGGCCTACAAGGCCCCGTCCAACTTTAATTTTACACTTAAAGGGTAAGACCAGATTAATATCATTCTGTATCCTGAGGGATGGTTCTGTAGCAGAATTCTAAACACTTGCCAGATTCTAATTCCCAGGAGTCCTTGGGGTAAGTTATGGCAATTAAAGTGGCAAAAACGTAATTGAGCTTTATAGTGTGGACAGGGCTATGCGGTAGCTGTTACTTCCACCTTACCTTTTGGAGCTGTCTGTTATTTCTCCCCCACCTCCACCAATCTTTACTTCCAAATCCCCTTCCTTCCCTCCTTCCCTCCCATCTTTTACTGTCTTACCTTGGCGCTGCTTTAAAGGTCGAAATCATGAATGGATTTCACCTGGCCCAGGCGTGTGCATGGTCAAATTATTGGTTAATGGCATGTTTAAAATGTGTACTTTAACCAGGCTTTTCAAATCAGAGCTGCTTCTTCTAAAAAGGGTATTATGTGCTGATGGCATTTCTGTTGACCGTCTTTGGGCATTTTGGCAGTGTGCGGTTTTTGAAAATACCATTTTCTGAACAATAAATGATTAGGTGTTCAGTGGCCATGTTTACTTGCTTAGACACAAATGTCATTTTTATTGAAGCTGTAGTCTTCTGATCAACATTTTCAGGGAAGAAATGTTAACGGGCTGGGAGAAAGCTGTCTGCTTGATTGACTTCCTTCTCCTTGTCCATTTCTGTCCCATCACCTTCCATCATCCAGATTATTTTTACTGGTAGCCAATTCAGTCCTCCACTTGACTGCCTGTAACCCAGAGGAAATGTTTGCTGTTTGTCTTTATCATCTAATCATACCCAGTGTTAGGGTCACAATTTGCTTGGGGGGGGAGTACTAATGATGCTTGTGAGGGGTGATAAGGACAGTCACTCCAAGTGCAACCTAATTTATAGCCCCAAACAGTTATTTGTTATTTAAAGTAATTGAACATAGCTTAAACATATTTTCTGTTCAGAAAACACGCAGCATGATCTATGCTCATGCAGAGCTCATCCTTTGCATGCAAAAGTTCCCCAGTTTGATTCCCCAGCTTTTTTAGATAGGTCTGGGAGAGGCTGCTGTCTCAAGCTGTGGAAAATTGCTGCCAGGCAATATAGATCAGGAGTAGGCAACCTAAGGCCTGGGGGCCGGATGCGGCCCAATGGCCTTCTCAGTCTGGCCTGCGGACGGTCCAGGAATCATCGTGTTTTTACATGAGTAGAATGTGTCCTTTTATTTAAAATGCATCTGTGGATTATTTGTGGGGCATAGGAATTATTTTTTTTAATCAAAATATAGTCCGGCCCACCACATGGTCTGAGGGACAGTGGACCGGCCCACGGCTGAAAAAGGTTGCTGACCCCTGGGATAGATATTACTTAGCTGCATGGCCTGACTTATCCTGTGTTTGTTTCTAGAACCAAATCCCCCAAATTTAAATGAGCTAGCAGACTTGCAGAGCAAACCTATACATATCACCTCAGAAATAAGTCCTATTTATTTCTTGGGACTTACTACCAGTTAAACCAATACTGGATTGTTGCCTTAGATATGTTTTTCTTTGAGGTGGTAGATGAAAAGTCATAGACTGGCTTGCTTTGAGGCTTCCCTGGGTAGTAGGTTGGGCAGAATTGTACCTTTGCACTCTGCCACTGGCTTTTATGCCTGAGGCTTAACACAACATATATAAGGAATTGAATACTCCAGCTGGGCAGAGAGGGAATTTGTGACACCTGACTCTGACCAGTTGCAATGGATCAGGATGAGCAAAAAAGCTCTGCCACTGCCAACCTGACTTGCTGTAGAGCACTAGGTGGTAGAAAGTGTCTATATGAGCCACAAGACCTTGGGATTTCACCACCATTCTCAGCAGTACACAAACAAATGTTAATTGCTCGTTTAACTGTTTTAATTGCTATGCTTTTTAACAAGCTTGTTTTATTGTGAAGTTTAATTAGATCTGCTTTTAATATTTTGATGAAATTGTTTCATTTGATTTTTAATTACATATGGATATTATAACTGGCAAACTAGTTAGAAATCATTTTGCCCCTCAGTATATAAATTAATATATAAATATAATACATACAGCATACAGTATATAAATTAATAACAATAGCAATTATAATTCCATTCCTCTTTCCTACCGGCTTATAGCAATTACTGCCTGCAGGGATCAATTTCCTTATAAAGAATATTGCTTTTAAACTTTTATATCTATACTTCCAGAAGGTAGAATCTCTGTGTGTGAAGAATTGAGGGCTGGTCCTGAATCTTGTCTGTAGAGTTTTCCCCAAGTTATATTTTCTACAGATCAGTTTCATTTGTTGAGACATTAGTGTTACATGAGGAAGAAAAGAGGGAAAGAGGTGGAGAGTTGAATAATGCTTTCTATAGGGAAGGGGGCACTGGGTATGAGTTTATGGAACGAAGGGGGCTGTGGCTTTAAAAGTTTGGGAACCTCTGCATTAGCACAATCTGTATCTCCACACATTGCAAGGAGGGATAAAAGAAGAAAAATAAAAACAAGTGTCACATTTGAGGGTGAAGGTTCTAGTGCTGAGGATACCAGGGCTATTCCCCCCTCCCACCTGCATGTTACCCAGAGCTGTGCATTGAAATCTTGTGAGCTGAGGTTAGATGTTAGCAGACAACTGCCCTGTCCTTTCGCTGCTGTTTCCCTGCCACCTTCCTTTTCAGCTTCTGGTTTCTGGATGAGGTTTTTGTTGTTGCTGCTGCAAGCCCTGCAAGCCTTCCTTACCGTAAAATGGCCTCACGTCCACCCACCCACCGCCCCCCTCCTCTCTCTCATTCACTTTGCCCTTTGAGGTCGATATTATTCTTCCTTCCACACTTCTTCTGGTTGCGCTTCATGGCTTGCAGGATGTTCTCGGCACATCACAAGAAGCGGAAGTGCTGAGCTCATGGAAACAGATCTGAGCTTGTAGAGAGGAGAAACACACTCTCCTTGGGGGGGGGGAGCAAACGAGCGCAGATGCAATGCTTTGTGAACTACAGTGGCCTCTGCTGCTTCACAGGTAAGTGAACATTGTGCCTGTGCTATAATTAGACTGACCAGTTTGTGCAAAAACCGAAACCGGCAACTGTATTTCTCTCTCTCTCTCTTGATTTTGGAAAGGAAACTAGGTCATTTCTGAAAATGGGCAGCCTGAGCGGCGGAACAGAGGTATGCACTGAGTTTCTGAACCGTGTCATGTGCTAATTAATGACTTGGGCCAAAGTCAGAACGCAACTAGCCGGTTGCCCTTCCCTGGAGTTTTGCATGCAGGTGATTCTTTCAGATCCTTATTGCTGCACTTAGTAGCAACTGCTGTATTTAGTCCATAGAAGGAATCAAACATGATGTGGGAGAACTGTGCTGGGATCCACACAGTGCTGTGTTTGAAAGCAGAAGGAAAACTTTACGATGGGATTGGGGGTGCCTACCTTTAGGCAGCGTGAGGTGAGCACATCTGGCAGTTGATTTGGTGTGTCATGAAAGGAGTGCACATTGTTTGTATCCTGTTTTTAGCAAGGGAGGGTGATCTCTTTGGGCAAACGGGGTCCAGCTTCGTCAACCTCAGTCAGCCCCTAGCCAGTCTCCACTTACCTGCCTTCTTACTAACAACTACAGTGGTACCTTGGGTTAAGAACTTAATTCGTTTCAGAGGTCTGTTCTTAACCTGAAACTGTTCTTAACCTGAAGCACCACTTTAGCTAATGGGGCCTCCCGCTGCTGCCGCGCCATCAGAGCACTCTTCTCATCCTGAAGGAAAGTTCTTATCCTGAGGTACTATTTCTGGGTTAGCGGAGTCTGTAACCTGAAGCGTATGTAACCTGAAGCGTGTGTAACCTGAGGTACCACTGTACTTTTCAACTTCCTCCTCCCTAGTGTCATCTGCCCAAAGGAAGATGGGGACAAAACTATAATGAGTTGCCTCTGCCAGTCATTGGCTCTGGCAGAGTTCGCTCCACCTACTGTTGTCCATCCTGCCTAATGGGCTCCAGCCACCACTACTGCCAACTCACAAAAGCTGGGGGTCATAAAGTGCCATGCCACCATTTTGTGACTTGCTCCCTTACCACCTGCCACCATTTTGTGACTGGTGGACCTCCTTAATTTTCAGGGTAGTCCCTGGGTGTAGAAACTTTGAACAACCTGGGAACCTGCTGCAGGGTCTCCAAACTTTGTCTCCTTTGGTGCATGGCTTCCCTCTCTCTGTTTCCTGTGGACTGCTAACCGCAGTTTGTCACTTTGGACAGCGAACTACCGTTAACATTGAACAGGTAATAAAGAGGAAAGCTCTGTGCAAAGGGGAGTCCATGGTGCATTTGCAATAGGTTCTTCAGAACTGAGCTGAAAAGGCAGAACTTTGGGGATGAGGGGAAAAACAGTGGAAATACGGAGCAATGGTTGCAGGCTACTTATTTAAATTAGCAGGCACAATTATGTACTGTGAAATGCAATTAGCGTGAAAAGCGGGGAATATACACAAGCCATAAGTAGTCATGTTGGTCTATTGGAGAGCGAAAAAGCCATTCCCCAAACGGTAGCAGTAATGCCTTTTATTAGGATTGACTAAAATGTAACAAGTCGTGAACAAGCTTGAGGTCCTCAGGAACTTATCTCTCTCTCCCCCTCTCCCTTGTTGTTATGTGTAATATCCAGCATTGAAGCCTCCAAAGATTGCACAATGTTAATTAATTTGTATTCACTTTCCTTAGTGCAAGGGGGGGGGTTGGTGGTGGTGGGGAATAATTACAAATATATTGCCTTCAACAGGAAAAGACACATTTTCCAGGTGACCAATTTGCCAAGCATTCACCCAGATTTGTCTGCGGGGAGCTTTAATGTTTATTGAGCATTAATTCTGATTTATTTGCGGAAGGTTAGACAATATTGCACCAAACACATGTTATCCCATACTTTCCTGTGCATTTTCCTGTCGTTTTTCTTAAAACATGGTGTGTGTGTGTGTGTGTGTGTGCAAGCGGGTTTCTCGCACAAGAGCTCCAAATCACCTTTTAGTCGTACAACCTCAATTTGGTGGCATATGATTAAATCCCACCTGAAAAACATAGCAGCCTGGATACACCTCTGGTAGTATTTCAATTGTATGTGTGTGATAGTGGTTAGGATCAGTTTAGGACCTAGGGTACCAGGATTAAAATTCCCACTCAAATCATGAAGTCCACTGGGTGACCTTGAGCCAGTTACTCTCTCTTAGCCTGACCCACATTACAGGTGTGGAATGGAGAAGAGGAGAAGCAGATACCAAACCTTTAGGTTCTTGGAGGCAAGGTAGGATATAAATGTAATACAGTAGGTCTGCCACTTCTGCGGGTCTGTGCACAAAGGTAAAAGCGTGCAAAGTCAGGAACCCCTGGAACACGCCCCCCCCCCCAACTGCAAGGCAGACAGCTGCTTTACCAGGCTCTGGTAATATCATAGGTGGGCCTAGGAGCATCCCAGGGGCCTTGTGCAACCTTCCCAAAGCCCACTAAGTGAGGTGGAAGGACGTAAGAAGGTATTTCTGGTTGTGCGGGTAGGAGGGAAAAAATGAAGGTGCTGGTGGTGAAACAGCAAATTCCCTCCATCATTCATTCCTTCATTCATTCTTCCCTACCCCATGAAAGGTTGTAATCGCATAAGTAAAGTGAGCATAAGCTGGGTTGAAACTGTGCTTTATTTCCGTGTCAAAGACTTAGTTTGGCACACACACCCCATGTGCATTTTCATACACACACAGTCTAGGAGCCTCAATGGAGCCCCTCTGGAGGCTTCACCCATGCGCAGGCTGATGTGAGAAATGTACCCTGGTGCTTTTGTGGAAAGCAGAAAATGTGCTCTTGCATACGGAATGGCTTGCACCTGAGGTTCTGATCAGCCTTCCTTGCAGTTTTTCCACCCCTCCCCCTGTGTTGCTACGAGTAGGAGTTAGGTTGCCTTGAGAGCTCTTCAAGTTTCCACCTCTGCTTTTGCTTCCAAACATATCTATCCCTCCAGAGGCTCTCTCACCCATGTCTCTGTTTTTCACTGTCTCCTATTAGCGGGGATGTTTGTTTCACTCTGTGTGGTATAGCGCTGGGTGAGTCAGAAATGCTCTGCTTTTAAAAGGGGGGAAAAACACACCGCTCAACTTGCCCTCCGAAGAATGAAGCATTTTGCAAAGAGTTACAGTATTTCAAGAGCTTTGTGGTTACTTACCTCTTCTCCCCTTTCTGCTAAGGAGGGTGGTGGAGTGATAGAGGCCGGGCCATTTTTTGTTGTTGCTGTTTAATCTAAAGCTAGTGCATAGTTTGTATTTGGCTCTTCCAAAAGACAGGGGTTAGATAAACCATGCTGTGTTGTATTCTTAGCCCCGATACTAGCCTTTTTCAAGAGCCAGGGAGTACTCAGTGCACAGGGAAAGGAGATAATACGTCTTCCCCTTTCCCCCTTCTTTTTGCAAAATGGAGGGCAGGGCCCATTAGAAACCCTCCTGCCACATGATTTCACGCATGTCGCTGCCCCCGCCAAGTTGGGCAGAACCTGGTGTGTGTGCTCGGCAGACAATGGAGGAGTGTGCATTTGGGGACGAAGTTTAGCTATTGGAAGGTTGCATCGCCTGCTGTGGCTGTAGAGACCGATGTGGAGGGAGATATTTTGTTGCAGCTGGGGCTGCAGTGTGAGCAGATGCACCATGACATTTCTTCTCTCTGTGCTCCTCTCGGCAGGCAGCTGTATGATTAAACCGAATGGATATGACCTTTGAAGAAAAAAATAATAATGGTAATAAGTGTTGGTGTTTAACCAACATTGCTGAAGGCAGAAGGAGCCTTGGGAGCCTTCCTGTCCCATTTCGTGATTCCTTGGCCTGTCCTCCTTTGTTGACCTCCTTTTGTCACTGGTCCCCCAGGCTAAGCACCTTGAATGGTGCGAAACCTGAGAAGGAGTTGACTTAATTAAGGTCTTGCAGCCCACTCCCAGCTCCCAACAGAAAAAAAAAATGTCAACTTCCTTAAAACACAGACACAGAATTCAAAATAAGTGAACGAATGAGCAAATTTTCCACGGGGGATTGTCTAAAACAGAGTTAGACCGTTGGCTCACCGACTGGCAGGGCCTCTCCAGAAGACATGTGCCTCTCTCAGCCATACCTTGGGGATGCTGAGAATTGATCCTGGTTCTTCTGCATGCAAAGCATGTGCTATGAGCCATTTCGCAATAGAGCAGGGAGTACATTGAACAGAGGCCACAGAGGCCAATTTAAAAATATGATTTTCTGATATATATGCAGTATGCGTTTGATTTATTTGGGGGGAAAGTGGGCATGTGTTAGTGCTTGTCCATACAATCAACTCAGTGGGGATGGTTTAGTGAGATATGAGATCAGATCTCCTGACTCCAGTTCTGTGTGCATGTACCCAGAAAGAGAGGTTCCAGAACTCACCATGAATGCCTCCCTTGTTCTCTTATAATGGCAATGGCACCCACCTGAGAGGTGCCACAATTGAGCTCCGTCTGAAAAAAAGCCCTGCACATACCTAAGATACACCCAGTGGATCTTGCCGCTATGTAAAGACGCAGCAGAATGTGCCGTCTGTTCACAGGAACAAAGAATCCCAAAGTGTTTCTGTACCTTAGGGCCTTTTACTGAGTATTTTTTGGGTTAGGCAATGATTGTATTTTAAAGCTAAAAATCAGTGGCTAGTAGCCACGATGACTATATTTTACCTCCAGTGTCAGAGGCACACTGAATGCCAATTACTAGGAATCACAGGTGTGTTGCATTCTGGTCCTGTTTATGGGCTTTCCAAATGCCTGTGGTTGGCCACTGTGAGAACAGAATGCTGCACTAGATGGGTCTTTGACTTGGCCCAGCAAAGCTCTTCTCATGTTCTGGTGAACTCCACGCACTGTAACATCCCCCCCCCAATCTTTAATCTTGCTATACATTCATGCCTTGGAAGTCGAACAGCTTACCGTAGTTCCCGAACATTTTGGCATTTTGGAGCTGAAGGTCCAACAGGGCTTCCATGGCTTCGGATTGGCCGCAGGAGCTTCTTGAAGCCAATCAGAAGCCGTGCTTTGGTTTTTGAATGTTTTGGAAGTCAAACGGATTTCCAGAATGGATTCTGTAATAACAAAGTGATTCTGCTGCCCTGGACACTGCCAGGTGTAATCACTTTTAAGACCTCTGATTGTGGTTTTAACATTTAAAACAAGGAAAACATGAAAAGTGATAATTAATCTTATCCATTTCCTTTGTTGCAATTTTAACAAATGAACATCTGGATGGGTGCATTAGTTGGACAGGGAGACTGAAACGAGTTCAAGGGTTATTGTTGTAGGATAACCGTGGCTTTAAAAAGACTACTTTGAGAGTTCAGTGTTCTTTAATGGCCATATGCTTTTTAAAAACATAAATATTTTCATTAATTCTCCAAAGTTATTTCAAAGCATTTTTCATCATATACAGGTTTTTTAAAAAACAACAACAACATAGTTTCTTCTTGACTTCCCACCCTCCTTTCCTGGTGTGTTTTGTTTCTTTTAAACCTTTTTATTGTTTTATAACACACATTTTTATTGTCCAAACCCCAATATCATTAGTTCTTTCAACAATCCACTGTTTATACTTCAAATTCTGCCTTTGACTTTCATGTATGGGTGATGGTTGGATAGGTAAGCTATGAATGGTCTCCATTCCTCCTTAAACATTTCCTTATTATGTCCTCTTAATTTAGTAGCCAATTTCTGTATAAGCCAATCAGTTTTATAAGCCATTCCTCCTTGGGTTGGTAATCCTCCTCCTTTCCTGGTGTGCATTTACTTTTAAAATATTCAGATAAGTTGAAGGCCTGTCAGCTGAACAAATACCTAATTGCAACTGAATATATACCTCATTTTTGCAGGGAGAAGTTTTTGAAAAAAGAGCAACATTCATCATTTAGAACATTCAGTGGCTGTTTAGAATGTAGCAATCGGCACAAGCGTTCTTTTATGCCTGTTTTGTTTTCGCCAGACGCAACACACGCTTACTTGTTTTCTGCCTCTCTCTCTCTCACTGTGCAGGATACCACAATGTGCTCTCTGGTATCTACGCAGTGCCGCTCGCAGTCCAGCCGCAGCATGTTCCCGTAGTGTCAGGCATCTTGTCGCAAGGTTGGGCTTCTGGTCCAGCAGGAGTGTGGCTGACCCATTGACAGGTGGGCCATGGACACCCACATGGACTTGTTGACAGAGCTGCAGCTACTGGATAAGGTGCCTACCCTCGAGCGGCTCCGGACAGCCCAGAAACGCCGCGCTCAGCAGCTGAAGAAGTGGGCGCAATACGAGAAGGAGATGCAGCACAAGAGGAGGAAGCATGAAAAGAAGAGGAACGTTGCCAGCCGCAAGAAGGTGTCTTTTGAGGCCAGCGTTGCGCTGCTGGAGGCTTCACTAAGGAACGATGTTGAGGAAGGTAGGAGATGCTGCAAGTTCTCGTGCCCCGTGTGCCCTTGCTAGGTTTGACTGTAAGCCCAGTGGTGCATCTGAGTGCTCATTTAGGGCCCTGGATGGTTGTCCTTTAGACTGCCATATGTAATATGTCCAGTGTGAGGCTTACGATGAACATTTCTCTTCTTTCCCCCCATCCCTTGACTGCCGTTCCATGTTTTGCACCCTCTAGCACAGCGGTTCTCAACCTGTGGGTCCCCAGATGTTGTTGGACTACTACTCCCATCATCCCTGAGCTCCGGCCTTGCTAGCTAGGGGTGATGGGAGTTGTAGTTCAACAACATCTGGGGACCCACAGGTTGAGAAAGGCTGCTCTAGCAGATTCCTGATGTGTTAGGGCGGAAGTAAAAAAAAAAACCTCTGGTTTTTAAGAAAGGAAAAAATACTCCAAAGTGTGTGCAGCATGGCTACAGGTATAAAATGGGGTTTGTTTCTGGGTTACCCTGATGTATTTACTTGGGTGGGGATGGGAGAGTACCAATTTGTTGTAGAAAAGAATAATATAGTAAAATACAAAGTAAAAATGAGCATTTGTAACCATGCCTGTGTTAAAGAATTGGACTTAGGTGAAATGTTTGGAATATTGATCTTTGTTTGGTATATGTTGTGTAAGTGGCAAAAGACACACTTAAAGCATAATAGCTGCTCTGGGTTTTGGTATAAGGATTTATGGTGATTCTTTTCAGGAGACATCTCACAAGAAGGATGAAATGGGAAGTAGGGAGAAAGAAGGAAAGTTAACGATTTGCCTCTTGACAACTTTACTGAGATTTATTTATTTTTTGCATAGAAAAAGTTATTGATTGTGAAGATTGATATTCTATCTGAAGTTTAAAAAAATAGTTGTTGTTTTTAGGACTCTCTTCTCTTACATTTCCCCAATAATTTGTTTCATATTTAGCGGAGTCCAATAATAAACATTCCTTTGGGTGGCAAATTAGAAGAAATAGCTACAAATGGCCTGCAAAATCAATGGAGTTTGCATCAAATGTTCACAGCCTGTTATGCTGTTCAGTTTATTTATCTTTTGTCAGTATGTGATTTGGATGTAGTTTGGGCTGGAACAGACATTACGGCTAGATCCATTAGATGCAATAATACGGCTTGAAAGGAAACACCATCTGAGATCTGAATTACACAACAAATTGTTTAGAAGCTGAGAGGATGATAAAAGTAGGATTAGCCCAGATATTTCCCTACTGCCTTTGGTCATTAGGCATAAATTGTTCAGCTGGGACAAGACAATAGGACACTATGGTGTAATCTGATCTCAAGATTTAAAGATTGGATTGTTGGAGGGAAGATATCAAATGATGTAGTGAATGAGGAAATGGAGGGGGACCCTTTTATTTTTTTTCCAGCATTGACATTTTGTATATATCGAATGTCTGGCAGCAGTTCTAAAGGAAGTAAATTCATTCCAAGTAGCAATCAGGACGTGTTGTCTAAAGCCTTTTAAATGTGTATATGATATTTTGGTTTTGGATAACAAGGAAAATAATTAGAGAAGAATGAGGAAATGTTTGCAGAATTGGTATAAACAGCAGCATATACACATACACCAGGTATATATTAAACATTTACCGAAGGTTTGTTTTATGCAATGATCTGTTGATGGTTCTTTAATCAGTATGGACTAAAAATTAAGTACAAGTTATGTTTCTAGGAAAGAATGTATCCAGGGCTGGCACATGTCATTTAACAGTATGAAACAAAAGACAAGATGGTTCTCGCAGCCCTCTGTTCCATCTACAGAAACCAAATGTACTGGTCATTGATTCTTACTTCAACCCTGTTGGCAAGAACACGTTCACCACCACACCTGACAGCTAGCTTAGGGGATGCTATGCTCTGTCTCCTAACACCTTGCTGCCTCTTGCTCATGACTCTACCTATTGGCTTTCTACTGCCCACTTAAACAAACACTGCAGTTACTGAGTTCAGCAGGACTTGCCCTTTCCAAGGAAATGTGCAAAGAATTGCAACCTGAATTGCTGTTTGATTTGATGCTCAAGTTGAAGTTGCTGCAAGAAAGTGGAAGAACTCTTCGCTTTCTGAAAGGGTGGAAACAAATGGGAAATGAAGTTTAGATAGTAGTGGAAATACTGGAACTAAAACTAATAATTCAGTGGTATCTCAGTGGCATCCTAGCTGTTCTAGACCAAAGGTGGGTAACTTGCAGCCTTCTTTATGTTTTGGACTACGTAACTTGTGTCATCCCTGACTATCCTGGTTAGGACAAATGGGAGTTCTTTTTCAGCAAAATCCAGAAGCAACCCTGCAGTAGGAAAGCATCTTCCACTGAGATCAATATGGCTGTCCAGGAAAGGGATATCTCTGTGGCAGTCTCTAAATCATGGGTAGGCAAACTAAGGCCTGGGGCCAGATCTGGCCCAATCGCCTTCTAAATCCGGCTTGCGGATGGTCCGGGAATCATTGCGTTTTTACATGAGTAGAATGTGTCCTTTTATTTAAAATGCATCTCTGGGTTATTTGTGGGGCATAGGAATTCATTCATTTCCCCCCCTTCAAAATATAGTCCGGCCCCCCACAAGATCTGAGGGTTAGTGGACCGGCCCCCTGCTGAAAAAGTTTGCTGAACTCTGCTCTAAATGGTGAAGCTCTCTCCGCACAGAAGTGTGTCTAGCTAGCATTTGCATAGTACAACTTCCGCCATAATCCTCGAGATGTACCTCTTTTCCTGGCCCTTGACAGTTACAGTAATTTGTTTTGTGGGACCCATCTCTATTGTTGAAGTGATAATGTTCTGTTTTGGATGCAATGGTTTGAGTTGTTTCTAAAATATAATTGCTTCACTTGCTGCAATCCACACAAAGACCTTGTGGTGAATGGCAGCCAATAAATGAAAAAGTAACACCTGGGGGGCTCCATTGATATCCTAGCCTTTCATGACAGTCATTTACATTGGAAGCTGCTTCCCCAGCTCTGCCCCCCCCGCCACATGCTATCTGACATCCTTCCAAAATCAGTGTTTATCCATAAGAGGGAATTACCCACCAAACTCCAAGCCATTGCTCATTGAATGCGTAAGTGGTGTTGCTGTATCAGTGGATTGGCTAAAGTGATCATTCGTGTTGTTGTATGCAACAAGTGTATATTGCCTTTTAGAGCATCTTTATATAACTGTCAAGGCACCCAAAAACCTGGATTTTAAAACCTCTGGACTTAAAAACGAGAATTGTTATGAGAGTGTGTGGGAATTGTTTACTGCCTTGAGCAAGAATTGGTTTTCCTCTTCAAAAGAGAAATAAAATATTTAAGCTGTTTGGTATTTATGATGTCATTTAGATTTGAGACTCATTTGTCAAGGAAAGGCTAAAAAGAAAAAAAAAAAGGAAAAGGAAAATCTATGGGAGCCTTAGCATATCCTGTTGCAAATGCCTCTGCTTATTTGCGTGGTATCAGCTACAGGCTTAGCTCCCATTGTAGCTGGCTCCACAGAGGAAACAAACAAGTATAATCCCTGCTTAAAAATCTGCCAATCTAACCCTAAGATTGATAGGTAGGCAGGACAAAGGAGGCAAGCTAAAGGCAACAGTGACAAGTTTGGGATTATTCTGATAGGCAGCCTGCCCACAGTATAATCTTTATGGAGGGCACTGTAGGAGGCAAGGCACAAATAGATCCTGAGAAGAGATTTGCACAAACATGTCTTTGCAGCAGTAATGGGGCTTGAGGTAAATTGTTAGTTCCATCCAGTTAATTACCTCTCTAGCCACTGCTTAGAGGTCCAGGACTCTAGGTCAATAAACTGGACAAGGGCAAGCATCTCTACAGGAATGGCCCCTCCGTATTAGTGGGTTCTTCCCCCCCCTTTTTTTACAAGTGTATTCTGCAACATGTCATTGATACAATAATTCTGCATTGGTGGTGGATACCGCCCACCCGTCATTCCACTTTATTAGTTTTTCTGGGATGCTACATTTGTGGTGTGAAGAGTCCGCAGGAAGTTACGGAGAATGCACTAATTGAGGAATACACCGGTACCATCACGAACATGAATCAGTTTCAGAGTTCTTGTATGAATTTTAAAGGCCCTTAGCAACTCAGGCCCAGGATCCCTCTACAGAGTGCCTGATCTCGTATATCCCTACCCAATCATTGAGATCTCCAGGGTCACTGTTAGTCCCCACCCCCATGGCCTGTATCCACTAGGAGCCATTCATTCACCATTGTGGGACCAGTTTCATGAAACTCATTTGGGTTCAGACAAGCCGCTTCCCTGTTGAACTTCTTGTGCCACTGAAGACTTCTTTTATTTCAGCAGGCTTTTAATTGAAGACTGATTATATAGTTTCAACTCATTTTTAGTCTCGCTGTGTTGAATCTCCTGTACACCAGTTAGAAATGACTGTAAGTAAGCGGTATACAAGTTGTCTAAGTAAATAAATGCACGTTAAATAAAATATATGCACAATGAATAGATCTGTTGGTTAGAGCGTGGTGCTGACCATGCCAAGTTTGAAGGTTCGATCCCTGTAAGGGACAGTTGCATATTCCTGCATTGCAGAGGGTTGGATTAGATCAGGGTTTCCCAAATTTAGGTCTCCAGCTGTTTTTTTTACTAGTTTCCCCATCATCTTTGACCACTGGTCCTGCTAGCTTGGGATAATGGGAGTTGTAAAACCAGTTCTAAAAACAGCTGGAGGACCCAAGTTTGGGAAACCCTGGACTAGATTATCCTCAGGGTCTCTTCCAACTCTATGAGTCTATAATATAAAGGATGCATGGAAGGGCCTTCAGTTTTCAGTTGCTTCAAGGGAAATGCTATAGGTTGTGTTGTTCAGTCGTTTAGTCGTGTCCGACTCTTCGTGACCCCCTGGACCAGAGCACGCCAGGCACTCCTGTCTTCCACTGCCTCCCGCAGTTTGGTCAAACTCAAGCTGGTAACTTTGAGAACACTGTCTAACCATCTCATCCTCTGTCCCTTCTCCTTGTGCCCTCAATCTTTCCCAACATCAGGGTCTATGCTATAGGTAAGATGCGTTAATAAGTAAATTGTAGGTGCTAGTCCTTGAGCTACTTTTAGGCTGAGTTTAGGGATATATAGTTTTAGCTAAAAGCAGGGTGTGTGTGTTAAAGTACCTCATTTTCTGTTTCTTTGAAACCCTAGGATTCTGAGGACAAAGAGACATGTCACACTAAAGACTAATGGGTAGCCCACACACAAATGGGATAATATCACCCTTCTCTGGTGGCATTTCACTGTCATTTTAGGCCTGCAGGTTGCTTAATTTTGGCCAGCTGCCATCAGGCTGTCACTTTATCTTTCCTTTCAACTTGTTTTCTTGATCTTTCAGTGCTTGTTTGCTGCCTCCCTTGAGTGATTTTGGGATAGAAAGTTGGGATACAAGTACTGTGAAATGTATGAACGTGCTAGAAATATTTTCCTGGACTGTGTGTTGTCAGACTATGAGGGTGGGGAATCATGTGATTAATTATTTCCTTAAACTTGAAAGGAGAGAGAAAAGGATTTATTTTATATGGGGAACTAGAGGTTGAAATGAAAAAGAGTAGCCCCTCCAAGGAGGCTGGCTTTCTGCTTGTAGGTGTTTCAGAGCCGTAGCTACCAGGGGACTAGCCAGGCTTTTAGCCAGGTGAAGCCTCCAGAGGCTCCCAACCTGTGTGTGTGTGTGTGTGTGTGTGTGTGTGTGCAAACACACATGGGGGGAGTTCCAAACCGGGTTTTTGACCCGGGTGAAATAAAGTCTAGTTTCACCCCTGGGTGTTTTTGATTTTTGTGAGTGAGCATTCACGTGCTGTGTGTGTACACACACACTGACTGGCCTGAGTTGTGGGCAGTTTGACATGCAGAAACCTGAAATGGGGGGGAGGGGAACAGTAGTTGGGACTAAAGAACTACCGTATTTTTTGCTCTATAAGACTCACTTTTTCCCTCCTAAAAAGTAAGGGGAAATATGTGTGCGTCTTATGGAGCGAATGCAGGCTGCGCAGCTATCCCAGAAGCCAGAACAGCAAGAGGGATTGCTGCTTTCACTGCGCAGCAATCCCTCTTGCTGTTCTGGCTTCTGAGATTCAGAATTTTTTTTTCTTGTTTTCCTCCTCCAAAAATTAGGTGTTTTTTGTGGTCTGGTGCATCTTATAGAGTGAAAAATATGGTACGCAAATGCATTTCACTCAGGTGGTACAATCCAGAAACTCTTGAATTTGGCCTGTATCTTGGGAAATAAGCAGATTTTAGCTTATGAAAGTTTATCGGACACATGAGATGAATGAAGGAGGATACTCTGATGGGCAGATGCTTGAACAGAATTTACAAGGTGAGACAGAGGAACACCTCCTGATAACAGATAATATGGTTCTTTAAATAGCTTTTAAGAGCCTTTTTAAAGTTGCAGATGTATGATGGATCGCATAATCCTAGTTTGTTAAAAGGAAAGTATCTTAACCTAGGAAGAACTGAAGTAGCTCATCAATTCAGTATTCATCATGTACTGTAGAATTATACTTGATGATGATCCTTTAATTCAGTCATAGTATTGATAATGAGCACAGTGGTGTTTTGTATGTGCTGTGTGTATGTATGTAAAATCATCCATTCACCTTCTAGTGGCTGTTCATTACTGTTTTTGGACCACTTTCAACATAAAACCAACTTCTACAATTAGAAAAGCATTTTTTTAAAAAAGAGAGCCTTTAATTAGTTTCTATAAATTGCTTTCTCTTAATGTACGGTACTCCTTTTTAAATTTCCAGTTATTCCCTAGATGTTCAGACTTTTTACAAAGGTGCCTTGAATTTTCCATATAGCCCTTTTCTTCTGAAACTGGTATTTACTTCTAAGAAGGGATTTTGACCCAAGTACAGAAACTCCCTGGTGGAGGCAATCTGTCTGACATCTAGGTTCAGCTTCTTGTTTCAGTACATTGTCCCCAGAAATCACCCTCAGTTTTTCTGCATAATATTTATAGCCTTTGAAAGGAATAGCAGAAGTACAGTCATACCTCGGGTTGAACGTGCTTCATGTTGAGCGCGTTCAAATTGCGCTCTGCGGCAACCCGGAAGTAATGGAGCGTGTTACTTCTGGGTTTCGACGCTCGCGCATGTGCAGACGCTAAAAATGATGTCACACGCATGCGCAGAAGCGGCAGAAAGCAGCATGCGCATACGTGCCGTCGCTAGTTACATTTGCTTCTGGATGCGAACGGGGCTCTGGAATGGATCCCATTCATATCTAGAGGTACCACCTCAGGTTAAGTACTTAATTCGTTCCGGAGGTCCGTACTTAACCTGAAACTGTTCTTAACCTGAAGCACCACTTTAGCTAATGGGGCCTCCTGCTGCTGCCGCGCCACCGGAGCACGATTTCTGTTGTCATCCTGAAGCAAAGTTCTTAACCTGAAGCACTATTTCTGGCTTAGTGGAGTGTGTAACCTGAAGTGTATGTAACCTGAAGCGTATGTAACCCGAGGTACCACTCTATAGGATTAAACCATTGTATTGGGCTTCTTCTTGTAGATGTTGGAACTGTTAGATTTGATCAGCTCTGGCCCTTGAGCTGATACGGCTCATCTTGCCTTGAGCCCAGCAGAGTTTACGAACGAAACGAAACGAAAGGATGAAGCAGGTATAGTGCTACATTGCTAAGCTTTATTTCTAACTATACCGAGAACACACAAACGTACATCTTGCCTCTGTGAGAGCAGAGAGCATCTCTCTGCTGGGCTCAAGGTAGAACTCGAGGTGCACGTTGACCATCTAGCCCAAAATTGTGTGTGCTGGCTGCTGGTGGTAGGGTTTGAGATACAAATATTTCCCAGCCCTGATACCTGAGATTGTTTTAACAGGAGATATTGGGGGTGAACCTGGGACCTTTTGTGTACAAAGCACTTTCTCTACCACTTAGCCTGCTTCCGAGTCATAAGGGAAACACTGTGGCGAAGGACCTAGTACTTTCCAAGCTGGGTTAGATATTGGTAGAGAATGATGTCAATAATTTCTAGCTTGTTGTAAATAAAAATATGCCCTTTTCCCTTATGGGGTATCCAAGAGCCCATATAGAGTCCTTACATAGGTTCCCTATTGGTAGGAGAAAATAACAGAGGCCAACCAGAGAATATTGAGAAGCAAAGCAGCTAGTAAGCTTGATCTTTATTGATCTGTTGCAACAGGGTACTCCCCTCACACGCAGGAGAGGAAGAGGACCCAGAACAATGGCCTGCAAGGCCTTATAAAGACTTTTGAAATTCCCCTTCTCTAGATCAGGACCACCCCCAGAAATATTATCCATACATCACAGAAGGGGTGTAACCTAAGACCACCCCTCAGATACATCCCACCTACATCACAGAAATTTAAATGTTGTTTTTCTCTTCTCCTTGTTTATCTCCTGTCTAGCAGGTTACTTGATTGGATTTTCTGGGGAGCCTGGCCATTCTTTTGTAATGCTAAAATACTTATTTCCTGGGCCAGGTCACAGGCTCACACCTTATTCAAACACAGATTAAAGGAAGAGACAATGGGGAGGCTTCTCCATTTTTAACCTTGCAGAGAAAGGATTTGGTCAGTTTAGGAATCAAAATGGTTCCAGGTCGGCCTTCCTGTGCTGATCTATGTATGTGCAGTTATGAACATTACTATATATCTAAGACCATAAAATTCCTATAACAAGCTGATAATGCCAAACTCTTGACTATGTGCATAGTTCCTTTCCCTTATCCCTGAAAATGGTGTTCATTTTGATGCTAGCAGATTAAATTTTGCATTTTTGTTTGTTTTGTTTTTTGTAGCAGCACTAACAAATGTGTTCCTTCCATAGCAGCACATAAGGAGCTCATTTGAATTGCTCTCATTGCTGTGTCTGCATGAGGTACAACCAGTTCGGATGCTTAAGGTTGCCATCTGCTTCGCAAGCTCTGTGTTGCCAGATCTCAGCAGGCAAACCAGAGGACACAGTATCCCTCTTAGCTGTGAATGTCATTGATTTTGGCAGCTGAAGGCCTGGCTGTCAAGCGGCTAAGAATGTTTAGTTAATTAATCATCTGATCTTTAAGTGATTTGATTAATCTGTTGAATTCTTGCATGCTATCCAAACGTAGTAATGTTGCCTTTTTGCAGTTGTATCAGGCACATTTTCTGAAGTGTATGATGGCCTAACAATGCAAATTATTTTATTTATAGTCTATTCAAGATTTTTTATGCTGCTTTTTAAAACAAAGTTTTCCTAGCATTGGTTACACAAATATTTATTTTTTATTAATAAGCAAAAACACACTAGTATCTAAAATATTATTTTAAAAAACAACAACGGCACTATAATAAATAAAAGAACAGCATAAAGCACTTCAGACCAGCAAACCAATCTAAAGTTCACAATATCACAATCTAAAACAGAGAGCAGTAAAAACTGTACCACCCTCTTTAATCCTGGTGGCCTGAAATGAAAAATCCATTAAGTCCCACCTAAAAGGAAATGGGAAAGGAGCTAATCATATCACTTATGGAACATAACTCTACAGATATGGAGCCACCACTGAAAAGGCCTTTTCTGCCTGACCTTGAGGTCCAGTCAGGGTCATCTGGGTGTCATATAACCTGCCCCAAGCTGGTTAGGACTTAAAGGGCAGTATGAGTACTTTCAATTAGCAAAAGCTGGCATGTATAAAAGAAAAGTCCATCTTCAGTAGTGTCTTGTTCCTCAGCTTTGGAAATTCAAATATATAATGCTTCATATTACATTGGAGATAAAATAGCTTTAAAAATGAACAAGGCTTAATCCTATCAGTACTGCCTAGAAGATCCATATTTAAGAACCTGTGTTGAAATTGATTTCAGCTGAGTGCTGTTGGCTACAGCTGCCTGCCATTAGTGCTGGTATTTCAACTTGAAAGGCAAAGCATCTGCTAGTTTGGGATGTAAATGGGAAGGAAAAGCCTTCTTTAAATTGCATTTTCCATAATATGGCAGGGAGAGGAAGCTATTGGTGCATATGTTCAGCCTGCTCAGCTGTGTGCCGTTCAGTCTCTGCTCTGCCAATTCATTGAGATGGGATGGGTTTTAATTTGTGAATTAAGATGTTCATTGATGAATTAAGGCTTGCTTAATCCCAGTGTGAAGTAGGGTTGCATGCAAAGAGATTGCATCAACTGAACAGTAAAAAACGAAACGTTGCTACTCGCCTTGTGCATATTGAAAATGCCATCTGTGTCCAACAGCAAGTGAGTAACCATCGTTCAGCGGTAGATGATTACCATTTCCTCCTTACTTTTGGCAGGACCAGACAACGCTAGAGAAAGGACAGGGAACTACTTTCATTCTGACTTAGCTTCAATATGCTGCCATGTTAACCAGTCATGTTTTACTGTGTAATGACATCTGAAAGTCAGTTCCACAGCACTGGCATTGTTTTATGTATAAGAACGTTATGGGGAGAGAATGGGCAATGATGTAGGGTGCCAGGGCCACATAACTGGGTTGTGTGTGGTGATTGAAATTTGCATTGTGAAAACTGTGTTTCCTCTTCTGCAAAAAGAGATATCCGGAGGATGCAATGGGAGGATGCGGCAAGGTGGAAATCTCTGCAGGGCTGGCCCTACCATTGGGCAGAGAGATGTGGCTGCCTTGTGTCTAATTATTGAACTTACTATGGTGGTGGTGGTTTTTACTAAGAAAAAGGGGGGAATGTTGCTTATGGGTTTTTCTGCCTCAGGTGCCCAAAACAACTTGGCTTATGTGGGGTTCTATGCACTTTGACTTAGAAATGGAAAGAGGGCATCCTGCAGCAAAATGTGTTGGACCAGAATTGCATAAAGCGTGTTCTCCTTCATGGAGAGCATGTGTTGTGGTGGGGGCTAGCAAGACACCCACTGTTGCTGGGTGGGGAAAAGAGTTTGACCACCATTATCATTGAGCTTACTGTTGCTTTGGAGATGTAAATGTTGCCATTTCGTGATTGATAGCCATAGCTTTTAAATATCCTGTGCACAGCGTTGAGCTTCCTCTTTTCGCTGTGCGCATCGGATCACCCTCCCTCCCTATTTTCAGGTGTTTGCTTGACCTTGCTATGCCTAACATGGGGTTGTCTGCTTTGGGGCAGGGGCCCGGTAGGAATTTTGTCCATTTGGCTGATTGGCTGGTGCCATTTGGTTTTTGCCTACTGCGTAGCAAATCGTCACAACTAGTAAGGTTGCGGTTAGGCATTGGTTTTATGAATTGGTTGGTGGAGGGGTATGGATTGGCTGTGCCTGCCCCTCCAAATGCTGCTGCTGTAAGGGTATTCCATTAAAGGAATCCAGGGGCTCACTATTGCTTTTGTCCGAACCCTTTCAAGGGGCTAGGGCCACGCAAGAGCCCACGGGAGCATTTGGGGAGAGGTGAGGCACGGTACCCAGCTCCATCTCTCTGCCCAAAATGTTTTCCCTTTCTGACTTTGCGGGTGTGCAAATGTCAGTCTGGCCCCGTGCGGGGTCAGATAGTCGCAACCAATGCCTAAGCAACCACTCATATCGCTTGTAATTTTAATAAAGTTGTGGCCAAAATTATGCCAAAAACCTTAAAACTAAAATCATGTGTCAACTGTGTTTTATTGGGGGGTGTCTTGGGGACCTCGACATGCAAAGGGATAGCTCACCCTGGTCCTTCACAAGGAACATTTAAAAAAACAACAACCAACAAGCAAACTGTCCTCTCCCCTGTGTAAAGTGCCATTTTCTTCCTAGATTAAAGCAATTTTCTCTCCATCTGTGCACCACTGATTGCTATGTAGGCCTTCATGTTAGGTAGCTGGCTGCTGTCAAGGCAAATGTTGTAGTAGTCACATTTATTATGTTGGCCAACATAATTGGATGGTTCCTGTGTCTGTGTTGCTAAAAGCTACTTCTGGGGACTGTTTCTGTGTACACTTGTCTCCCACTCTCACAGTTTCTTTCCCTTCAGGTCTTTTCATTTTACAGCACATCCCAAGCTTATAACTCCCTTTTAGTTGCCAAATGCTTTAAATCCTTATTTAACTCTAGTTGCTATAGCATTTGTCTAGGTAGCTCCTGATAACGGATACTAAGATTTCCATGCATGCAAACTCTCCTGCCAGCTTGTTTGCTTTGGAGTGTGGTCAGTTCCTCTCCCCTTTGCAATAAGTAACAAAATGCTTTCACAAATATTATTACATTTTGGTAATATCTGAATGAGTTCATGGATGGTCAGACTCTGGTAATAGTGTTAAACCTCTCCCAAGTCTCTCTCTCTCTCTCTCTCTCTCTCTCTCTCTCTCTCTCTCTCTCTCTTTCCTACAACTGCATTTCTACATCATGATAAGCCAGACTATTTTTTTAATTTATTTTTTTAGTTTTCAAATTATTACAGAACCACAAAAACAGATGAGCAATAACTATATATATATATATATATATATATATATATATATATATATATATATATATATAAAAAATAGCTAACTTAAAGGCAGGGCAAGCAAACTCTAAACATATTAAATAGTAACACCCAAACAAAGATCATGATATAGGGAGAGATGCATGTAAATCTGAAACTGAACTATATGAAAAAAATTCCCACTGTACTGAGTAGAAAATGACTAGAATCTTCCTGTCCCTTAGAGACCCATAACTTATGTGTTATTTTTTATACCATAAGGATATAGATATTGTTAACCATTTCCATTGTAGTGCTGACACAGATGCTGGCAGGATCTCTATAGAAGTCCTTGTCCAATTTCATGTTAGTAACTGTAGCAATAATCAGTCCATGTTTCAGAACTTTTTCTTAAGGTTTGTGGTCAGACTTTAGGTGAGCTATTGCTGCATTGTTTTGTATTTATTCATTTCTCCTTTCTTCCCAGTTCCTCTCTCCTTGTTTTACTCCCCTCTCATTTCTTTCTGGCTTCCACCTCTTCCTTTTAATTCATCTGGAATAATTTCCCAACTTTTTTTTTTAGGCACCAGCCTTTCCCTTTGCCTGCTTCTTTAAAGGCCCCCCACCACTCTGTTCTTCCAAACACTTGTCCTATTGACCCTGCCCACCTCTTGGAATCTGCCAAAAATCGTTCATTGAGCTTCACTCTTTTATGGCATCAGTCTACTTTAGCCAATACTTTCATAGTCTTCATTGCTTTCACCACCATGTCTTGTAGTTCATTATAGTACAGAGGTGACACAAATCCAGTTCCTTAACATTTGTTGTTTGCAGAAATAAAACTGCTAACTTGATAAGAGAGTGTTGTGTGTGCCATTTTTTGCATTTTCTTTTCTTCACATACTTTTGTTAATCTGTGTTTCCTGTTCAGACTTGCAGTAGACAATGCTCATTCATATTTCCACTTTGTGTTTTGAATCCATTCAGTTTGAAACATAACTTTAACTTTTTTCATCATGCTTTAACGTATTGCTCATACTCAGGTTTCTAAAGAAAGAGTGTCAAAGCCCAAATCTGCATTTCCAAATGACCTTGAGGGAAAAGCCTATAATCCTAGTTTAGATGAAGGTTACATTGTGGTGAAGGGAGTACTTTCTGTGTATGCTCTAAGGTAATTTTTTCTGACATTAAGCTATGGCCTTAAGGACCCTGTAGCTGAATCCTGCTGTACTCTGGCTCAAATTAAGACCAGTAAAAAAATGTTCTTAACATGAAAAGGCAGCTCATCAGTATCCTGTGAATATCCTTGCAGCGCCTCTGATCTGATGCCCTCCCTGCATAGGGGTGAAGCTGCGAATCTTCATAACAATGACTTTTAATCAGAGGTGATTTCTTAAAGCATCCTCACATCTGTGAATATCCCCCCCCCAATAGTTAACTACATTTTAGTGCTACGGAATATACAAAAGTACAAAGGAGAACCCTGCATGGTTAATTCAGTTTGATGTTGCATGTAAGCAGCTGATTTTGAAAGCTCACCTAAGTAAGTTTGCTGCAGAGACAAAATTTAAACCTAGGATTTCCTTTTTCACAGGTCGGTTTCTTTGCCACTGAACATTAAGCTTTAAATCCTTATAAACAAAGAAGCACCAGGGGCAGGCAGGGCCAAACTTGGCCCTCCAGCTGTTTTGGGACTACAACGCCCATCATCCCTAGCTAACAGGACCAGTGGTCAGGGATGATGGGAATTGTAGTCCCAAAACAGCTGGAGGGCCATGTTTGGGGATGCCTGACCATAGGGGAGAGAGAGAATGACAAGACCAGTAAAAAAAAAAATGTTAACAAGAAAAGGCAGCTCATCAGTATCTAGTGATCCTGTGAATACCCTTGCAGATTTTCACAGGAGCATGCAATAAATCCCTGCTCCAAAAATTCCTAGCTGTCGTTTTATAAAATTAACTAAAAATTCCTAGCCATTTGGCATTTATTTATATTCCCCTTGCAGTTTCATCATAGTTGTTGCATTTATTATCTCCAAGTGTCTTGCCAACATTATGTATGCATAAAAGTGACACAGCTACTTAAGGTGGCTTCCTGCTTCCACTGTGTAGGAGTAACATGATGGCCACATGCGGTGCTATGTCATGTGGTGCATCCAACCATCAGCTTGTGCAGCAGTCGTTTCAGTTTCCTGTATTGGTGTACCTTGTATCTTAACTGTTTTCTTTCCTCCTGTAAGTTGCATTGACAAAGCGGCCCTTCAAGACTGTATCACTAGTAGAGTAACAGTTTGTTCATGTATCAATATCAGAAGCAGAGGCAAAGCATATGATTGTAGGTCCATCACTATGTCTGCAAGTCCTTTGACTCTGCCAAGGGCACATGGAAAGCTGTTCTGTAGAATAATAATAATAATAATAATAATAATAATAATAATAATATAATAATAATAATAATAATAATAATAGTTTATATCCCCACCCTCCCTAGTCGAAGCCAGGCTCAGGGCAGCTAACAACAATAAAATAGTACAACATACCAAAATCATTCATTATAAAATTAACTCAAATCAAACTGATGGCAACCACTGGGCCAGAGCTCTGCGAAGATTGCCAAAGGAGGGAGTCAGGCTGTGCCCTGACCAAAGGCCTGGTGGAACAGCTCTGTCTTCCAGGCAATGCGGAAAGATGTCAAGTCCCAAAAAGAGTTCTGTGCCCACAATTAGCAAGTCAAGCAACTGCCTCACCGCAGGCTCCCCTCCACATGAATGCAAATGGCAAGACCCATACTGGAGCTGGTGATGTGACTTGGACCCTAAGATCCTTCAAAGCAGTCCCTGTGCAGTGGTGTTGGTGACCATTTTTTATTAATGCATGAGAAGCAATCTCAGGCACATGGATGCAGTCACTGCGGTCTGCTGTGTGTAATGCAACTGGATTTGCATGAGGTCTCACGCGTGACTTGATTTGCATGAGGTCTTAAAGATAGCAGAGCAGATTCAAAACGAGGAGCTTCATGCGTGACAAAAGGGTGCAGACAGAGGAAAAACATTTCTCCTTGAGCCTCATTTCACCAAGTGCTGAGATGTTCCAGAGGCAACC
Organism: Podarcis vaucheri; assembly: GCF_965113315.1. Taxonomy (NCBI): domain Eukaryota; kingdom Metazoa; phylum Chordata; class Lepidosauria; order Squamata; family Lacertidae; genus Podarcis; species Podarcis vaucheri. Next base: position 81,612,767 of record NC_138764.1, read on the forward strand.
CTGTTGGGTTTCATTTCCCATGGATGAGAGAGCATTGAAGGCTACTGGTGCATTTTGTTTTTGGTGTAATAAACAAAATCTGCCCTTATTTCCTTATGGAGGACGCAAGAGTCCTTACAGAGTCCTTTGTAGGTTCTCCATCGGTAGGAGAAAATAACAGAGGCCAAACAGAGAATATTGAGAAGCAAAGCAGGTACTAAGTCTGATCTGTATTGAACTGTTGCAACAGGGTGCTCCCCTCACACGCAGGAGAAAGGAGGAGGACCCAGAACAAAGGTGTGCCTGCCCTTATATAGACATTTTAAATTGCCTTCCCTGGAGCTCAAGACCACCCCTCCATACATCATACCTACATCACAGAAAAGGTGGTCTACAACAGAAATTTGAATGCTGTTGTTTTTTCTGTCTGTCAGGTTATCTGATAATGCCTTATCTGATTGCCTTTCCTGGTAGTCTGGCCATTCCTTTGAGATGGTGATTTCCCAATTCCCAAGACAATGGGAAGGTTCCCTCACCCCCTCCCTCCTTGCAGAGAAAACATTTGGTCAGTTTGGGAGTCAAAATGGTTTCAGGACGGTCTTCCTGTTCTGCTCCAGGCATGTGGTCCACATATCTATGTATGTGCTTGGTTGGTTCATTTATGAACATTTATTTTATATATATATATGACCTTAAATTTTTTATTTCATTGGGTTGTTGTTGTTTAATTAAAATACAGAAGCATAAGTGAAAATACAGAGAATAAGTGAAAGCAGAGAGGCACTTCTATACAGTAGCAGAGTTGTAACCCTGCATCAGTTTTCCATTCAGAGTCGCTTCATGTTCAGACAATACACATCACTCTTTTTTAAGGCTCCTCCAGACAACCTGTTCATTGAGCATCTTGATTTGATTGTGTAGAGCAGAGGTTTTCCACCTTTTTGAGTCTGTGGATCCCTTAACCAACTGCATTCTTTCTGCGGTACCCCTGTGGGGCTCAGGAGCCCAGTTATGTAGAGCTGGCAGTCTCTCAGCCTTTTTCAAACACCTTCCCTTGTGGAGTGTTCCCTCAGCCTCCTCTCCCTTCCCTTCTACTTGGGAGTCATCTGGGCAGCTGCTGCTTCTATTCCTGGTCTCTGAGCTGCCCCTCCTGCCCCAAAGAGAGGTACCCCAGAGGCATCACTTGCCTGCGGAGCTTATAGCCAGGGCTGCTGCAATAAACAGCTGTGCAAGCCTTTGGGAGGCAGAGATGTGAGAGGGCATCAGAGGAGGGAGGAAAGGAAAAAGGGACAGAGGTCAGTGTTGCCCACAGCACCCCAGGGTGCCACGGCACACTGGTTGAAAACCACTGGGGTAGACGTTATATCTCTCCCTGTTGAGCATTATCCCATACTTGTTCGTGCATTTCTCCATCACTATCCTAAAGTCTGTGTGGGGCTTTTTTTTAAAGCGAAATTGTTGTAACAGAGCACTCTAATTCAATTTGACTTTGCAAACCTTAATTTACAGTATGCTGGCAGTCTGGAGGTGACTTTTATTTCTTCATTCAAAACTGTTTCTCATATCTCTCTGTCCCTTCTCTTTCACTGTAAAGACTGTGTATTCCCTGCACCCTGGTGAGTATCTTATTCAAAAGCATAGAAGATTCACGCACAGCAAGAGATTCTTTCCCCCATGGCTAAAGCATCAGTAATCATCCTGTAGTCCTGTACTATTAGTCTGCACAGCAAAGCAATGGTCAGACAGCAACTAGAACAATAGTTGTCTCAACATACTGCCACCTCTGAGTTTCTGTACGTGTTTATGTAAATGCATGGAAAACCTACTAGCGTACAGCTGTACTCATTTTCTAACTTCTGGTTCTGCACACAGAGATTGGGGACTGAGCCAGTGGTGTATGGCAATATCAGCAGCATGGTCCCACTCCCCCAGCCCCTCCTACAAAATGAACATGAGTGGATGGAGGTCTGAAGGAGGCAACTGTGTCAATTTATTTAGGAACTTTTAGAACTTCCCCCATCTGACTCACATTTTTCTAATTTCTTCATGTAATTAGTATGTTATGTCATACTTCGGTTGACAGTTAAATTGTACTCTTCCATAAATACCCCTTGGCGAGGATGCCAGAAATAACACTTTGCTAGAGATGGTTCTTCAAAATTCGTCATCCCACAAGTTTGTTGGAGTGTGAGGTCGGTCTTTGCATATACCGTAATGCTCATAAAGCTATAATACTAAGCATTTCTGCAAGCCTTAAGTGGACATCGCTCGTGCTACTAAGCATTGAGTCAAATGCCCCAAACAGGTGGTGTCCATTTGCAGGAGGGTTGGCTCTAGAGCAGCAGTTCTCAACCTGTGGGTCCCCAGATGTTGTTGGACTACAACTCCCATCATCCCTGAGCTCTGGCCTTGCTAGCTAGGGGTGGTGGGAGTTGTAGTTCAACAACATCTGGGGACCCACAGGTTGAGAAAGGCTGCTCTAGAGGGTGATGAAATTGGGCATTTCCAGACCTCCAAGGCTAACAAGGATCATCATCCCAGTAGAATTGGCATTATGACACTTTGTATAGTACACCTATAGTCTGTGACAGTATGAAACAATAATCAGTTTATATGTCTTTGTTAAGGGTTCCTTGTCCAAGCTCTCCATCACCTCAAATCCTTGAACCAACACCAATTTTCTTGCACCAATTCAAAAATGACTCAGTCTGGATCAATGTTTTAGTGGTCAGGATTGTGAGTTTATTCCATGTTATGTTTAAATTAATATTATTACTTGGTGAAATAGCGTGATTTTCTTTCTTTTTTTAAAAAAACCCCAACACAATAGAAATCCTGCAGCAACAAAACTACTTGGCTTTGGCAATCCTCCATCAGCTGGGTGTGAATGGTTTTTCCACTTGGCTGTGGTCACCCAGTTTAGGAATGTGATTTCTATCACACCCTTTCCCCTACTCTTGTTACACAGGAAGTGTCTCTGTGCTTTCCACTCATGGCACAGGAAGAGGTGGGTGAACTTTCCACAAAAACACATGGCATAATGGTAGGTGTTCTTTTGCTCTGACACCCTGTTCAGTGATTCTAGCTAAGATAGGTCAGACGTTCTGATTTTCTTGGAAATAGCTCTAAAGTCATCCATGATACATCCCAGCTTGGTAACTCCCAGGTGTTGGGCAGCAGCTGCATCAGCTTCAGCCAACATGATCAGTGAGTCAGGGGTCTTGGCAATTGTAGTCCAATAACATCTGGAGGGCATCATATTGTAGAAGGTTGCTCCAGGCCTTAGTAGCACAGTTATATCCGCAGAACTGGTTCCTGCATTAGAGATGCTTAGCAGATCTCTCTCCATACATGTAGATAACATGTAAACAGATAGCACTGCAAGTAGGCATGTTGACATTGATGATTGGACTGGGAAGTACGGACTTGCGGCCCCCTTTGTGTATTTGATAGAGAACAGGGAGGAGTTCCTCTCAAAATGCCTTATTGTAATGCTAAAATACGGCTGTTTGCTCAACTGCTTCCCATACAAACATTGATCCTGTGCTTTATTCTGATCTTCCTGTCCCTTGAAAAAGAAAGTGCAGGCCTTTTGTATCTGGTCTTGTTATACCCTCATTTGGACAAAGAGCAAAACCTTCAAAATAAGTACAATAAGGCAAAAACGAGCGGGGCAGAAGACAAATGTGAAGCAACATGTGGTATTCCTTTGCCACCTGGTTAGATGGTTTTTACCCTGTCTTTGGAATAAAACATGGCAGACGTTGCCAAAAGGGCTACTTGCTGCTCTGTGGATTCTGGAAGGTTCTAGCAAGGTGTGTCAGTGGTGTATACTGTACAGTGGTACCTCAGGTTAAGTACTTAATTCGTTCTGGAGGTCTGTTCTTAACCTGAAACTGTTCTTAACCTGAAGCACCACTTTAGCTAATGGGGCCTCCTGCTACCACTGTGCCGCCGCTGCACGATTTCTGTTCTCATCCTGAAACAAAGTTCTTAACCCGAGGTAAATATTTCTGGGTTAGTGGAGTCTGTAACCTGAAGCGTGTGTAACCTGAAGTGTATGTAACCCGAGATACCATTGTATATGTTTGTGAGGGGAATTACTCACCAATCACCTTCTTAAATAGTGATTATTTGACTATATAGTGGATACTAAATTTCCAGAGTAAATTATTAACCAACTTTGTCAAAGTACAAGCACACAAGAACTCCTGGAAAGAACAAGTGCTTCCAGACCTTTTAGCCTCAAAATCCTTCCTTGTTGCTTTTTCTATTGCTCCTGATGTCCATCATGTTAACAGTATTTAGAACTGTGATGGGAGGAGAAGAGGGTTTCTAATGTGGTAGTAAGAGATTGACACATGTTTTTGGAGCCCTAAGGGATGACACTGGTAGTGTTGATGTTGGGGAGGTTCCACTCTGTTTAGATGCTAATACACAGTTTGGTTCTGTGTGTGAGGGTTTCTGTATCAAACCTCCAGGTTCAGAGGCAGTATATCATTGAATACCAATTCCTAGGAAAACAACAGGATTGTCTTCCGGCCTTGCTTCTGATTTCCCAGAGGCAGCTGCTTAGCTTCTGTAGAAAGCTAGATGGACCTTTGGTAGGGTTGCCATATGCCTTCTTTTTCCAGGACATGTCCTCTTTTTCATGGTAGAGTCATCATAGCGATCCATAGTTTAAAGTAGAAGTCAACAAATGTGGCCTCTTTTTTGCTCTTCAAAATATGGCAACCCTACTTGGGCTGACCCTATCTGCCCACTTGGAAACAGCTCCCTCTCTCTTCAGTGATTATCCTTTGTTCCATGTGTTTATGATTGTAGCTTTTACAAGTCAATGGATGCAGGTGTGTTCCCCCCACCCTGGGTTTTACTTCACTTATTTATTTCTATATTTATAAATAAATAGATAATGACGTGCAGGTAGGAATCTGCCCCTCACCCAGAGTTTTATAAATAAAAATCTTAGACAATACCATCTGTCTATCTATCTATCACCTATCTATCATGTATCTATCTTCTAAACATCCCTTCACCCAAAACAATGAATCACGGTTAACATTAAAAGCAGCAACTGAAATGTGTGACTGTATTGTAGCATCTACTTCAGCTCTCATTAAGTGGGGTTGGCTGCTTGGTGCAACAGTGAGCTAATCTCTCTCTGATAGGATTTATAAGAAAATCCAGTTGTTGTCCCTTGACCCTGGTTATCTTTCCTCTGCTTGGATACACTGGGGGAAGAGACTGTCTGTTGACGTCTGTTTTGTCAATGATTAGGGCTCTCAGGGGTTCAAGTTCAGCCGAGAGTGTTGCTCATGAAATTGGGATGAGTTGGGGAAACTGAAAGCTGCCTTATACCGAGATAGAGCATTGCTCTACCCAGCTCAGTATCATCTACTGATTCGCCTCTCCAGGGTATAGTACATTCCCTGTTCTACAGCATTTCACAGTGGAATTAATAATTCCAAGTAAAGGCATTGTCTTCTTTCATAATACTTCGCATCTGTGTAGTCCTTGAGGGTGTTCAAACTGCTTTACATGCACTGTCTGTGATCCTTGCGACCCAGACTGCCAACATGAGGCCCACAAGCTCTATCTGTTGAAACTATTGAAGATGTTTCTGTTTTGACAAGCTTTTCAAGATGGATTAAAGGGTCTGTGCCTTAGGTTTTCATACTGTGCTGTTTTTAAACCTATCTTTAGGGGGAGTTTTTGGAACCAGCTTCAAAGCTATTATTAGCTGTCTTTATGGCATGCCTGTAAATGGCCTGTAAATGACGAACATAAAAGGTGATCTATAAATTAATCAATAGTGATGATGATCTGGCCCCTTGATCCCAATAAAAGCATACAACTCAGCCACTTCCTCCTAGGCAAACGAAATAATCTCTTTTAATCTCTTTTGTCCCAATAGGGAAAGCACCAAGCATTTCTCTAATTATGTATCTCAGCAGCTTGTTGCCATATACAAGGCAAGACATAAACAAACGGAACTGAGCAGCTCTGCCCAAGTGATGTGATCAAAATGACAAGTGAAGTAAATGAGCCAAGCAGCAGCGTAAAGCTTCTGTTGCAGTTACACACACACAGCTTTGTGGCAGGTTTTTATGACAAACTTTCTCCATACAATGAAGAAAGTCAACTTTTTCAGGGACAATTTGCTTAGAAATCTTTGCCTGTATCTCTCCAAGCTGGCCTCCATATTATGGTAGGGCCCCATCCCAGTCAGAAGAGGCCTGTCTGTTTACTGGCCAGAGGTGTTCCTCTTGGGTACACTGGTAGTGTTTTCCAATACAGTGGTACCTGGGTTCTCAAATGTAATCTGTTCTGGAAGACCTTTCGATTTATGAGGCATGTTCGAAAATGGAAGCATTTACTTCCAGGTTTTCGGCATTCGGAAATCCATCGTTCGACTTCCAAAACACTCGAAAAACGAGGTTCCACAATATATAACAGCTACGTCCCTGATAACAGTGCCAAATGTAGCACAGGCAGCAGACGCTTTCGTGGCACTCCTGGACTGGTGGAGAAGGGGCTTATCTTATCATGGCAAAAGTCAGGCCTAACCTTCTGCTCCCAAGAGTTTTTTGCTACTTCCACTTCTCGCATGTCTCCCAGTTTGTACTTTATGAGATGCATGCAAACATAGTTCTGCACTGGACCATGAAAGTGATTAATAGGCATGGCTCACATAACTGTATCATAAACTTCTGCAAGCAAGTTTGACCACTGCCAAATATATATGCATATACATAGTCCTTGGGTTGAAAGATTCCCCACCCCGATCTGGGTCCTGTGGAGTACCCAGAATAGTTGATTTCATGATTTGACAGCACTGGACATACTAGAATGTCATTACTAACCTTTCTGCCACAAGCAGTACCACTGTACAAGTACTATTTCAAACGCTCTTGCAGCAAAGCCATTTCTAGTTGCTTGCATTTTTTCCTAAAAATGAAAAAGCCTTTCCTTTCCTCAAGGCTTTGATTGTTTTGTTTCTCTTGTGCTGCATTTCCTGAAAGCTTCAGAAGAATACCAGCGTCTGGCTTCCTGTTCAATAGCTACGGCTGATCTGTTATCGTTTCCGTTGAAAGAGAGAGCGAGAGAGAAGCAGCTGAGAGGCCAATTTTGAGTGGAAAAGAGCCACTCTTTAAGGGTTAAGCAGCCCACATGTATGCATGCCCTTCTTTAAACCCAGGGATAGGGAACCTCAGGACTGGGGAGGAAGAGGATTCAGCTTTTTTCCTGTCCCTTGGCACACTCTCCTCTCAGCAGTCTTGCTTTGAGTGGTTTTTTGCCTGGCTGGAATGTGTCGTGGAACTCTGATGATGCCTCACCTGGTTGGAGAACAGAGATGGTGTGTGTAGTAACTACCGTATTTTTCGCTCTATAGGATGCACCGGACCATAGGACGCACCGGACCATAGGAGGGGGAGAACAGGAAAAAAAAATTTCCTGGGGGGAAGCACTGTTCTGGCTGTGGGGACAGCCTTTGTAGCCTCCGCAGGGCAGCGGGGTGAAGGCACCCCCGCTGCCCTGTGGAGGCTTTGCGCAGCTAACCCCAAGCTAGAGCAGCGAGACGGAGCGCTGCTCAGCGCTCCGTCTCCCTGTTCTCGCTTTGGGCTTAGCCACGCAGCCTGCATTCGCTCTATAGGATGCACACACATTTCCCTTTAATTTTTGGAGGGGGGAAGTGCATCCTATAGAGCGAAAAATACGGTAGCTGTTTGTTATTGCTTGCCACCAAATGCACAAGAAAAGCTCCCATGTTTATTCCTTGGTTTTCCCCACTAGTTTCCAGTTGACATTCACACTCCTTGTACTTGCAGTTGGATGCACTGGTCAATTTCAGTTTTTCTCTGTTTCTCATTTCTGAGTTAGATTCTTCACATTTCTGCACCACTTTCTAATTTTTCTTCATCGGTTCCTCATGAAAATTCATCAGTATTCTCGTGTGAAATTCCCCTAGCATTCAGTTTTGTATGCAATTGTATGCAATAAAACACATATTTTTCAAGCAGATTTCCCTGCCACAGTGCAGTTTTGTATGTTATTTTCACTAATATATGTATTTCTGCGTAGATGACATGGCCAGGCAGCTGCATTGCAAAATTCAGACAAGTGTAGATTTTGAAAGATAGCTGTGCTTTGGTTTGTGTATTGTTTCTGGGAGTGCAGGTTCCATAGGTTTATATTAAAATTGTGATCTGAACCAAATTTTCAACCCATCCCAACCTGTAGAACACACACGAACCTCTGAGCCTGACTTCTGTCTCACGGCGTATATAGATTGGTGTCGGAATCAGATTCTGCTCTTCCTCTCAGATACTATCAACCCTCAGTTTGTGGACATCTGACGTCAATACCTCTGCGCAGGTTTCATGGGTTTGATTCTGATATATATCTCATCAGAGGAGATTATAAAGAGAAATTGGTGTGGTAAAGAGTCATGTTCTTTCAAACCGCTACATCTCAGGGAAACAGACATTGGGCTCGTTTTCTTCCACAGTGGTACTGCTCTAGTTCTTGCATTGTCACTGCCTGCCTTCTGCATTGCTCTGAACTGCTGGTGCAAGTGAACGAGAATGTGCAGCAAGTTTCTTCTCCTGTGGCCAAGGGAAATCGAAACTGTTGATTCCTCCATGACATGGTCTCTTAACAGAACAGGAAACTCCTGCTGCTTATAAGCAGGAAACTCTAGGGTGTGTGCTAAGCGTAACTGGTATTTTTGTTATTGTTGCTAGAATCTAAAAGCCTAGTGGTTTGTTCACATACTATTTCTACTAGAGACAGTCATAATGCACACTGCAAAAATTGTCCTTCTTTCCCTTCCCCATGATGCTTCTTTGTTTATAAGGATTTAAAGCTTAATGTCAGGTGGCAAAGAAACTGACTTGTGAAAAAGAAAGTCCTAGGTTTAAATTTTGTCTCTCCAACAAACTCACTAGGTGAGCTTTCAAAATTAGCTGCTTACATGCAACATCAAACTGAATCATCAGTGTGGGGTTCTTCTTTGTATTTTGTACATTCTGTAGCACTAAAGAGTAGTTAACTATTGGGGGGGAAAGAATATTCACGGATATGAGGATGCTTTAGGAAATCACCTCTGATTAAAAGTCATTGGTATGAAGATTAGCAGCTTCACCCCTGGAAAGGGCATCAGATCAGAGGCTCTGCAAGCATATTCACAGGATCACTAGATACTGGATGAACTGCCTTTACATGTTAACATTTTTTTTTTTACTGGTCTTAATTTCAGCCAGAGTACAGCAGGATTTAGTTACAGAATCCTTACAGCCACAGCTTAATGTCAGAAAAAATTACCTTAGAGCATACACAGAAAGTACTTCCTTCACCACAATGTAATCTTCATCTAAACTAGGATTATAGGCTATTCCCTCAAGGCCCCTTCTCCACCAAACTTCTATTGCCACAGACACAATTCCCCTACCCACATCTGCATGGCTGGTTTTTTAAAAGAGGGGGAAATTTGATCGCAGTTCTTAGACTTCTTGGCTACCTTGGTCCTTATTTAACTGTAGATTGATGTCTAATGGGTGAACAAACCTTAAAATAACTCTTTCAGCAGAACAGTGCAATGCTAGGAATGTATTTGGGGCACACACACCTTGTCTAAGTAGATAGTCAAGAGGCAACTAAATGATGATCAAAGCCAGAAGCTGCGGCTGGAAAGATTGGTGAGCAATAGTCCCTTCTCGACTCCAAATTGCTTTCATTTTTCTCTTTCAGCTGGTGTTAAAGCAAAAGCCCAGGTCAGCAAGTTTTCGGCGGATCCTATTTTTCTTACGAAAGGAAAATGTCATCTGTGAGCTTGGGCAGATTATTCTACACGAGAAGTTAAAATCAATTTGGCACTGATCTCATTTAACATGGCAGGTCAGTGTCATCCTGCCTTATTAGCTCTCTTGATGAAACCTGAGGAATGTCCTTCCAGGTATTAAAAAAAGTGAAATCCTGGTAATGGCATATGGAGTGTAGGCAGTAGATTAAACTGCAGAGGGATCTAGAGCCAAAGGTGGCCTTGCACGCTTTTGCTGATTTTTAAAATTCACTCAAAATCCTGCTGTTGTTACCAAGCGTTGAAGTTGCTGAAAATCTTGCCATTGAGCTTATTCACATGGGCTCCCCCCCCCAAAAAAAATTCCCATCTTACTCCTTAATATTGATGAAAAGTGGGGTTTCCCCCCAGTTTTGCTAGAAATGTGAACAATTCTCACATTTAAAAAATAAAATAAAACCAGCAGTTCAGGAATAGCTTGGACATACCGTATTGCCCCAAATATAAGCTGCACCTGAATATAAGCCGCACCTTTAAAATTGGAGGGGGGAGGGGGAAAAAACTGGATATAAGCCACTCCCTTCCTTGCTGCTCCTGGCTGCATTAGGGGGGGGGGTGTGCTGCGTTGCCGGTGGCCTTTCCCCTTCCTCACTCTCCCATCCCGGCCTTCGGGGAGAGGACAGGGGACTGTGCATGGGGAGGGCACCACTTTGCCGCACTCCTGGTGCTATTTGCCCTGCGCTCCTGGCTGCATACCGTAAGGTCACGAATTGACGGTTGGAATTTGGGGGGAAAGTGAGGCTTATATTCAGGCCAATACGGTATGTGGGTGCAAGACACAAGAGAACAAAACAAAGGTCAGTGGGTTGGAACCATAAAATTCCATGTTTAAAAAGGGATCTCCCCTCCACCTCTGGTTGTTCAGGGTTGTATCCTGAGTGAATAGTTCCCATTTCCAATGGCGAAAGAGTTCTTGCTCCATAGTATGCTTCTGAATACCAGTAGTATTTCCAGGTAGTATGCAACTTCCTTGTGAGGAGTGATCTTTTTTTTCCCCTGGGCCAACATTTGGGGTGGGGCAGGTGAATCCTGGATTTGGAAAGTAGCATTCTTTAAAACTAGGTTCCTTGGCATCTGCTTCCCAGATTGAATATTGGGGAACTAGAGGGTTGCAGGGAGTATTTATTCAAGACCATTTGCATATGTGTTACAAACACACACACAAAGAGAGAGAGATTCTTTTGCCAGTTGCTTTTCTATGAACCATTATAACCCTATGCTACATATCTGATCAGAGGTGTGGGACAGCAAAAAGGCTAGCTACCAGGAAATCCTTTTGGACGAGATGATGATTATACCTTGAGAGTCACCCCTAGTCTTCCTATGGAGCTGACAACTCGTGTCAGTATCAAGAGCTGAAGGAGATTGCAGGGGGTGCCAAATGGAGATTTCATCTGTGAACCTTCAGTTAGTTCTGGGCTAAGGAAGGAAAGATCTTCACAGAGAGAGGCCAATGAAACCTCAAATTACCAGTTGGGCAGGTAATTGACCCCATAAAAGCTTTTAGGAGTCTGGATCAAGCTTGCTTGCTGGTTTGAGCAACTAGGAGATCTTTTCCCATTGTCTATAGATTACTTTTGCCTTCCCCCTACCCTGCTGTTGCCTTGTCTCCCTCATTCCTCCTCCCAAAGTGCAAAGGAGTCCAAGAGTTACAGTTTGCCATGATAACATCTCTCCTATTGTCACATGCTCATTCATTAAAGAATATATATATATATATATAGAGAGAGAGAGAGAGAGAAATTATCTGATACACTGCTTATGGTGCACCAATGTGTGAGAGTGATGTTTCTTTCCCCCCATTTTTTATTTAGTGTTTTTCTTTCTATACATGCTCCATGAATCTAGGGGTAATTGTAGCTCCATGCAGCATGCAATGTACAGTGTATGTGTGTGTTGGTGTGTGTGTGCAGCTATAAAAGGGCATGTGAAGATCTTGTACTTTGCAAGATGCGCTGTAGTTACATGACATATGCAGGTGTCCTTATGCTCAGATTTTCTCTGGTGTGAAGTGTCCCTTAGGATGACTGAGTTGAGAGACTGTGACCTTTTCAGACGTTTCTCTCTTTCATCTAACTTTAGCTTTCAGTGTGTTTACATGTCCAAGGGAGACTGAAGAGAGTTCAGGGATTGTTTCTGCAGGATTACTAAACCTGTAAATTGACTCCAAGCTGGTATGAGAAAGGGAGAGTTTGGTTTTAATTGTTAATGTCTGTAAACCACTTTTCATCCATATGGATGGGAGACGTTCCCGTTGACCTCAATCTGATGTGGATTTTGCCCTTAGAATGCAAACATTTCTTTGCCTTGGTTTCATTTCCAGTTAATGTCGTGAAAGTAGCAACTGCTGTGACTTACTGCTCTAATTCTAGAGTGATAATGGAGTTCAGCAGCCATTACCTTGGCATCCTGCTATATTTATCTCTCTTCCTTCATGGCTATTGCGGTGTGTTTGTGTGTATGTTTGTGTGTGTGAATTTTCTCTCTTTCAGGTTCTACTCAGGGTCCCAAAAGTAATTCAAACCAGCAGAGGTGGAAGAGGTACTATTGCTTCCAAAGCAATTAAGACTCAAATCTGGAGGCTGCAGTCTCCAGACGGGGAGCCAGGCAAAGGTCTTAACCTGCTACTGGAGACTGGAAAACCATTGCACCTGAGATTGATGGACCCAGAACAACCTCCCATCCTGCCCAGGGCCTGTAGGGCCAGAGGCTGGACTTTAAGGGAGTGCCTTCCTCCAAAGAACCTAATGCCTCTCACAGTACCTCACTGGTCAGGAGGCCATGGAAAGGGTGCCCATCTTCAGGCCAGAGTGCTAGCCCTTTAAGCATCTGAGATGATCCAGAATGGGGTGGAGTTTGGGAGATGTAATCTAAGGGCAGAGACTTTAAAAGGCTCAGTCTATTGGCAACTTTAGTTGGAGAAAGTTGCTCACTTGGAGCTATCCCTGGTCCTGCAACTCTTGATCAGCCTTGCTCTGTGGAATCAGTCATCAGTTTAGAGCATACCAGAGAGGCTTCTGTGTTTGATTCAGATGTTGATCTAAGTCAGGCATGGCCAAACATGGCCCTCTAGCTGTTTTGGGACAACAACTCCCATCATCCCTAGCTAACAGGACTAGTGGTCAGGGATGATGGGAATTGTAGTCCCAAAACAGCTGGAGGGCCAAGTTTGGCCATGCCTGATCTAAGTCAAGATCATCCAGATGTTGTTGGATTCTAGTTCCCATCAGTTCAAGTCATCATGGTTAGTGGTCAGTGACGATGGGAGGTGTAGTCCCAGGGCTTTTTTTTCCAGCCAAAACTCGCCAGAGCTCAGTTCTGGCACCTCTCAGGTGGGCACCATTGCCCTCCTAAGAGAACAAGGGAGGGGTTCATGATGAGTTCCTGCATCTCTTTATTTAGAAAAATAGCACTGTTCAGTCCAACAATACAGTACTTGCAGTCCCACCAGTTTCCCATCCTTGTTTGGACAGGGGTATCCTGCAGATCTTGGAGCACTTTTAAGACCTTGAAGGTCAAAACCACCACTTTGAATCTGGCCTCATAGGGTGCAGCAAAGTATCCTGGTCAAAGAAGCAATGGCTTCTCTCCCACAGCTTGTAAGCTTTGATTCCTTTATTGAACCCAGGAACAGAACGTTATGAAACTCTCAGTCATCCTCTTCCACTAATGATTCATAGATGCTAGGGTGACCATGTGCCCTACTTTATAATAATATTTTATTCTTTTTTCCATATAGAAAGTTACATTTGTTACTCAACTACTGTATTATGAAGACTTAGCACTCTATTTACAGGGCTGTCCAGGTTAAAGAAGAAGAAACACAGGGGCCTTGAAGTTGCCCATCAACATTTCACACCTGGACAGCAGACTGTGTGTGCCCACCTGTTCACAGTCTTCCCCAGTATGGTGGGATTTATTGCATTTTTATTGGAATTATAGTAATTATTTTGCAGATTGCATATATGCATAGCAATTTTTGTATGCAGATATGTGCCCCCTTTTGTCCTGTATTTTGGTGATACATTTTTTCTTCTTTTTCCAGGTGTAGGAAGTCATCCTACTCTTTTCACTGTGCTTATCAGTTAGTGCTTAAAATAGCATTGAATAGATTTTGGCATTTTATCCAATATTTCACAGTAAAGGAGTGATGTGTTGCCACTTTCCGTTGCTAAAACCTCTTGACATCCCTTGGACATGATTGTGTGGAGTCGAGGAGCTGTTCATATGCCATTGTTAAAAATAAACTGTCTCCTCAGTTTGGCTAGATCCAAGCTTCTGTTACGCAGTTGGTCTCGCTGGCAAAGTTGTGGTTCAAAAGTCTGCAGAACTAGAAATGTAGGCTGTCTCTAAATTGCAATAATTTGGTCTTTTAAAAAAAATAAAATAAAAAAGCTCGCAACTTTGCCACATAAATCTAAGCCCTTGCCTCCTAATTAGAAGTGACTCATGGCTCCCCCGGAAAGTTGGTGTGATCTACGTCTGTAGCATATAATTATCTCTCTCTTCCGTGGAGCAGTATAGGCAGCCACTTAAGCATTAATTAACTTTAATGAACTTACTGAGATCAACTTTGGCTTCTGGAGCAGTTTGGTTTATGCTGTAAATTATGAAGACAAAACACTGCGCTGTGGGATTAAGTAATACCCTACAGCCAGCCTTCGGGCGTCCCATCTTTGTCCCTTCTCTGGGGCCACTTTTGAAATGCCAGCTTATTCCCTCCTGTCACGAAGAACTGGGGTGGACTTATTAGCAGCAGCAAAATGCATGGGATTAAATCCACCATATGTTATTAATCTTGGCAAGCTAATGAGAGGTTAATGAACATAGTTCAGTTGCTAAATTAAATGCAATGGGTCCCTTGCTTTCTAATAACTGAGCGTTTGGAGCAAAACAAATTGTTTTGAGTAGCAGAAGTGTGTTCTGGTTGCAATTGCCTTCATCCTTACTTGGGAGCAAGCCGCACTGAACACAGTTGGAGTTAACACCTGAGCATGGAACTAGGTTGCTCTTGCTGCAACACATGGTGCTCTGTGGTAGACAGAGTGGGCATTTCCCCTTTGCCTTGCCTTTTTTGGATTTGTGCATCTCTTAAGTCACTGGAACCTTTTCCTAATGCTTCTTACCTGCCCTCTTCCAAGAGTTTGGCCCAGGTAACATATATGACCTGGGAGCATTTGATTTGCAGGCATTGTTAAACTGAAGCAGGGCATAGGCCTCAATCATGAACCTTACTAGGAGGGCAGTGGGAGCCTCATTTAAACTGGTCTTGAGCACTTTGAAGGAAGGATGAGATAGACCATGAATCATAGAATTGTAGAGTTGGAAGGGACCACAAGAATCTTCTAGTCCCACAACCCCGAGATTAAGAGTCTCTTGCTCTAAAATATGTTCAAATGCTGTAAAATGAACAGAATAGTGTATATACCAGTTATTAATTGTGTTTATACCCCACCTTTCCTACAAGGTGGCCAATTTGGTGCTCATGATTCTCCTTCTTCATTTTATCCTCACAATTACCTTGTGAGGTAGCCTAGGCTGAGAGTAACTGTGAGCCAATGAGACCCAGTGATTCATGGCTGAGTAGGGATTTTAATATGTGTCTCTCTGGACCTAGTCTGACACCCTAACCATATCTCCTAGGGACCAGTATATGCACAGCTAAATTATACCCCGTGCTAAATAATTACTTATATTACTCCAGCTGCAAAAGCTCCTCCAGAATTGTGAGTTCACAGTTCAGAGGTGATTTAGTAAGTGGTTCTTTTTTGACATTTCTCGTATTGTGAATTCCGCTCGAGGCCTAAATTGCACATAATGTACATGAGATTCCTTTCTGTTTCTGTCCTGCATTAGCAACATTCACAGCTTCAAGGCATTTTAGTGTCAAAGTGTGGGAACTTGCTCATACTTTGGCAAGTCTCCAGGAGGAAATGGGAGCTCTGTGTTGTCAGCAGAGTAGATGCCAGTACTTTAATAATGATGGCAGCACTTAGCGCTTTGGGGAGTTCAAAGCCCTTCACTACATCATTTGGTTGTAGTCCTTCCAGCAGCCCCACTGTTATTATGCTCACGTTGCAGGGGGCTGTAAGCTGAAGCTGACAGAGAATCACCTAAGGCCACCTAGCTAGGTCGTGACTGGGAAGAGACTTCCTGGTTCACAGCTCGGCCTCTTATCCATTACGCTATACCGTACTTGCTCTTGGGGTGTTGTTGCCCTAGCTTTCACTGTGCAGCTCAGCTGAAATATTGGGTCCAGCAACAAAAGCTCCTGCTGGATCAAGCCCCAAACCCATAGAGTCCAGCACCCTAATCTCACAATGGTCAAACAGATCCCTGTGGGATGACCACAAAGAGGACGTGAGCACGATAGTCCTTGCCCTGCTTGTGATGCCCAGCAACACAAGAGGTAGAACATGGCCGCAGAGGGCTACTAGCCACAATGGCTATTTCCCTCCACGAATTTGCCTAATCCTCTTTGGAAGCCATCCAAGTTGGTGCCATCTAACTGGGATCTGTCTAGTCAAGTGACAAAGGTGTGGTGACAGGCCTAGAGACCTGTGAGGTAAAGTTAAATTAGTTAGGTACGGTTAGCCCTGAGGGAGAAGATACGATTATGAGGCAAAATGGCAGTCCTCTCCAGGCATGGAGGACACGGGTGGCACTGTGGGTTAAACCACAGAGCCTAGGACTTGCCGATCCGAAGGTCGGCGGTTCGAATCCCCGTGACGGGGTGAGCTCCCGTTGCTCGGTCCCTGCTCCTGCCAACCTAGCAGTTCAAAAGCACGTCAAAGTGCAAGTAGATAAATAGGTACCGCACCAGCGGGAAGGTAGACGCCGTTTCCGTGCGCTGCTGTGGTTTGCCAGAAGCAGCTTAGTCATGCTGGCCACATGACCCGGAAGCTGTCTGCAGACAAACGCTGGCTCCCTCGGCCAATAAAGCGAGATGAGCGCCGTAACCCCAGAGTTGGTCACGACTGGACCTAATGGTCAGGGGTCCCTTTTTACCTTTACCTTTACTCCAGGCATGGGGAGGGATGTCATGCAGATCATAGCACAAACTTGTTTTCTGTTGATCTGGAGGGCAGGGCCTGAACCAATGGGTTTAAATTGGAAGAAAGGGGTTTCAACTAATCATTAGGAGAAGCCCATGTCATCTGATTGCCCTCCAGTTTCTGTTTCTCATTGGGACTCAGCAACGTTCATCACAATAATATGTTTTGAATGTGTTATAAACATGCAACACCAGATGGTGCCAGAGAGCAATAAAGGAATTTATATGGATTTTTACATAGGTTTCCCCTCCCCCCTTTGTTGTAACAATTTAATTTCTGACTTATTTACAGCATTTTCATTCTGTATCTGGATCCACCCCTGAACAGATGAAAAACATCAGTTGACTTTTCCCCTTTCATATTCTAAGATCAGAAGGTCGGCAGCTCAAATCCGCACAACAGGGTGAGCTCCCATTGCTCTGTCCCAGCTCCTGCCAACCTAGTAGTTCGAAAGCATGCGAGTGC
The DNA here is from genome assembly GCF_965113315.1 of Podarcis vaucheri. Lineage (NCBI taxonomy): Eukaryota > Metazoa > Chordata > Lepidosauria > Squamata > Lacertidae > Podarcis > Podarcis vaucheri. The sequence goes on from NC_138764.1 coordinate 81,630,125, forward strand.
AAGTAGATAAATAGGTACTGCTGTGGTGGGAAGGTGAACATCATTTCCGTGCACTCTGGTTTATGTCACGGTGTTCCGTTGCGCCAGAAGCGACTTAGTCATGCTGGCCACATGACCCGGAAAGCTATCTGTGGACAAACGCCGGCTCCCTCGGCCTGAAAGCGAGATGAATGCCGCACCCCACAGTTTCCTTTGACTGGACTTAATCGTCCAGGGGTCGTTTACCTGTTACCTTACCTCCCTTCCGTAAAGTCCATCTGCAGTTATTGTTTAAGACAGGCTGAGGTAACTCTCACACAAGCTACAGCACGAGAGTGCCTCTGATAGTCCTTTTCTTGTGTGAATGCACCACATAGGAACATTGATGTGGGGTAGAAAGGGAGCCATTTTAAAGTGGAAGGCTTTCCAACCCCGATTTAAGCCTGAGGTGTGAAAAAGCACTGGCTGAGGGTTCCTGTCTTTTCTGTTGATTCCAAAGGGTGTTTCTCCCTGCTCTCACGGGAGCTGTGCAGCAGCTGCCTTAAGCACAGCCTGACTGTTAACATGGTGTCAGGCTGCACAGGAGATCATGTTGCAGACAGCTAGACGGGGAATTCTTCGTTTGCTTTGCTAATTATGATCACTAGAGCTCCCCGCTCCCTTTTGAATTTCAGGCCTAGTAAACTGCATCTGGTGTGGTTCTTTAATTTAGATTTTGTATTTACTCAGCTGGAATGCTTATACATTTGGATTGTGGGGAAAATGCAGGTTCAAGGCCTTTGCTTACCTGAGAGCAGAATATTTTCCTTCCATGATTGCAGGGGTGGAAACAGCCCTGTTGTGGAAAAGGTGAGCAGGTGCAGGTTTTTGCCTGACAGTTATAATCTTCACATATGGCTAGAGATTTGACTAGCAGAAAACACTGTTTCTTTTATTTTGACATGAGAGTTAAGCATGCAGACCCCTTTATCCTGTTTGAGGTTCCACATATATCAAAGTAGACCAAACTTCATGCATTAGCATATATTTGAATTGGTTTTAACACAGGGATAAGGGAACAAAATTTTCTAACCATTCCCCCTACATGGCTGATGTGAGTTGGAGAACTGCAGGTTCCTCAACCCTGGTTAAACCCTTGGCTATGCTGACTGGGGCTGATGGAGTTCAACAAACATCTGGAGGGCCAGAGGTTCGCTCACCTCTGCTCTAACTGATATTGAAGGATAAATTTCCTATGCATCAGAACTTTGATATGCACGTACTTCATGTAGCCTTTGTTTGAAGAGGGGAAGAGAGAGAGAGAAGTGCTTAGATTTTCTTACTATTAAAAAATAAAATTCTAGAGAACATGAGTAGTGGTTAGGAAATTATAGTTGTAAAGGTCAGCATTGAGAATCTATATTTGTGCTTTTTTCCTATCAATGCAAGTAACTGTTGCTATGCAGGTAACTACCAACAAATACCTGATTTTGACTGGAACATGCTAAGTTGGCTGGCAAAGCAAGTACCGTAATTCCCTCAGGCCTGCCATAGCGATGTCATTAAATAAAGGAAGAAAGGAAATAATCCATTCTGTTCTTCATGTTTTCAGACTGAACCTTTGATGCATGAACTAAATGTAGACAAACCCCAACTTGTGGGATTATGGAGTTAGGTATTGTATTGAGCTGCCTATACTTCCATAATTTTTCTCACTATGAAACATTTTATAATTAGGAATGTCAAAAGAACCCACTTGCAGTGGTCAAGGAGAATCATAGAATGGATGGGACCACAAGGGCCATCTGGTTGCAACGCAGGAATATTTTGTCCAATTTGGGGCTTGAACCCACGACCTTGAGATTAGGAGTCACATGCTCTACCTCAGTCATCCTATTGACAGCGCATTTCACTTTATGAAGAATGTAATGTCATTATCAGTATCATTATTATTATTTAGACAATTAATATAATGCTTAATTGCAATAGTCTCTAAGTGGCGTACAAGGAAGATAGTACAGTGAAAATAAAAAACAATTAAAACTATAAAATCAGATTTCAGTTAAAATGTCTGCTGATTTTTTATTTTATTTTTTTAAGTATTCGGTAGGCACCAGACGTTCAGTAAGGAGGGGGCCTGTTTGACCTCAATCAGTGATCAGGCAGGGAATATAAAGGTTTCCATCTTGGTAGCAGCACAGTTCAAGGTGGACTTTTGTAGCAGTTGCATTAATACACATTTGCATGCCTTCTAACCATTGCAACTTATCAGTTCAAAGCACTTTCCCTGAGCTTAGCTAAGAGTTGTCCTCTTTGGTTATCATCGATACTCACCTTTCATCTCATAACCTCAGCCTGCAGGACCAGACATATTTGCATCTCTGAAATCCCCGCTCCCAACACCCTTCCTGGTATAGATGACACATACAGTGCGCTGCTTGAGAGCTACATGTATTGGAGGAATATTCCCCAGGGATTATGACTTACTTTGAAATCCGGCTTCATTGATTTTGCAGAGTTCACTGGTTCTGTGCTGTTGTTACACAGAAGGACTACAGATCCCTCAAAGTAGGCGCTATGATTTTGTCAAGGAAATATGCTGAGGCTCCTGCCAGAAATCCGCTGGTAGCATCTTGAAATATGTTGGCACACCAACCTTTTTGCCTTTGCCAGCAAAGAACAAGGTCACATTTTAACCACATGACAACCACACCTGTGCTTGCAGTCTGGACAGTGAACTTCTGGGGTCTACAGTGTACTGTGTCAAATAAATACAGCATTACATGCATGCCTGCTCCCTTGTATGAACCTGGCTTACTGTGACTTGCCCTCTCTGCCAGATAAACATAGTACTTGGGAGGAGGCAGCAAGTGGGCCTTTATGGGTCAGTATGGAGATGACAGAAGGGATCACTGTAGACTCCTTGAATCATAAAACTTTTAACCCTGTTGACATATTAACATGCACCATTTGAGGTTTGGGCGGGACCCTCACCTTCCAGCACCCTCATGCCAGTCATGCTTGCCTGAGTAACATCATGGGGAAAATGTTTCCAGCTACCCCCTCCCCCGCCTCGGGAAGCCTTATAAGAAGCTGCTGAAGGAAAGGGACTGTGAGTAACATCACAGGGTGAGCTGCTGCCTGAAGGTGATGCCCAAAGGAGCCGTGCTCCTTTGGAGAAACTGAGGCCTAGACATCTGACCTGATGAGCTTGATTCTAGGTTAATTTGCGGCAAACATACCAGCAGTGGCCAGGACATCGAGGACCAAGGTGAAATTGTTCAGACTCCCTTGTTTTTGCTACTGCCCGGAGGTTTAATATTACTGTGTATTACATTGAATTTTTTTATTTTTCATTTGCTGTTAAATTTGCTGGATGTTGCTATTTTATTGCTGCTGTTATGAAATTATTCTTGAAATGGTTGATATTTTTTGGTGTATTTTTCTAAGCTGCTTTGAGCATAATTTTTTGCGGCAAGGCGGCATGCACATAAAGTGGTGGTTGTGATAATGATTGTAGAAGCAGAAAACCTTTAAGACAGAAGTACACATTTTTCGGTCTCTTGCTCTTCTGCAGGGGTGGGGGGGAGCATTGCTTATTAGGGATCCATATGATGGATGGGCAGTTTACTATTTGCAATATCATTTGGAGCAACCCAAATATCATATTTTGGGGGCTGGGGGCGATGCAATCACTGCAAAAGATTTACCCTGGAATGGAAAATTTAAGTGAGAAGTGCAGGAATGTCCAGTGAGCAGGAAAGCTTCACGGATCTTTCTTGCCTATATTTCTTTTCTGGCATGATGTTTTCCAGGTGTGTTTCTCCATAGAAGTAATCCTAAAAGCACTTCTTGGAGAAAAGCCAAGTTTTTGTATGAAGTTATTGTCTTGTTTAATGACTTGCATCTTAGAGTTGATGAAGTGCTCAGTGAAGACGAAAGCTAGGCCAAAAGTTCAAATGAGCTTGGAAGAATGGAACAGAGGTAAAATGCCCTTTTGTCTGCTGCTGCTACCTCTTCTTGCATTCTTGCAGCAACGAAAGCAGGGCTCCTCCTAGCTGTTTTCTGCTCCTCCCGGAAGCTGCTAGTCGGCATTTTGTTCCTTCCATAGTGTCATTGTGACCAGCGGCGGAGCGGAGCAAGCCAATCGGGTGCCTGTGCCCTGCGCCCAGGGGCGGGGCCAGCCGGGGCAGGATGCTCTGAGGGGCCTCTGAGGAGTCTGACTGCCTCCTCCCACTCAGCCGCCCTACAGTTTGGGGGGGGGGAGGTGGCAGGTGGACCGGTTGCGGCAGCACAGGAGCCTGTGGGTGTCTAAGCCACTGTGCCACTCCCAGGAGAGACGTGTGACTTGGGTTCACTGCAGGGCCCCCGGTGAGTGCTGCCTGGCCTTTTGTCACCCCCCTCAGTGGTGACACCTGGGGTGGACCACCCCTACCGCACCCCTTCCTCCGCCACTGATTGTGACCAGTGTTCTCTTCTCATGTAGCATGGTTCAGTGGGGAATCCTGAGGTGGGGTGGAAATGGCTGCCATGTAGAAGGAACATAGGCTGGATAACCTAGACATGTTCTGAAAATCACTGCCCACGTCCCCACCACTACCCAAAAATAGTTGAAATGCCCCTTCATCATTTTGCTGCCCATGAATATGAGGGCGGGCTGTACATTTTGTCTCTGCCATAGTCAAATTTTCCTTTGACAACAACTAAGGCAATGGGTGGCATTGTGGTCTAAACCACAAAGCCTAGGGCTTGCCGATCGGAAGGTCGGTGGTTTGAATCCCTGCGACGGGCTGAGCTCCCATTGCTCGGTCCCACCTCCTGTCAACCTAGCAGATTGAAAGCACGTCAAAGTGCAAGTAGATAAATAGGTACAGCTCCAGCGGGAAGGTAAACGGTGTTTCCGTGTGCTGCTCTGGTTCTCCAGAAGCAGCTTAGTCATCCTGGCCACGTGACCCGGAAGCTGTCTGCGGACAAACGCTGGCTCCCTCGACCTATAGAGTGAGATGAGCGCTGCAACCCCAGAGTCGTCCGCAACTGGACCTAATGGTCAGGAGTACATTTACCTTTACCTTTAAGGCCATATTCACATATTATGGATATGTGTCAAGGCACAGTGAATTTGCATGGATTACCTCTGCCACTGACATCCACAGCTACATTTGAAAATGGGAATAGAGTCTCTGCATGTACAGGTGTATGCATATAAAGCTCTCTCCTTGTGATCAGGAACCCTGAAAAATCAAAGTCTCCAATCATGTACTAAGAGCCCTACTTACCTACAGGTATATGGGGGTGGGGCGGACTGTTTTGACCTTAAAATGAATGTGTGGAGGTCAAGGTTGGTAGTCATAGAGTCATAAACTTGTAGAGTTGGAAGGGACCCCAAGAGTCATCTAGTCCAGCCCCTTTTCAATCACAACTTGCTGTTGCATACTTGAAGCTTGTGTTTCCATTTCCATCCTCCGTGTATTCATTAACCGTGGAATTGTTATGGTTTTATGTTCAGCTGTACCTACCAGTTCAACATTATAAACCATGACATCACATCCAGTGAAGCAGTAGGTGCCAATCCGTGGCTGGTTGCTGGTGCATATGTGTAGGATCTGGGTGCAAGGTACTGTATTTTTCGCCCCATAGGACGCACTTTTCCCCCTCCAAAAATGAAGGGGAAATGTGCCTGCGTCCTATGGGGCGAATGCAGGCTTTCGCTGAAGCCTGGAGAGCGAGAGGGGTCAGTGCGCACCGACCCCTCTCGCTCTCCAGGCTTCAGGAAGCTCTGCGCAAACCTCGGGAGACCGGCTCCAAGGGTTGCGCAGAGCTGCCTGCAGTCCCCGGCTCAGCGCAGCTCTGCGCGGCCACCGGGAGCCGGGGGGTGAAGCTCCGCCCCGCTCCCGGTGGCCGCGCAGAGCTGCCTGCAGTGCTGGGATCAGCGCAGCTCTGCGCCGCCATCCGGAGCGGGGCGCTAAGCTCCGCCCCGCTCCCGGTGGCCGCGCAGAGCTGCCTGCAGTCCTGGGACCAGCACAGCTCTGCGCCGCCATCCGGGAGCCGGGGGCGAAGCTCCGCCCCGCTCCCGGTGGCTGTGCAGAGCTACCTGCAGTCCCGGGATCAGCGCACTTCTCCCCATCGCCAGCCCCACAAGCTCGGGGGACAGCGGGGAGGCAGAGCGTGCCTTCCCGCTGTTCCCCGACCTGGTTCTTCCAGGACGCACCTGGGGGGGGAATTTTTTTTCCCTTTATTTCCCCCCCCCAAAAAAAAAACTAGGTGCATCCTATGGGGCGCAAAATACGGTAGATTCTTTGCCCACCCCATAAGTTTTGTTTTCATCTTTTGTTACCGGATATGGTCAGCCAGTCACCACAAATCACCATGCCATAAAATGTTGAGTGAAGGGATATAAAATTAAACCTTAGGAATAGCTTTCCTTAGCAAAATCTTCTGCAAATGTGCAGATGGTATCTAAGTTTCGAATATGAATACATTATCAACTTCATAATGATTTTTAAAAATTCCAGTAACTTTCCCAGTTTTGGTAGGTTCAATTTTTGGTGTATTTGTCTTTCAGTTTTCTGAGATTCGCTCACCAGGCTCTTGTTGCCTCAGAGTTAATTTAAATGTTTACATTCTCTTCCCAAATACTGTAGGTTTCTGTCTGATGCAGGAGCCCTTTTTTAGAAGAAGCATTTGTTTAAATGGGCTTGACTGTACTGCTGAGATAAAGAGCTTTCCAGGCTCATCAGAATATATGTTTTCACGCAGTTTTGCATCTCAAGTCTCCAGAATAAAACAACTGCTGGGAATCATATTGGAAATAATTCTTCACTTTGCAATTCCACAAATACACAGTTTATTATAGTTTCAAAGAGAACTTGCCCTCAAGCAGAGACATTGTTTTGGGTGCCAGAGCAAAGATTAAAGCTAAGGGTGTTTTTATTATATATGTAAAAAGAGAGATCTATGAAAGAAAAGTGAATAGAAACAGCTTCAGCTATATTAACTCTGATCCATTGAAACATGTTCTTTCAGCATGGTATCCCCTAGAGACTTTGCACTAAAATTCCCATCATCCCTGGCCATTGGCCAGGCTGTCTGATGTTGATGTGGATTATAGTCCAAAACACATGGAGGCTACGAGACCGGGGGAGATTGTGATATAATGATTCTTGTCTTTGTACCTGCTAAGACAAGTAAGACCAGGGGCAGCCGGTGCATGCAAGGTGAAGCCATTTGTCTCAGGAAGCCAAACCAATCCCCTCCCATTGCCCTCACTGCTGCAACTGTGCCCATGCTGCTGCATTGTGGTGGCAGCATGGGTGCAGCCTCAGGTTGAGGAGACAGTTGTGGTGACAGGGCTGGCAGCAGTAGGGGCACCACAGTGGAGGCAGGGAGGGGCAAGGTGGGACCCCAGATCTGTAGGGGGCATGGGCATCAGGGCAGGAGCAGCATCTTGACCAGCCCTGAGTAAGGCCAAGGTTCTGGCTACACATTAGGCTGGCAGATCTGGGACTGATCTCTTATATCTAACATTATTTTTTACTAAATATAACTATGGGATATTGCTGTTCTGAATGGGGAAGTGGCTTGGATTCTTTCCTCCGCCACTTTCCCCCTGATCTAAAACTCCCTTATGGAAGCTATTTGTTCTGTGGGGTGAGGGGTGGGAACATACAGACACCTGTATCATGCCTTAATTTTCCCCTCCAGAACAAATAGTACCTGGGGGAGGATTAATTTGTGAAAACAGCATATAAAAGAAGGGTTAAAAAAAGTCCCAATGTCACTTCCTCAGTGAAATTGCAACCCTTGTGTTTGCATCTATCAGCAGTCTCCCTGGATAAAGTGAAGCTTGGTGATCAGTTCAATTAATTTCTTTCCTGGCTCAGGCACCAGGTAGCGTATTTTATCGCATATTCTGATATGGAACTTGATAACCTTAGTGTCTGTGACAGGTGGAAGGAATATGATAACCAAACTTATGGCACCTGCAGCAACTTTCCTGCCTTAAAATTCAGTATTAAGTTAACACAGATTCAACAGCAGGAAAAGTTGGATTCTGTGACTTGTACACATTCTGCAGAATGAGCACACTTTCACCCACGGTTCTCTATTTTGCATAATGTATTCTGCTTCTGATAGTTACACAAGAAGAACCCTGTTGGATCAGAGCGCAGGCTCATCGAATCCAGCATCCTGTTCCCCACAGTGCCAATAAGATACTCATTGAAAGCCCTGCAAGCAAGACATGAAGGCAATAGCCCTCCCTTGCTGTTGTCCTCTAGTGACTAGTATGGGACTCCAACTCCCATGAGCCAAAGCCATAATGGCACATGGTGAGAAAGGATGGACACTGTAGTCCAACAACATCCAGAGGGCACAAATACTTGAAAGTGAGTGTGGCCTCCTCAAACCTAAGGACTGTATGAGCTGCTCGGGGAAGTGGAATGAGCTATTGCTGTTACTAATCTCCCTTCAGCCCTAGGGAATATATAGCATTGGTGATGTTTGAACTGGAGGGCTTCCTGGTCTAAAGATTATTCAGTCAGCCCCCAGACTACACTGTCTCTAAATGTGACAGTCTCTGACATGTACTTGCCAAATGTATGTGAATTACAAGTGACTTTTGGTTCGCTGTGTTCACAAATTAATTGGTGCCATGAGCAGTGTGGAGTTATGCAGTGCAAGGTGTGAAGAAGTCCAGAGCCTGTTTCTTTTGTAGACTTGATATTACTTGTTTTGCAATCAGTCTCATTGTTCCTTCTGCACTGAACCAGTGAGTCAGTTTCCGTTGTTTGTGTGATTTGATATATTTTTTTGAACAGTTATACAAGAGGCCTTCTTATAACAGACAGAAAACACAAAGCTTACTGCAGGAGGTGTGGGCATATATTTTACTTAATAACAGTGGAGTCGGTTGCAATTTGACTGTGACTTTGAGCATGGGAGGTGGGAAAGAGATGGTCTAGAAAATAGTTTCTTGTGTGGGCAGCCTTAACAACAGGGTACCAAAGATCTTTCAAAGGAGACCGAGGACAGAAAGAATGCTGTAAAGCAAAAAGGTTGTTGAAAGTTCAGCAAGGCAAATTAGCTGCTGGCTCCCAAAACATTAGGTTATTATCAGACCTTATAGGTGCACTAAAAAACAAGGTGTGTGTGTGCACGCTTGCCTCTTTTACAAGTTACATGGTCTATGACTATTTTGAAATGGAGTTGCCATCCAATTAAATATATCTTAAGCTGATTAATCATAAGAGTAGGGCCATTGCTAGGCACCTAAAGGACTTGGGGTGGATGCTGATGACACATATTTGCATAATATTTCCATATGCTAATATAGATGCATCTGGCCAGTTTAAGATGGCAGTGTATTTTGCAGTGTGTCCTGCCAATGGGTATGCAAAGTTTTTGAAAGAGGGAAATGGATAAGAAAACCAGGGCTGTTGCAAAAGACCCCAGGCTACTCCCTAGTAACTCACCAGCTGAAGATCAATGATGATGCACCAAGTTTAATGCGTTTTTGTACATTTTTACAGCCAAGTACTATATTACAAAATTTGGAAAAGTGCAAAATCTGAAGGATAGCTTGAATACAGTGCTGCCTTGGTTCTCAAACTTAATCCATTCTGGAAGTCCACTCCAAAACCAAAGTGTTCCAAAACCAAGGCATGCTTTCCCATAGAAAGTAATGCAAAATGGAGTAACCTGTGAATTTTACTATGTAACGAGACTATTTATCCATAAAATGAAAACAATAATCAATGTACTGTACTATAAAATAAATAAGACAGTTTTGTAGATGATAAAAATTATCATCCATACCATCACAAAAACAGATTAACCGAAAAAGCCTCAAAAACAAAAAAGCAAAATAAATAGCAAAAACAAAAGCACCAAACTTAATCCACTCCAAAAGTCTGTTTGACTTCTGAAATGTTTGAAAACCAAGGCGCAACTTCTGATTGGTGCAGGCGCCCCGAAAACAATAGCCGACAGCCACCTCATACGTTTGGCTTCCAAAAAACGTTCACAAACTGGAACACTTATTTCTGGGTTTCAGCGTTTGGGAGCCAAGGTACCACTATAATCCGAAGGATATTTCTGTTCCAATCTGCACATTAGTTCAGGAGGCATGGATCAGGCCACTTTGCACAGAAATTGCATTCCTCCATCCCCTACACTTTTTTGTGTGGCTGTTGAACACCAGTGTCTTAGCAGTCTGACGCAGTGGCAAAGTGAAAGCTTGCACACAGATGGAGGTCTGAAATGTAACTGAAAGGTCAACGGAGTGTTTTCTAGGAGTGATAACTCCTCAGGACTAAGCAGTAATCTGAAAGCAAAGAGGCTTTGTCAAGAGATATTCATGAAAAAGAAATGTGGGGGGGGGGGGGAGAGAGAGAGATTCTGGAATGAGGCAACAGTCTAGCAGTTTATCTTAGCTGTGTGAAATTTCCTCTTGCACATGGCCTCAGTAAGGAACAGATGGTACCTTGGAGGCCCAAATCCTTGCACAGCGATAGCATGTTGTGTAGCTGGCATGCTGAAGGCTGTGCATTATAGGCATGAGGTAGTCTCTTTGGGCTTTGAACTCTCTGAGCCTTGAGGAATCTTTTGGAAGTGTGTCTGGATTCCTGGCTCAGCAGGTAAGACTGGCCGTATATCATTGATTGTGATAAAGAAGCTGTGTTCAGAAGCAGAGCCAGCCCTGAAGAATGATTGGATGCTCTCAGATAAGAGAAGTAGGCCTGATGTACTAGAACAAGCTGCAGCTATATATCACGGTGCATGACCCTTTGAGCAGTTAAAAGTGCAAAACTAAACAGTCAAATTTAACAGTAAAAGAATGTGGCTAGTGAAGCAGAAGTTGCTGCAACTTATGCTCACTCCCAGCACTTGTGATCGCAACCTTACATGGGTGGGTGAGAGAATAAATAAATGGAAGTGGAATCTATACACATATAAAAACCATTCTGAAAATTGTTTTTTAAAAAAAGTGTTTTAAAAAATACATTGAATTTTCCATAAGGTTCACAATCGCTATCTAGTATCACCTTGTATTAAAACGTTTTATTTGCAGCTGTATAGCTGAGTCCGGAGAGTTTGGAAAACACACCATTCCCTGCTTTCCATTTATTTATGTCAGTAATGGGGCTGGCAGGTGAAGTTCCGCTTGTCTCTCCAGTGTGCGAATGGAGAACTAAGCTTCAATGCTCTGACTTTTCAAATATCCTGAAAATTGTAATGGCAAGGATTTTCTGTGACCTCACAGAACTCCTGCTCCCAGGGTATCCTAGGGGAAGAGTGTAACTATAGAAGCAGTATAAGATTGGAGTACATTTTGCAGTTCTTTGCATTCTTGAAGTTCATTTGCTGTAGTCACAGAGGATCTGTTGCCAGAACATTGTTGCAGAATCTTGGGGGGATTGTAATGAGGTGTGGCAGGAAAACCAACCTGCTGCCACTGCCAAGTCTGCAGGAATACAATTCCACCTACGCCTGGCCCATTCATGGCATCTTCTCCATCAGCTGGAAACTGGCCATTAGCCTGAAAAGACTCTGAAATTTGCAGGGCCTCCTGAGCATGACTGCATTTGTAACTGAGAGTTAATGTTCTGAACGATGATAAAATATCAGATGGCTCACACAGAGCCATATGGTTAACAACCTGCATTTCAGAAATATATAAGTCAGCTTCTTGCTTGGTTTGTAGAGGGATGGTCATGCATGTTTTCATCTACAGCAAATTGTTTTCCCTTTTTTGTGGGTGGGGAGGTGTAATAGGAACAAATTCCCCATTAAACCTTAATCTTTACTTACAGCTGACTAAGCTATTGCAGAAAGCAACCATAGCATCGGTGGGTTGGTGAAATAAGGGAAACTGTCATGTGATTATTCACTGCATCTAATCCGCACAAACAACATCCTAGCAATGTTGGGAGCCTATCCCATCTGCGCTACAAAACAGTTGATGTGAGCAACTGCATCCCAGGGATGATCAGAATGATTTGTATGCACGGTGAACTGGCTCTTGAAAGTAGCAGCATACCCATGCTCAAGTTATGTGTAACTCATGACTTCTCCCCAGACTCGCCAGGTCATTCTGGAGTGATGTCTCCTCCTCCTCACTGTCTTGCAGTTACGACCATTTGGTCCTTGACATCCAGTGGAATTGATGATTGAGAACAGACAAAAGGAAGAATTCTTTCACACAGGACATGCCCGTAGGATGTGGGGCTCGCCACTAGTTCAGATGACGTTTGTGGAGAATAGACCTAACAATGAATCATGGAATTGTAGTGTTGGAAGGGACCTCAACCCCCTGCAATGTAGGAATCTCAGCTAAAACATCCATGACAGACAGCCATCCAACCAACCTCTGCTTAAAAACCTCCAATAAAGGAGAGTTCATAACTTCCCGAAGGAGACCTTTCTACTGTCTAACAGCTCTTACTGTCAGAAAGTTATTCCTGATGTTAAGTCAGAAGATCTTTCTTGCAACTTGAGGCCATTGGTTTGACACCTTCCCGTGAGCCTTTGGTACCCAATTCCTCCCAGCAGAACAAGGAGGGCACAGGGTGGAAGCTATGGAATGGAGGACGAGTGCCCACCTCTAGACCAAAGGGTTGGTCTTTTAAGACTAGTTATCCACAAAGGGGTGGAGCCTGGGAGAAGTAGTCTGGATGCAGATGCTTTTAAGGGCTCAGGGCAGACCCATACCTACATTTCAAGCAAGTTCAATGCACATTTAAAGCGCATGACCTTCCCCCAGGATTCTTTGGGGGAAGTCATGTGCAGGGTCTCGATCTGCCCTCAGCTTGCCCTCAACCCTCAAGGGAGTACTCAGAGCTGTCAGTGGTCCTGCAGCCACTGACCTGCCTTGCTCCCTTCCCTGTGGGATCCTGCATTGGGCAGGAAACCTCTGAAAACATATGTTGGACATAAAACTGGAAAGGTCTGCTGCCTTCATTCATAGGTTTTATAGATAAAACAGGAATGCCATTGTTAGCAATGGAAAATATATAGTTCCATGGGCTCTTTTTATGACTTAAACGTACATGGTACTTCTCCTAAAATATCATCGTCAACACAGAAAAGAATAGAACTGGCAAGTTTTGTTTATTTTGACATTTGTTCTCAAATGTAAGTGGGGAGGGGAGAACTGACAAGATTAATCTCCGCACAGTAACAGGATCATATCACTGAAAGCAGGGTCAACATGATTATACAGATCCCCGTGTCATTAGTACACAATGGCTTTTAAATGAGCCAGATTGAATTAAGCATCCTAATGGAAATCACATCCAAAGTAAACAAGAGCAAACCAGAGCCTCTGTTGAGTGACACATCTATCCGTCAGTTGGTATTAGAAGGGCAGGGCAGTGTGGTTAGCCAGCCAGCAACAGAAGCATAAACATAAATTTGGATTTGCTAGATGAGTTGCACAAGTTATCTAAACTGGATATACTGTGAGGTGCAGTCCGACTGCATATGCCATACATGTTGGTTAAGCTCATTTTGATTTTCAAATTTTTTTTTTTTTTTTTGGAGGAGAAGGATGGAAAAGGGGTAGAGGGAAAAACCCATAAAAGTATAAGGCTATCTTGTTATATATTTAGTATTTCTCTGTATTCAAGGGGGGACAACTTCTGAGAGTACACTGCCTTTTTAAGGGATACACCTAAGATGTTTTAAGTAGAGCTGCACCAAGTTTTTGTGCATTGTTCTTTTTTTAAAAAAAATGTTTTTAAATGTGCACACTGAGAGAGAGAGAGCAGCTAAGCAAGTTACAGGAACTTGGAAGGCATTTTTCCTCCATCTGTGTCCTGAATCCTATTCATAATTACAAATTTGTAAACACACATTCACAGGTCTGTTATATTAGGGTTGTCTGAGGGAGAACTAGGCTACCTGTGTCTTCAAGAAGAGTACTGTGTGAGCCAGTTTTGTGTTCTGCAAATTACACTAATGTGCTGATGTGGAGGTAGAGGAAGACCCAGTCTCCTGGGTCCTCCTGCTTGTTGCCCCATGTCTGTTCTGTTCAGTGAGGTCCAGGATTCTTGATCATGCCATCCTCTCTGTGTAGCTGGGAGAATATTTATAATAATAATAATAATAATAATAATAATAATAATAATAATAATAATTTATTATTTATACCCCACCCATCTGGCTGGGCCTCCCCAGCCACTCTGGGCGGCTTCCATAAAAACCAAAAATACAATAAAATATCACACGTTAAAAACTTCCCTCAACAGGGCTGCCTTAAGATGTCTTCTGAATGTCAGGTAGTTGTTTATTACTTTGACATCTGCTGGAAGGGCGTTCCACAGGGTGGGCGCCACTACCGAGAAGGCCCTCTGCCTGGTTCCCTGTAGCTTTGCTTCTCGCAATGAGGGAACCGCCAGAAGGCCCTCGGCGCTGGACCTCAGCGTCCGGGCAGAATGATGGGGGTGGAGACGCTCCTTCAGGTATACTGGACCGAGGCCGTTTAGGGCTTTAAAGGTCAGCACCAACACTTTGAATTGTGCTCGGAAACGTACTGGGAGCCAATGTAGGTCTTTCAAGACCGGTGTTATATGGTCTCGGCGGCCGCCCCCAGTCACCAGTCTAGCTGCCGCATTCTGGATTAGTTGTAGTTTCCGAGTCACCTTCAAAGGTAGCCCCACGTAGAGTGCATTGCAGTAGTCCAAGCGGGAGATAACCAGAGCATGCACCACTCTGGCAAGACAGTCCGCAGGCAGATAGGGTCTCAGCCTACGTACCAGATGGAGCTGGTAAACAGCTGCCCTGGACACAGATTTGACCTGTGCCTCCATGGACAGCTGTGAGTCCAAAATGACTCCCAGGCTGCGCACCTGGTCCTTCAGGGGCACAGTTACCCCATTCAGGACCAGGGAATCCTCCACACCTGCCCGCCTCCTGTCTCCCAAAAACAGTACTTCTGTCTTGTCAGGATTCAACCTCAATCTGTTAGCCGCCATCCATCCTCCAACCGCCTCCAGACACTCACACAGGACCTTCACCACCTTCAATGGTTCTGATTTAAAAGAGAGGTAGAGCTGGGTATCATCCGCATACTGATGAACACCCAGCCCAAACCTCCTGATGATCTCTCCCAGCGGCTGCATGTAAATGTTGAAAAGCATGGGGGAGAGGACAGAACCCTGAGGCACCCCACAAGTGAGAGCCCAGGGGTCTGAACACTCATCCCCCACCACCACTTTCTGAACACGGCCCAGGAGGAAGGAGCGGAACCACTGTATAACAGTGCCCCCAGCTCCCAGCCCCTCAAGACGGTCCAGAAGGATGCTATGGTCGATGGTATCAAACGCCGCTGAGAGATCCAGCAGAACCAGGAAACAGCTCTCACCTTTGTCCCTAGCCCGCCGGAGATCATCAACCAGTGCGACCAAGGCAGTTTCAGTCCCATGATGAGGCCTGAATCCCGACTGGAAGGGATCCAAATGGTCCGCTTCTTCCAGGCGTGCCTGGAGTTGTTCGGCAACTGCTCGCTCAATCACCTTGCCCAGGAAGGGCATTCCCATCTCACATTACTGCATTGTGTAGACTAGACCACCATTCTGAGGGTTCCTAAGGTAAACAGTCATAATGATTAAGCCATGTTATGGATCAGTTCATTTGTCCATTTGAAAATGATAAAGGTAGATAATGCACTTTTGGTATCGCAAATGCCTAACACGTTGTGGTAATCCAGCCCATGCATTGACAGGTTTTTTCTTTTTACATAAAATAACAAAGTATTATCACCTTTGAGCATTCGCTGTTCCTAGCAATAACAAACATCAGTTATCTAATGGCTTTACATTGTCAACCACCACCCTCATCTAATTGTTTACGTCAGTAGACCTTAGAGACAGAATGCATATATAGGGTGTCATCCAGTGCTATTCCTACTCAGAGTAGATCCACTGATTGAGATGACTAAAATAGGTTCATTAATTTCAATAGGTCTACTCTATGTAGAGCCAGCACTGGAGACAACCCATTGCCCATGACATCTGTGATTTCAATTTATTTAGACACATCTTTTAGGTCTTTGCTTGTAATTTGAATAGCTGACAGAGACGTAGCTTTTTAACACTCACATTTCCTCCTGTAATGTACTTGATACAGCTTATGTTGTACACCATATAGGCTGTGTGCACAGCCTTTTAATGGACTGCTCATTTAGTTCCTTTTAAAGCTCTTCATTTTGTAGCCTTCTTTCCCCTTAAGGTTTATATATCCTTGATCAGCATAATGCTGGTTCTTTAGTAGCACTGGCTCCCCCAAGCCGTTGGAGGGGAGAGGAAATGAGAATGATTATCTTCTTGGCTTGTGTTTTCATTCGTTCAGGAACATTACAGAGGGGTGAGCAAAATGCTAAAAGCAGTGCTTTCATTGACAAAATGTTGTTGGTGATTCAAAAACCAGACCCATGGAGGACCAGTTCATGGCTTTTGCAGCCTAATCTTGTGCAAAAGTCCCAATATATTCAGTGAGATTCTTCTAAAAGTTGGATTAAAATACAATTTAAAAACAACAACCATGTAAGCATGTATAAGATTGCAGCCTTAGCCACATTGCTTTGGTATTCCTTGGTAGTAGAGTTCTGGACCTGAAGACAAGAAGGGTTGTATTTTGGAATGCTCCTACTCAACACGTTTAGTGTGTGTAGGAACTAGCTGACGGGGGATACATGTTTAATAGCTTCTTGTCTTGGTGTGTATGTGTGTGTTTTTATGTATGGAGGTGTTCAGACATATAACCCTTTCACTGCAGTAAAAGTAATACTGTTCAGAATTCTGTCTCCTCAGTTTAGAATGTAACCTTGCATACTAATAGTGGACTCATTCACCAGGTGTCAATCCTTATGTGGTCAAAATAACACCATCCACACAGGAAATTTCAATAGGCATGGGAGAATCCCATTCTGTAGAACAGCCTCATAATAATTGATATTTGTCAGCCTCAAGGCTGTTGTTGTAACCCTGCAAGAGTCGTTTATTGGCTTGGGCATTTTAGCTATTGAAATCCTCTCTTTATTCTTTGTTGCCAGTTGTTTGTTCCATCTGAAGGTGAAATTAGCGATAATATTTACTGAGGACAAACTTCTCTGTTTTGTCTCTTGCAGTCTGTTATTTATTGAACAACAACTTCAGCCCAGACCTGTGCAATGAAGATGGATTAACTGCACTGCATCAGGTAAGTGTTTAGGGAAGGTGAAGTGTGACATCAGGCAGGGTCAGATGAAAGAAAATGCTCACGTAGGCTGTTGCCATGCTGTCAATGTAGCAGGGGAGGAATGAACTAGAACTGCAGGAAGTCCCCAGTTACTTAGTAAGCCAAAGGAGATAAAAGGTTAATGTAGTTTGTGTTGATCTGTAGAAAAGAATAAACAGGGAACACACCTAGGATTCTGGGACAGAGAAAAAAAATAGTTGCTCCTCATTTTTGAAAAGACAAAGCCTGGCTGCTTTGGGTTTGCCCCTGATGTAGGTCATACCTTGGAAGTCGAACAGAATCCGTTCCGGAAGTCCGTTCGACTTCCAAAATGTTCGGAAACCAAAGCGTGGCTTCTGATTGGGTGCTGGAAGCCCCGTCGGATGTTCGGCTTCCAAAAATAGTTTGCAAACCGGAACAGTCACTTCCGGGTTTGCAGCGTTTGGAAGCCAAAACGTTCGAGAACTAAGCTGTTTGAAAACCAAGGTACGACTGTCTTTTGTAACATTTTGTTGGGTCCTAATAAAGCTATTACCTGACTGGGATTTCAATAAACTAACTTACGTTTTACTTGTTACCATTTGGAAAGCTGGCTGTACACCATTGGTTGACCACCATTCACACACACACACACACACACACACACTACAAATAATTTCACCTGTTGTTTTATATAGATGGTATCTAACACCGAGTAAATTGGCAAAAATGTATAAATCAAAATCGAATAAATGTTGGAAATACAAAGAGAAAGAAGATACTTTCTACCATATGTGGTGGTCTTGTAGTAAGGTTAAA
The DNA here is from genome assembly GCF_965113315.1 of Podarcis vaucheri. Lineage (NCBI taxonomy): Eukaryota > Metazoa > Chordata > Lepidosauria > Squamata > Lacertidae > Podarcis > Podarcis vaucheri. The sequence continues at coordinate 81,648,095 of NC_138764.1, forward strand.
GCTTACTGGGAAATGATATATAATTAATTAAAAAAGATGTTTAAAATAACATTTGCCAAAGGAACCAGCTTTCATTCTTGGAATTAGAGGGGTAGAACTACCTAAACAGTACAGAAATTTATTCATGTATGCAACTACAGCGGCAAGAATGTTATTTGCCCAAAAATGGAAAGAAGTCCTGACGAAAGAAGAATGGATACAAAAACTTATGGACTATGCAGAAATGGTGAAACTTACCAGAAAAACAAGAAATCAAGATAACAAACATTTTATATATATATAAAAGAATGGAAATGGTTTATTGAATATTTACAAACAAATTGTAAACAGATAAGGATATTGGCAGGGTTACTGTAATAACCTGCAGTTTCATCAGAGTATATAATTAAAGTAGATGAATAAAAGAATAAGTTACGTTTATTACAATATGCAGGAAATGATAAAAAAATCAATTTCAGGAACCATAGAAAGAGGAGGAAGTCAAGTTTTGAAATGTTAAGATGACTGTAAAACTATTGAAATGTGGGGGGGGGGGAGAGAGAGAGAATTGTACCTGTTGTTCACACAAACTCCACTCTGGCTAATAATTTTATGTTGGGTAAAATAGCACGGGGAAATGTTTAAACCTCACTTCCCGAGATCCAGATCCCCACATGCATCCTCACATCTGTTTTAATAAACTAATACAAGGATGTGGATCACAGCTGGTTCAGAAAGCCCCTGCCAATATTGGACTTATAGGCTAACCCAGTAGAAGACAGCTTTATGTGTTTTGAACCAACTGTGTAGGTTAAATTGATGACAGCATAAGCAGAAGTGTCCTCAAACTGGATGTGCTACATGCATGTTTCTGATCTTCAAAACAACCCAAAAGATGATGAGAAAAGGACCATGCAGGATAATTGGCAGGTCATTCTAGGATAGATCATTATAAGGCAGATCATTCAGGTTGATAATGTGTTTGAATGGGCTTTTGATGTGGGGGAAATGAGACTGGACTCACTGTCGTATCCTTATTTCCTCAACTTTCTGAAATCAGATGGCTGCTGGGTTTTCCGGAGACCATCTGGATGCCTATTTTCTAGGCACCGAGGAGGTGGGTAGTAACAACAGAGGGAGGGTTGTTAAGCTGATTCTGGAGGCGGATAACTTCATCCAAATTTCGTTCTTTCTTAGTAGGTTTTGTAAATGCAGCTATTGATGCCCCATGGCTGAAGCCCAGATTCTTCTGCAAATGAGCATTATTTTTCTGGCACTGGGTAGTTGTTTACTTTGACATGCAAACTAGCTCCTGAAACAAGCTAAATATAAAGATATATATTTCAGCAAAGCTTCTAAAATCTTAATGGCAGTTGGTATCTGTTCTGGTTTGTTTGTTTAACTGATTTTATGTAAGTGCTGTTGTTGTTTTAAACTGTTGTTCTATTTCAAAAACTGCTTTTATATATGTAATTGCAAACTGTTTTTTAATATATGTAACTGTTTTGTTGTATTGTAAATCACGTGGAGGTGTCTCATAGGAAGTGATTCATAAGTTAAGTTAAATAAATAAATATGATGATGTTTCCTTTTTGTTGACCCTATGACAAAGGAAAACATTTTTGGTCTGTAAAAGTGACTTTCTAATCAGGTGGGAAAGCTTTTGCAGAAAGCAAGCTCACTAAAATTATTGACTCCAGTATCATATATTGACCAGGCTCATTGTTCTGTCATCACATAGCTGTTTGTTCCTCTAGTCATGAGCAGAAATGAGGACATACAAGGGTCAAATACCATTTTGTGTGATAAATACCCTTTTGTGTGTTTATACTATTTTGGTGATAAATGCAAACATTAATAATGTGAACATGTAACAATGTCATATCACTACTGCAGATGGAAGGCAAATTTCTAGACAACTGAACTCCAGATATCCTTTTGTTGCTGGTATTTGACATTTAGAATTTCCTAGGGTGGTGTTTGTTTCATAATGGCACCACACTAAAGGCCCGATTTCAACATTATGTGCAACGAACTTCCTGGTGGGATTGTATTTGCAGGTTGCTCCTCCTGTCGACACAGTGATCAATTGGGTAGGGAATGAGGCAGTCTATTAGATATCCTGGTCCTGGTTTGTGAAAATTCATCAGCATTTTAGTGCAAATTCCTCCTAACGTATGGATCTTTGTATGCTGTTTTGCCTAAACTACACATTTTAGCAAATTGATTTCCCCTAACATAATGCATTTTTAAATATTATTTTCACTAATATATGCATTTATATGCATATGCATTTTTGTGCACATCTCTTGACTGGAGAAATGCACCATTTTGAGAAGTGTGATGGATAGCTGCACACATAGTGCAAACTAAGTTTGCCTTTAAATGTGAATTGAATCAAATTTCTCCCCCCACTCCCATCCCGAAGTATCAGGAACAAGCCAGGCCGAATTCAAGGTGTCACAATTAAGATATAAAGCCCTCAATAGCTTGGAACCAGTTTATTCAAAGGATCGTCTCACCCCCATATGTAACTCAGTTAAGTGCATCAGTCTGCTGGAACTGGCACTTCTGCAAGCTCTCCATAACATCTGCAGCTCCAAGATCTGTTTGCAGAACAGGACATGGATGGCGCTGCTTTTTCCCTGCCTTAAAACTGCACCATGGGGAAGCTAAATACTTATCAGAGCTAAATCCACCTTCATCACCCTAAATTTTCATTTACAGCTATGAAGTCTAGTTTTCTGGAAGGTGAATTCGAGAAAATCCCCAGAGATCAGTGGCTTTGTGGATGTGGTGGCCCCTGGGTGGAAAACACCAGCCTCTATATTCTGCACTGTAAGCTGTATGAAACACCTAGGCATAAGTATTTAGAGAAATCTTTAGCAGTAGTTGCTACTGGATGAAGCTAAATATCTGTTGTCCGGTTCAGACAGGTCTGTAATGTTTAGCACAGCTCAACTTAGACAAAGCCATGTGGCCTTCCTTGAGTGCCAAGATTCTGTTTTAATGTATGTTTTATTTATTGTACAGGTCAAGTTTCTTTCTGTATGGTTCTTATGTATAATTTATGTCCATATGTTTCTGTTTGGCTGAGACCTGTATTTGGTTGCCTTATTAATAAATTTGAATTTGAATTAGCCTACAATGTTTGTTCTGCATTTGCAAGAAATCATTCCTTCAGTGTGGCAGCCCCTGTTCTTAGCATTCCCTGCCAGTTAATATTAGACAGGTGCCTCATTGTACAGTTTTCAAGGCCTGCTAAAACCATTTTTGTTTAGGCAGTATTACCCAGACATGTAATTTTACTATGTCTATTTGGTTTTTATATTTTGATAATTTTACTATGTTAGCTGTTTTAAAATCTGTGGGTGGTTCCCCCCCCCCCTTTTAATGATTTTTTAAAAACCATTTAATGTAAACTTGTCTGAGATTATTATGTTGTTTAAGTGGGTTATTGATTTTGTTAAATGAAACAAAACCTCTGCTGTCTTTTAATTCTCAACAGTGCTGCATAGACAACTATGAAGAGGTCGTTAAGCTTCTTCTGAACCATGGTGCCAATGTCAACGCAAAGGACAATGAGCTGTGGACTCCTCTGCATGCGGCAGCAACATGTGGACACATCAACCTGGTGAAGATCCTGATTCAGCAGTAGGTGACCTGTGTTACTTTTCTGTCTTATGCTGGGCCAGACCCATTTTGTATACCTTTGATAAAAGTTGGGGTCCTTGTTGCTTAGTCATGTGTTTCCAGTCCATCCCCTCTGCTATTGGTCTTAGCTTATCAGCAACACTTATTTGATTTCCAACAATGTGTCACCTGACATTCTGATGTCAGGTGATTGACAGGCAGGCGGACCTCAAACTGTCAAAGGTGGTCCATAGGGGTGAAGGACATCAGAACCAGACTCGTCTGATCCAGTTCACTAGCCTACTCTTGGCCAGCCAGAAACTACAGCAAGTAGCAGGAACAAGACATGACAGATGAATATTTTGGGCAGCCAGCCACACAGCATCCATTGTTCTTGCGTTCTAGAACAACAGTCCTGGTATTCCCCCATGGGTAAGCAGTCCTAGAGTTCTTCAGGACTTATTCAGATTAGACTTGGCAGAAGTGAAGGTTTGGATTTATGCCACACTTCATTTCATGTTACCACTTGATATAAGCTAGAGTGGAATACTTTAAGAGTTGCCAGAATGTGGTTCACAGAACAGTTTATTCAGTCAGGGTGCTACTGATGAGAAGGCCCTGTTCTGCATCTCAACCCTTTGTGCCTCATAGGACAGAGGGACACAGGACAAAGTCTCTCTCGGTGCCCCAGTACATGGGCAAATTCTTGTGAGAAGAGATGGTCCTTAAGACATCCTGATCTCAAAGAGTTTAGGCTCTTTTTACCTTGAATTAGATCTGGAAACAAATTGGATTTGCACTTCTGCTTTGTAAATGTATAATGTGTTGATGCTCCATGGAGATTCAATTTTTTTTAAAAAAAAGGGAAGAAGGAAAAGTAAACCACATGAGTCTGATGTCCGCCATCTTGCATGTTTAATGTGCTACTTCATAACTGCCAGTTTCTGAGCCTACTTTATATGGCTATTATGAATAAAAAATTGGGGGTACCCTGAGCTCCCTGGAGGAAGAAAGGGATACAAATATGGTAGGATAAATAAATTCCGCTTTGCCTGCACCTTAGTAATAAGAATGCTGTTGTTTTTGCACTGTGCCAGTTGATTCTCTGTACCAGAAGAAGCAACGGACTGGGATTTTTTCTTCCAGAACACAACACAGCATGTGGTTGTTGCAATCAAAGTAGTATTCAGTAAGAAGTCTATCAGATCAAAGGGTCTGTTTAAATACAGAATCAAAAGGCTTCAGTGGCACAACATGGAACCCAGAGAGACCTGTAGAAGTAGCAGACGTACAAAGGATGTCAGATCCTGTGCTTTGTTTGCTGATTTAGACGGACTCTATAAAAAGAACCTGCAAGTGTGTTTTACATTGTAATTTCCTCTGTTCTCATGGGGAGGAAAAATGAGCATGAATATCAATGGAAGCGACTGCCTGGTCTCCACTTCAAAGGGATATAAATGTCAAGGCAGATCAAGCTTAATCTGTATTAGGATATTATTTTCACGTTGAGGCCACATGTGGTTCAGAATATATTGGGACACCCCTAGGATTTTGTTACAGGCACGGGAATTGACTTGTTGAAGCAGAATGGTGGGCCTGTCGGTTTTGTTGCCCTGCGCAAAACGGAATGCATAATTGAGAGAAATGTGGGAATGGGACAGTGAAAATGCATGTGAGAGAGACAAGCTCTTACATCTTGGGGTGAGAGGGAGACAAGTTCTCCCCGTTTGGGGTGAGGGTGGTGGGGGCTGGTTCTCTTGCAATAAAGCAAAGATCCATAAGGTTAGAGGCAGCTGATGTAGTAACTGCATTATAGATTTAGGTAGGGTGGTGATAAAATTCCAGAGAAAGCACAGTCTGTGTGACTCCTTACTGACATATGCTATTTGGACTGAGAAGCTAATGTGGAAGTAAGGGCTTTATATGGTCTGGTGTATCCCTACTGGCCTGGATTTATGCTGTGTGATCAACTGATTGTATTCAGGCTAGAACTATGGACTAGAGGGTGTTCTTGATCTACAGCAGCGGTACGGAGTGGCCCTCACAATGGTGTTGCGACTCCCAACTCCTATCAGCCTCAGCTAACATGGCCAATGGTCAGGGTGTTGTAATCCAACAACAACTGGAAGGTCACAGGCTCCCTGCCCTTTATCTACAGAGTCTAACCCACTTGGTTTTCTGAGAGACAAGAGATTAGAGTACTGTGACCAAACAGTGACAGGTGGAGGCACCGTCTCTCAGGGTGTCTTGCTGTATTAAGTGGGAAGGAATTGTTTTCTTTGGGAGTTTATAATTTAAGGTATTTTCATTCCACCTTAGAATCCAGTGAATTCACTGAAAGTCTTTCTTAGCCGTTGCCTTTCCTTATCACCTAGGGGGCAATCCTGCTGGCAGATGGAAAAAGTAGTCATGGGGATACAGATCCCCATGACAAAAGTAAGGTCTCAACTGACTCCCACCTGCTTTGCTTCATTTGGCTCTTGGGGGGGAAACACCTCTGAAACCCACCACAGCTCTATGTGTCTCCAGTAATGCACTGTTAAGTTTTGGGCACCATGTTTGAGTTGTTGTTGTCTATTTATTTATACCCCACCTTTTCTCCTGACAGGGAGTCAAGACATCTTACAAATAAAAAGAACAGCTAAAATCTCAGAGAAAAACCAATGATTAAAAAAACAATTAAAATTGATAGAGTTAAGCCTATAAAGCAAACAGATAATTGCAATAAAAACAGCACCATCCCTTTCATTAAAAGCAGTCAGTTCTCAAAAGCTTGATGGGACAAGATTTTCTGTCACATGTGCTCTGCATTACCCTTGAGATCCTTGAATCCAAGTGTGCTGATATCTCTCATGCCTGGCTTTCTCCTTGCAGTGGAGCAGACCTTCTAGCGGTGAATGCAGACGGGAACATGCCATATGACCTGTGTGAAGACGAACCAACTCTAGACGTCATTGAGACCTGCATGGCATACCAGGGTAAGGCCCGGTTATGAGAAATTGGAGCTTCAGGTGTGGGTTTATGTTGCTATTTGACATCTTCCTGTGGAGGTTGAATGTCCAGTCCAGGTGACTCCAGCATCTCATCCTATCATGGCTCATAGCAAGAATGATGAGAGCTGTAGTCCAGCTACATCTGCAGAGCCGCAGGTTCCCTCATCCCTGTAAAGGAACAGCCATGCTGCTATTGGAAAATGTATTGGGGGCAGATGTGTGTTGCAGCACTTGAGCAGCAGAAGCATGCAGCCTTCTAAGGCCAATATAAAAGCCAAACCTTCATGGCATGGTGTGACACTGTGGGGGTGGAGGAGCGGTATGTATTATTTGTGAACATCCAGGCCATGTTCTCATGAGTCAAACTATTGATAGCCACCAATTTAGAGAATTTAAAAGAGGATTAGACAACAACAACAACAAGAAGAAGAGTTTGGATTTGATATCCCGCCTTTCACTCTCTTTAAGGAGTCTCAAAGCGGCTAACATTCTCCTTTCCCTTCCTCCCCCACAACAAACACTCTGTGAGGTGAGTGGGACTGAGAGACTTCAAAGAAGGGTGACTACCCCAAGGTCACCCAGCAGCTGCATGTGGAGGAGCGGAGACGCGAACCCGGTTCCCCAGATTACGAGTCTACCACTCTTAACCACTACACCACACTGGCTCTCCAGTGTGGCTAGGAATGATGGAAGCTGTAGTCTACCTGTTACCCTATCCCTGATCTAGCACATTAAATTATCTTTTTGCATCCATGAAAATATTTAAGTTTAAGGTAGCTCTGTTCAGCTGCACAACTGCTGCACCAAACTTTAATTTCTTCCGGCAGTTTTGTGCCCAGTCCTGGGCAAAAGAAAACCACTTCCTGGAAGTAAACAAGGCAGTAGTCTCTCCCCATGCAGAGCTATGTGTGTGGTCTGGTGTTCCCCACATGTACACCAGAGCTGCTGAAGTCAGTGACTGCAGTCCAGCAGATTTATTTACGTATATCCATCCCCGTAATCATTTTGATTACTATTTGCTGATTTTTTTCTATGTGTGTAGTCTAAGGGGTTAGCTACATGTTATGTGCAAATAAAGGCATTATTAATTCTGATGCTGCTGGTTTTTTTAAAAAATAAACACTGCTCTGTTTGAAACAGAAAAGCATCAGGGAGGTATGCTTAAACCCAGCTAGATGGGTGGGATATAAATAATAAATTATTATTATTATTATTATTATTATTATTATTATTATTATTATTATTTTACTTTTTATTATAAACCTTTTGTCATCCAGATGTTTCTTTGCTCCAAATGTCTCCCTCTCTCATCTGGCTTTCCCCCTGAAATTAAAAAAAGAAAGGTGTTCATAAGTTGAAGCATGCCTCCTGGAACAGATTTATTTTAAAAGCCACTCTCCTATACCCATTTGCCTGTAACATGTATGTTAGCCTGTAAGCTAACCAAACTATTTTTCCGTTAAGTCAAATAGAACCTCATGCTGTTCCTACTCCTCTCCTTTTGCTCACTGTAGGAATCACACAGGAGAAAATCAATGAGATGCGAGCTGCGCCAGAACAGGCAATGGTTGATGATATTACAGAGATGATAGCAACAGGGCAAGATCTGAACAGGACCGATGCACAAGGTGCTACGCTGGTGAGCCATATTCTCACTGAATTATTATAAGAAGCTGGCTGCCTGCCTGCCTTTGGATGTAATTGGACTTGTAAATCTTCGACATTTCCTTTATTGCTTTTTTGCTGTGGATCTTCTTGAAATGACGGATGTTCAGGGTAGACAATTACTTTTTAAGAGGGCTGAAAGGAATTTCAGTTCCAGTGGTATATTATTTTTATATTAGCCCAATCAAAGCTTTATTATTACGGCTGATGGCCAGCATTATGAAACCAGGATAAGAGAGTTATGTTGCTCTTATTTTAGTTATTTTTGTGTTTCGCCTTTTCTCCAAGGAACTCAAGGTTTTCAATAGTTCTCTCCCCCCCTTTTTTCCCCTCACAACAGCCATGTGAGCTAGGTAAGCCTGGGTGTGTGTTAAAATACAAGACATGAGAGCTCCATGTTCTGATGTCCCGAAGCTTCTATTTTTAGTTTTTAAAATTACTGCAAGGGTTTCCGTTTTGATTGGCCCTGCGGCAATAGAGGAAGGGTTGTATTTTCCACAGCAGGGCAAATAGCAGCTTTGCAGGAGGGGATTTAGATCAGGGGAATTTTGCAAGGAGGGAACGGTTAACTCTCCCTCCCTCCCAAATCTGTAATTCTTCTCAGCTGTTTTTTTTAGTTTTAAAAAAACCTTCTGTACATTGGCCCTAGTATGAGCAGGTACTGACCACCCCCCCCCGAATACTCCCCACACTCTGGGCTGACCCACAGTCAGACATCTGGGCTCCTGCTGAAATATTTATCCCCCACCCCCGCCCGCCACCTTTTTACAGCCTTCCTCCTAAGCAGCTCAGCTTGATGTGCAATGAGGAGTTTATCTCACGACAGCGTCACTAAACCTCTCTGAGGGTTCACCTGAGAAGTGGTGACTAAATATACAGCACTTGTATGTGCATTCCGCCTTAGAAATTGCTCCAAGGACATCCTTATGGCTGAAAAAAGCACCATTTCATCACTGGCACAAAATGGGAGATTCTGATCGCTAACTACACCTGGTTTTGTTACTGTAGCTAGGGGTCAGGGATTAACACAACATCACATGAACTTTTCCAGATAGGAACAGTTTGAGAGTGTGTTGGGTGTGTGTGGATCTCATCCCTTTTTGCTGTGGTCTTGGGTAACGAAACAGGTGGCTACATAGTGTTCAGTGTGAGTTAATTCTGCAAGTGAGCTTTAAATTGATTCTCACACTCATCAGTGCTTAGGAGAACAAAACCACATTCATTTTTAATCTGGAATAAATACCGTTATGTTCAAGAGTAGGTTTGTATGTTAAGAGCTGCCACCACCAACTGCTGAAATGTCAGGTGTCCTAAATGAAATTGGTGTTTGCAATTGCTGGTTCCCATCAAATGCACAGGTTGCTGCACTTTATTAATTTTAGCATTCCATGGGACAATTGCTAGTATTACTATCCCTCCTTCCCTACAGAGGTGTGCCTGACACCTTCACTGCACATTTCCATCATATGCTGAAGATGCATCTCTTTACCCTGGCCTTTGACACTTGAGATGCATATTTTTGGACCCACCCTGATCATAATTTGTTTTAAACCATTTTTTATATTGTTTTTAAAATTGCAGCAACCTTCACCAGAATCTTAAGAGTGAAGATCTGTTTGTTTGTTTGTTTGTTTGTTTGTTTGTTTGTTTGTTTGATAATATTAATATCCACTTCAGCTAGGCATTTTAATTCAGGAAAACAGTATGGCAACATAGCTTAGTTTGTAGAGCAGGAGACTCTTAATCTCAGGGCTGTGGGTTGGAGTCCCACATTGGACAGAAGATTCCTGCATTGCAGGGGTTGGACTAGATGACCCTCTTCCTCCCCAGTACTTGGCCCTGATCCAAATGGTGGTGGTTTGCGGGGGGTGGGGTGTTACTTCTACACAGCTGTTCCAACAGAGGGGAAATGTGTTGGGGGGTCCAGTTACATCTACTTTGGCCCTAAGACAAGTTGTTTCAGTAGCAAAATTGATAACGAAATTCTGTTTTGCACATCAAGCTCTGGCAAGGAATGCAAGGAGTTTCTCTAGCATAGCAATGCTCCGTTCACTTGGAGCCCCCTATTGGTTTTGTGGAGTTCTGTCTGGCTGTTAATGGTGGGCTATGGATGAAATAGAAAGGTCATGGGTATTAAATTTATATCAAGCCATGCTTATTTGGCTGGGCCAGTACTAGGAGCAAGAGCCATAAGGGTTGTGTCATTGTGGTGGAGCACACATTTTGCGCACAGCTTCAGTTCCCAGCATCTCCAAGTAAGGCTGGAAGAGACCTGGCAGACCGATGATCTGACTTGATATATGGCAATTTTCTATGTGCTCATTGCCATACTTTGCTTGGGGCAGTCTTGATTTTGTATTAGGGTCAGGTTATCTGAGCTTGGCAAAACATCTACAGATAATAAAGAGTATTATTACTAGCTGTGCAGATTCAGTACTATGAAATTAAGAGGCAGTTGCTAAGCATTTGCTTTGAGCTGGAAAGGAGTGGGAGCTGCGGCAATCTTAAGAACTCTTAATTCCTGAAATGGATGCAAAGCTGAATGAGGTATTGGTACAAGGAGCAGGAGCCCAGTTGAGAATACAGCTTAGGTCTTTGGGATGCACTTAATCCTTAAGGTCAGGCTCTAGGTTGTTTCAGACTCAATATAAAAGGCATTGCCTTCTCCTTCTCCTTCTCCTTCTCCTTCTCCTTCTCCTTCTCCTTCTTCTCCTAGTTGCATATAGCTGCAGCCAATGGCTACCTGCATGCAGCAGAGATTCTTCTGGACCATGGAGCAAGGCTGGACCTCAAGGACTGGGATGGCTGGGAGCCCCTACATGCCGCCGCCTTCTGGGGACACGTACGTGTTTTGTTGCAAACCTTTCGGAAGAGGGCAAGACCAACTCATGAGAAGTAGTTCCTCAAAGACCTTTACCTACGATAGCTAAATAGAACCTCAATATCATTGGCTGGGGAGCAACCATGAAGAGAGCCTTATATCCTACCTGTGAGCTTCCCTGCTGTGGAGAGACAAGATGCTGCAGGACTTGACTGGAGAGCCAGTGTGGTGTAGTGGTTAAGAGCAGTAGACTCGTAATCTGGTGAACCGGATTCGCATCTCCGCTCCTCCACATGCAGCTGCTGGGTGACCTTGGGCTAGTCACACTTCTCTGAAGTCTCTCAGCCTCACTCACCTCACAGAGTGTTTGTTGTGGGGGAGGAAGGGAATAGGAGAATGTTAGCCGCTTTGAGACTCCTTTGGGTCTCAAAGCGGGATATCAAATCCAAACTCTCTTCTCCTATCTGCTCTGGCCAGGTTGAAGATGAAGTTCAAAACATATGGAGGGCACTAGGTTGGGGAAAGTTGGACTAGAGTTTTGGTCTGATTCAGCAGGGCTCTTCTTGCAATGCCAAGTTCATCTGTATAAAAGACATGGCCCTAGTGTTCGGAGGACTAGTAAGAATTTTGCTTTCTTTCCTTTATTCCAGATGCATATGGCAGAGCTGTTGGTGTCTCACGGCGCAAGCTTGAGCGCCCGAACCACCATGGATGAGATGCCAATAGGTGAGCTGTAATTCTGCCTCCGTTTGCACTTTCCATTCTTGGGCAAATGCATATCCTGGCTCCCCATCTGAATATCAGTCTTCTGGGGGCATGTTCTTTACACCTCCACCCCCCACAAATTGCTGGAGGGGGGGGAATCTGAACCCAAGACTGGTTTATGCACATGAATAAAATAAGCTGATGTTTTCTGTTCTCAGTCTTAGGTGCTGCTGGGCTTGGAGTACTCCTAATAAAATGCAGTGTGCGATCTGGGGACTGTGGTTACCATGCAATCTTTAGCTACAGCATTGCAAGGCAGCTCAACTCAAGGGTTTGGTTTCTATTCCCTTTAGACCTCTGTGAAGAAGAAGAGTTTAAGGTTCTGCTCTTGGAGCTGAAGCATAAGCACGATGTCATCATGAAGTCTCAGATGAGGCACAAGTCCTCCTTGAGCAGAAGAACCTCCAGTACTGGAAGCAGAGGGTGAGTGAGCAGAGAGAAGCCATGTTGGCTAGATGTATGTTTCCATGCCTTAGTGCTTGGCGAGTCTGAGCTTTGTAGCCGCTTAGTGGGATTTCCAACTGGCCACAGTTGACATCTGTAAGCTTACTTTCAATAAATAAAAGCAGATTCAGCAAGAAAGGCAACATGGCAAATGCATGCCATGACTGCAAGATTTAACTGAGAATGTGGGTTGTGGTGGAGACAAAACTGATTTCCTACAAGAGATATTTTAGGAAGAAATCCTACAGTGTGATTTATCGGGGGCTAAAATTAACCTTTTCCTTATTATTATTTTATATTGCACTGTTACCAAAATGTGTTGTTTTACAGAAGAACATAAGCAAAAAAATATATCAGGTGGTTCTTGCTACCAAGATCTTACAAAAACAATTTTATCTGTGTTAGTTTTGAAATATAGATCCAAAAAAAATGGGAGGGAGAGGCATGGGTTACAAGAAGTGAATCTGATCAAATGCAGTTGCATGCAGTTCTATACATGCTCTAAGCCCCTTGAACGCAGTGAGATTTTCTTAGGCCTGCATAGGATTGTGTTGTGTTGAATGTGAGAACTAAGGGGGTTAAGGATTCTCAACCTTTTTATATACCTACGGTATATTGAGGGAAGACACACAGTTTGCTAGCATGGAATGAGAGCCACCTACTGACCATTTAGCATCATGGGAACTAATGCTTTAGTTATGAATTATGGAGCAATTACATGTCCTGGGCAAAAATAATGTAGCAGATTTGCATATTTGCCTACTCACAATAATTCATGCAAGCATTTCAATGAATTCAATTGCTGCTGAACCAAGGCAAAAGTTGACAGGTTTCAGGCTTGTACATGGGATCTTTTGAATTCTTTTTACTACTGTCCTGAGATTCACAAGCTGCAGTCTTATGTAAAAGATATACTCTTTGGCCAATTAAAGAATTCTGAATTTGGGTAGGAGCTCACAGCCTTTCCATGCAGAACTCCACTCCTGGGCTCCTAATTTCAACAGGATAACTTAGGGTGTAAGGGGAGTCATTTTGCTGCTGCTATTATTAAATATAACTGGGAGTCAGAATCCCTTGCTTATAACCTCCAGGTTGGATTACTGCAATATGCTATATATGGGGCTGTCCTTGGCCTAGAAGCTGCAGCTAGTGCAAAATGCAGTGGCTTGGCTTCTCACCTGGACAGGCTATCGCCACCATGTTATGGTACTGCTGAAAGGATTGCACTCACTGCCAATAAGCTGCCGGGCACAATTCAAGGTGTTTGTTCTTGTGTACAAAGCTCTATACAGCTTGGGATGAGGGCATCAAAAATATTGCCTCACCCCACCTTGGAAAAAACAATGACTTTGAGTCACGGCTGGGAAAGGTGGGTGCGCTTAGGCCTGGCGGGTCAATCTCTGAAGTCCCATAGGCCTAATCACTATTACTACAACTACTACTACTACTACTAATAATAAGTACAAAGGGTGAAGGGTACTTTCCTTATTAGCAAGGCCTGAAGATGCTTATATGCAACTTGGTGAAATATTCTGAAGGGCTGTTCACACTGGGAATGTAGCTACAGAATGAAATATCTGCTCCACTTCAGTGATTATCCTCTTCACAATCCCTCTCCTCTGTCCTTTTTCCCTCAGGAAAGTGGTACGGAGGGCAAGCCTTTCTGACCGAACCAACCTTTACAGAAAGGAGTATGAGAAGGAGGCCATCATCTGGCAGCAAATAGAATCTTCAGAAGAGCAGAGGACCTCTGGCTACAATGGTGACATCAGGGAGTCTTGCTCCAACCAAGAGAACACAGATCCAGTAAGGGGCAAAGTAATAACTAACTAATCCTTCTGTTGGGGTGAAGGTATTTCCAGTGCTCCAAAGTAGAGTGGAAGTTTCGTTATCCCAATAGCCTATACTCCAACGTGTGCTCATCTATCGCCTTATGCCGATCTCATGGGGTTGTCCCTCTCCCCCCACCCCACCAATCCCAGAAGGTTTTGGATAACCTGACAAAAAGAGTGGAAGCAGACTGCCCTGTGTCTGCTTATCAGCTTATGAATGTTTTCACAAGCCACAGGCTAGCCTAACATAGCAGGCATGCATAGCTCCCTGGTGCATGGAAATCAGTAAGCGTCAGTCAAATGATAAATGGTTAGTCTGTGAAGAATACAGAGAACATAAAGATTTGATTAATTATGAAAGAATCTAAGGAAGGGAAATGACTGAAGAACAGATGTAAATGCAAGTAAGACAACTAAGAGACGTGTGGTGAATGCGGTGGAAGTCTTTTATAATATTTTAACTAAGATTTATATATTGCAGTATTTGAAGCAAGAATTCGGAAATGTTCCAGGTTATGAAAAGTATTTTTTCTTTTCTTTTGTCTTTTTTCTTTATATCTTTTATTTTTCCTTTTCTTTATTTTTATTTTTATTAGTTTTCATTTGGGAAAATATGTATATAAGTGTGTTTACAGTGTTATGTATTGTTCTTTGTTTAATTTTTAATTTTTGAAAAAAATAATAAAAATATATATATATTTTTTAAAAAAGATAAATGGTTAGTCATGGCTAAGCCTTTTTCATTTTCTTTTCTGTTTCAGAACTCTCCAGCAGATTCACCCACAGTCCTTCCGGAGCTGGTAACCAAAAGCACCCAGTGTGACTCGGAAACCCTCCTCCAGAACGGGCTCAACTTATCCTCTGCCACTTACCAATACTCTATCCCTAATGGAGATGTTTGGAAAATGCATTCTGCCCTGGACAATGAGGCAGGCCAAGCACTGCCCTATGATACCCCCGGAGTCCCTGACTCTCATCAGATCTGGGGGGGCTACAAAGAAAGGAGCCACCAAACCCTTGCGGAGCTGAAACGGCAGCGGGCAGCGGCGAAGCTTCTCAACCACCCCTTCATCAGCACACACTTTGGGAGCAACGGGGGCAGCACAGCTGAGAATGGGGGAGAAGCAAAAGAGCACCTGATTAGCTCCAGGACTCCTTCCTATACATCCAATGGGACTTCAGTTTATTACACAGTGTCGAGCGGTGATCCACCTCTCTTAAAGTTCAAAGCTCCCATGGAAGAAATGGAGGAGAAGGTGCACGGGTGCTGCAGAATTTCCTGATCCGATTTCATTGCTAACCAGCTGAGATGCTAAGCTGGGTAGGCATGTTGCTTCCTCTGCTGAGTCTTGGTTGTTATCACTGCGGAACGGGAGAATCTGGATCAGTCATCTCAGGCCAGGCTGTACCAGGCTTACTCATTTTTAGTACCTTACTTTGCTTTTGCAATTCCATTCCAAAATCAAGCAAGTGTAGGTGGCAGAGAGAAATCCAGGACAGCTCCTTACTGCATACTCTTGTCCACACGAGAGAGAGAGAGAGAGAGAGAGAGAGAGAGAGAGAGAGAGATCTCATTACATCCATGTGATTGCTAACCCCATCTCTATTTCTGAGCTTCTTGGGCCACCATGCTCCTGAAAAATGGCACTTTGGGAACAAACCCTCTCAACACATCCTTGGTGCACCATTACCAAAGGTATGCGATCCAAACCCGAGCACTTTTACGAGCAGCGTAGGTGGACTGTTGAAGGACTCACTTTGCCTACACAAATGTGAGGTTTTTGCACACAGAAGACATATGCACTTTACTACAACAACCAGTAGACTGTTCTGTGACAACACATTTGGGACACTTAGCCATCCTGTTGCCAATTTTTTTGAGCCACTATTTCCTGTTGTGCTCTCTCTCAACACAGAGAGTTGGATAGGTCTTCTCTGCAAGCGGCAGAGAAGTGGGTGGGATATTCTGAGCTCCTTAGAGGAGTGATACAGATAAAAGGGATTAATGGTTCACACATAACCTCCATTGCAGTCCTTTCACTTAGCACTTGGGCATAATTTGACACATGGCTGAAATTCAACTTTAAGTTCATCATATTTCATCAGAGAGCAGCTGTGTCTGGATCCCCCCCAAAAACCACTGTTGGGGAAAGATTAGGCTAGATAGGATCTTCTTCCATTTGTCTAAACATTATTTTTTGTCACTTGGACCATTGTAATTGTATTTTTGGTTAGCCCATGCTTACTATGCCTAAGAGAGTATTTGAAATGGCTCTTGAACATTAAAGTTTGTGGCCTGTTTTGTTTTGGCAAAATCTTCCTGTTCTGCTGTGATTCTCATATCATCCTCTGATATTTACAATTTCTGGCTTTTTCTCAGCTATTCCTCAGCTATTTTAGTAACCAGGGTTACTAAAATAAGATTTGGAAACACTCAGCTGTTTAAAAATATAGGTACATTGAGAAAGATGCAGGGCCTTCAATGAAAATTGCTGGGTTGAGTTCTCCTCTACCATAACATGCAGCAGTAACATTTTTCCCATGTTTGTGGTGTCATGACATTGTGCATTACCTCACCTTACTCATTGGCTGATGTGACTGCAGATGGGGAAACACTTCATGTCATGACATTGCGCAAGAAATAGCAGATCTTATGGAAATACAGCCTCATATCATCTGTCTCGTGTAATTCTGCTCGCATGGGAAGCTCTTGACAGTGAACAAAAGCCATCACACAGCAATAAGAATATTAACCAAGGGCTGGAAGCAAATCCTGCGGCCAAATAACAATGCTGCTCATTGAAGGTCTTCAGCATGAGTAGCCTCTCCTTCGGCCACACCATTGTGCAAGAAGTGGCATTCATCTTAAATTCCCCCAAACATCAGTTTTATTTACTTCTGAAAGGCTGCTTAGTTTTGCATGTGCTGTGCAGTCTCATCTCTTAAAGATTAGACTCAGAATTCTTTCTCTGATAGCTCAAAGTCTACGTCACTGCGGCATCCGTTTTGAGAGCGAGGCCTAGCTTTTCCTTCATGGCAAAAACAATATACAATGCACAGCATAGCTATCTAAGATGGCTGACTTGCCATCTCAACCTCTTCAGAATACAATGCTGAATATTCTGAATACAAAGCAGAATATTGAACGCAGCAGTAGGCCATGTGCAGTCCCCAATCTCCAAGTGGGGTAATCTCTCAGGGGGCTCAGTATATACTTGAGTTGGATTTCCTTGGGAAGTTGGTCACTGGAGGTTTGTGGTGGTGTCTTTGTAATGTATGGCTTTATAACACACATACAGGTTAAGCGTAAGATAAAAGGGCTCACATCATTAACACTCCAACAGAACTTGATTTCCTAATAGTTTATTTTGGGGGTGGCTTTTTTGTGGTTATGGGTCATCACAGTCATTGCTTTGGTTGCTCATTGAGTGAAATCTGGCCTTTGTATGTTCTTTGTCTTTGGTGACAAAGTTAGATTGGCTCCCTTCTTTCCTACTTGCTCCCAGCCAGAGGAAGTGACACGTAGGTGTTGAGCCCTGATTCCCAAATGGCTCTTCCCTTCCAGAATCACTGATCCATTGAGACATCTCCTTAACCGAGTCAGGTCCTTGACCATTCTGTCAGGGCCATCAAGATAATCTGGAACAATTTGTCACATCTACTTTCTTCTTATCCAACTCTACAAAGAACCATGAGGCTGTGAGGAATCCCAGCATCTTGGCACCCCTTGCCACCCCAGAACATAGCAATATATGCGCCAGGTATAAGCAGTGGAGGGAAAGCAACTATAGCCACTTACTGCTATAGTATGGGCAGGATTCAACCAATGAGTCACAGCAGTGGAAGCCCATGGAAAGACTCCCACTAGTGCAACAGGGCTTCCTTCACTTCCCTCCCCTGTGCCACCTGAAATTGGCTTGGAGGGTTGTGAGAACTGCAGAACACATGGGGGAGATCACTCCAGCTAGCAAGCTGAAATGTTTGCCCTGATGGAATTATCTATCATAGCGCAACATTAAATTCCTCCATATATGTCCTGGGTCTGGGCCACATATCTGCCTAAATGTGACATGTAAATAAGCCTCGGTGTAAAAGAGTATAGAAGCAATAACAGTTATGGCTCATATATCTCATTTAAGTGATTTTGTTGAGAAAGCAGCTCTGGAGCTAGAGCTGAGAAAACTAGTAAAATAATCGAAGATTGCACACACAATACAGTAAACTTGCAAAAACTCTTTCAGCTCAGTTAATCAGGTTGTGCTTAGTCCATTCTTTGCTTCTCCTCGCAGTATAATTTACACCACAGATTCTTGAAAAAGAAGCCCCAATTGGTGCCCTCCAGATTTCATTGGGACTATAACTTCTATCAACCCCACTTAAACCACAAGCTGTAAACCCCTCTTTCCCCCCTTGATTCACCACTCTTGGTTTGTGCAAGGGAGACAAACTATAAGCCTGGATGTTCTGGGTAGTGTGGCAGCGGTGGCAGCAGAAGCTGACCAAAGTGATCACAACCTTCAGGCTGGGAATCTTATGTTTGCTCATTCATTCTAAGCCACAGTTCGGCTTAGCTGTATGTGCAAAACCGGGTTGTTGTCTTTCCTGTTATCAGATGGAAAAGCAGAAGTAGATATGCACAAGGAATATGGGGGTAGTTTTTGAAGATACGAATAGTTCCTTAACATCTTGAATGTGACTTTAATGTTCAGTGTGTCTGTTCTGAACAGAAGTCTACTGTGCCCTCAACTGGAGAGTAATTGTTACTGCACATCATCTATTTTGCTGTCAGCTAGTGAATTACACAGTGCCATTTTCCTATAGATCCTTCATAATCCGTGTAACCTAAATAAATCTGGCAATTTCTGAAGGCACAGTTCTTTCCATAGTACGTTTCTGAGCACAGTTCAAAGTGCTGGTGCTGACCTTTAAAGCCCTAAATGGCCTCGATCCAGTATACCTGAAGGAACTTCTCCACCCCCAACATTCTGCCCGGACACTGAGGTCCAGTGCTGAGGGCCTTCTGGCGGTTCCCTCGCTGCAAGAAGCCAAGTTGCAGGGACCCAAGCAGAGGGCCTTCTCGGTAGTGGCACCAACCCTATGGAACACCCTCCCACCAGATGTCAAAGAGAAGAACAACTACCAGACTTTTAGAAGACATCTGAAGGCAGCCCTATTTAGGAAAGCTTTTAATGTTTGACAGACTATTGTATTTTAATATTTTGTTGGAAGCCACCCAGAGTGGCTGGGGAAACCCAGCCAGATGGGCGGGGTATAAATAAATTATTATTATTATTATTATTATTATTATTATTATTATTATTATTATTATTATTTATTTCCAGGGCTTGTCCCACCATACCAGTGTGACAGAGAGCTGAAGGAAGAGGCAAGATCACTGTCATATATGTGTTTTGTATTACAGCTTACATTTCCAACCTTTTTTTTCAAAAATTTAAAATGATTCATTTTTTAAAAAAGTTGTACATAGGCTTTGACCAGTAGGCTACTTCTTCTGTCAGCCCCCACTTCTTGTACCTTTTCCTGACACTTGAGGATTTCCTACATGTTGTCTGAAGTGCAGCATGGAATGTATTCCTCTCAGGTGCCCAACCTGTGTACTTTGTTGTTGTTTTAAAGAAAGCAACCCTCACACCCGTTCCCTCCTTAGAGATCACATCTTCCTATGCTGCAGCGAAAATGTGTGTTACCACTAGGTAGCTCTGAGAACCACTAGGGGAAACCAAATCCCATAGCTTATCACCCTTCCAGGGTATTCATTCCAAATCCAGACTTTGCAAGCATCTGCTGAAAACTCACCCTGGTGATCATTTGTTTATTAATCACAACTGCATAATTACATGCAAAAGGAAACTTTATTATTTGCCATAAGCTGAAAGCACATATGAAGTTCACAACCCTGAGAGGTTGTGGTCGAATATGCAACATCCTCCCAGACATTTTCAAATGTATGAAAGCTGTTGTGATGTTGCACAATTTTCACAGGAGCAAATCACTTGCAGGCACTGTGACCCGTAAGATGTAAATCCTAGTTGTATATGGAGACGTGAAGGATACGTAAACTTATTCATTGAGAAGGAAGGGAACTTGTCAATAGGAGAGTACTAGTATGAGGCCTTCCTAATGGGCATCAAAGAACTTTATGGCTCTGCTCCATCTCTAGTCATGCACATCTCATAGCTCTGGATGTGGATTCCTACACAGTCCTCATAGTGGGTCTCACATTGAGCATCCACATCAGGTCACCCAAGGAATTCATTTGCTTCATTGGGGTGTGTGTCTGAAGAGTGTTATGGTTATGCTCTTCTTGTTTAAGGTTTTCGGTAGATGGAAATGTTGAAGCTGTAAGTGGCTTCCAGTCTTACGAAGAACCGCTCTGCTTAGTGTTTGGCAACAGTTCCATGAAACTTAAAGTTGCTTTTGAACTCCTGACAAGACAAACGTTCCCAAGAGTTATTCTTGCAATGCAGCTTCTAGTCATCTTATGCTTCTCTCCCCCTTTCTCGGGGTTTTTCAGATTTGCACCTAACATTTCCAAAATCCTGGTCTTGGGTAAAACAACAGATAAAGTCTATAACAGTATCCTTACTTTAGAGCAGTGTTGCTTCATAATGGAGAGTTAAGAAAATCAGTCCATTATGTTACATAGCTGTGGGATTTTCTTGATGGTTTTCCTACAGAGTATTAACAAGATATGCTTTTGGTGCATCTGGAAAGTATAGATCTCTTTTCATTCATTTGAGTTTATTTGCATAATGGTGGCTTGCACAGGTTGAGTCTTGGGTTACAACCCTTAAATTCTTCTCTAGAGCAATCCAGTGAATGTTAATTGAGGCTATTCTGGAAGAAGTAGGTATGAGGATTACAGTCTTGATTTCTACACACATTTTTGTGTGTTCACCTGAAGATTATACTGTCCTTCAAGGCCTACACTCAAGGGCAATATACAAAATGTTGCTACTGGAGAATTGCACTCCTTCAAGATAGTGACAGAGTTAGATGTTAACACATCTCACGTCTAAAAATTCAACTTTTCCAGGTTTTGACTGGAAAGGAAGGAAGGAAGCTGATTACAGAGTAAGTCCTGTAAATGTTATCCAGGGAAGATAAGCTACTGCACATTCAGGAAATAACAGTTTGATCAGCCCTTTGCAATAACTTGACTCTGTGGATCTCCATAAATGATGTACAAACAAAGAATGAGATTGTTTATGTGGTGGGGCCACGGGGCGTGGGCGGTCTTGGCAGAGGAAATACACCTGTATATTACATTAGCAGCATTGTGTACAAAAATGTCATTTTGGCACACAGAATCTAATATAACTTTTAAAATAAGGATGATTTGATATTTTATGGAATCAACTTCATATTGCTGTAATGTATGTATGAAAAGATGTGGTTCCTTAACTGTTGAAACAAGTATATAAAATCTAAAACTGTCTGCGAGTATGATGACAAAACAGTATATGTGTGACAGTATTAGTTTCAGACTTTGGTGTCTTAACAGAACAATTTTTAATTTAAAAACTATTAAATTACTTTTAAGAACAAGATAGAAGTTGAGTGTTGAGTCCTTGTGCCGAGTTAAAACACTATATAAGAAAGACTTGCCCTCTCAGATTGGCTTTTCATTATGCTGAAAGATGCCTACATATATACAGCTGTTCCTGAAGGTTGGGGAGCATCTGGCAACAGGTGTAGGCCAAAACTGGTCCAGGGCCAAAAGATGCTTTACTAGACAGCAGTCACTTGCAGTGCAGGGGTTTCTCATGATGGACAACTGCATGTCACAGCTCTTGACAGTGGGTAACATCAGGTAGTGATTATTGGCATTGGAACAAGTATATCCCTGCTCTCCTCTGTGAAATTTTGGAGCTTGTGGTTTAAGGCCAAGCTGGACATGGGATTAAGTGCATCTTTGCATTTAACATGCATGTTATTTTAAAATGTAAATTGATAGTTAACAGGTATGCAGGGGGCAAGGAGGAAGACTTTAACCCTCTTGCTCTTCTGCCAAGATCCTAATTAAAATTGGGGGCTGCTCCAGCCTGACTTGCCCCCACCCCGAGCCAATGGACACACAGTTTGCGCTGTGGGGAGGAAGAAGCAGTATTAGAAACAAATAAATAAAATGCAGAGTGCTGCTCTGCATGACAAGGAACAGCTAGTGCGTACTAATGTTGGAAAGGTGCTTGTGCTGAATATTGGATATCCACAGGGGACAGGGCGAATATGTGTGGAAGCAGGGAGGACAGTACAGTGGTGCCTCGCAAGACGAAAAGAATCCATTCTGTGATTCTCTTCGTCTAGCGGTTTTTTCGTCTTGCGAAGCAAGCCCATTGACGGATTAGCGGATTAGCGGCTTTTAGCGGCTTATCTGCTTATCGGATCAGCTGATAAGCGGCTTAGCGGCTTAGAAAAGGGGGGGAGGGGAAAAACCAGCAGGAACTCGCAAGACATTGTCGTCTTGCGAAGCAAGCCCATAGGAAATTTGTTTTGCGAAGCACCTCCAAAACGGAAAACTCTTTCGTCTAGCGAGTTTTCCGTCTTGCGAGGCATTCGTCTTGCGGGGCACCACTGTAATGCAGGTTGCCAATGCCCATCCTGGCTTCAAAACAGTCAGGAAGTGGTTCTCTGATAGCATAGAGGCTTGTGGAAGGAGGAGCAGGGCAGAGTTCTCCCGTGAACTATTTGCAAGGCTGGTTTCTGCAACGGAGCAATCCAAATGAGTGAGCTAATTCCACGGGCGAAGCTGACACACCCTGCAAAAGAATGTTCGCAGCATCCATTGCAAAATGCACTTCCTATTATTCATTGCCATCTGAACTTTCCCATCTGAATCACAAAACCTGTGTCCACGGCTTGCTGCATAACAGCCCCATCTCTGAGAAGGATCGCTCAGATTTGCTCATGCTAGCAAAGAGGTGCAGCCTAGTTCTGCAAAAAGACCATGTCTGACCAGGGACCCTAGGTGAGCAAAAGCATGTTATACTACATAACTGGATGGGGAACTGCACATAGAAATAATGCTGGTTGTGTGTGGTTCCTCATTTTCCAGTGGCTGAGGCTGCATGCGTTGAGAACCTTCAGAAAGCTGCAGTTACACCTACATGTGTTCATGAAAGAAACTGCCCTACCAGTCACAGCACAAAGCATGCTTTGGCGCTAGCCACATCAATGCCCAGAGAATGAAAGCACATGCCCCACTTCTACTGCAGAAGCTAAGGAGGTTTGTTGATAGGAGACTACCCGGGAACCATTTGGAAGCTGCTGTGAGCTCCTTGGTGATAGGACAGGGTATAACAAGAGTGTTGTTGTTTAGTCGTGTCCGACTCTTTGTGACCCCATGGACCAGAGCACGCCAGGCACTCCTGTATTCTACTGCCTCCAACAGTACATAGTCAAACTCATGCTGGTAGCTTCGAGGACAGTATCCAACCATCTCGTCCTCTATCGTCCCCTTCTCCTTGTGCCCTCCATCTTTCCTAACATCAGGGTCTTTTCCAGGGAGTCTTCTCTTCTCATGAGGTGGCCAAAGTACTGGAGCCTCAGCTTCAGGATCTGTCCTTCCAGTGAGCACTCAGGGCTGATTTCCTTCAGAATGGATAGGTTTGATCTTCTTGCAGTCCATGGGACTCTCAAGAGTCTCCTCCAGCACCAGAATAATAACAAGAATAATTAAACGCAACACCAGCAACCTATACACACAATGAGAAAAAGGGGTACCATAGCTGTTGCAACAGGGACAACTATACTAAGGTTACCAGATATTTTTTTCAATGAATCGGGGGACACTTCAAACAAACAAACAAACAAACAAACAAACAAACAAGCAAACAAGCAAACTACATTCGGGATGTTGATGCTGCAGCGATGGCAGAGGGGCAGCCTCCGCCTTGACCTCAATCACCACATTTTCCCTTCCTCTGAGGCTTCTATCTCCTCTATCCATGAGCCTGGGCAGCCCCTGAGTTGTTGGTTCTTCGGTGGTGGTGGTGAAGCAGTGCACGGTGGGTCTGGCATGGAAGGCGGAGGAGGGCTGAGAGCAGTGGTGGCTGCGAGGCTCGGGCAGCGCGATGCCTCCCCATCGGAGCAGCCCCGATCCCTTTTCTACTTGCGTGCAAGCAGGAGGGGGCGGGGATCTCTCAGGCAGCACGATGCCTCTCTTCCCATCGGAGCAGCCCCAATCCCATTCCTACTTGCGTGCAAGCAGGAGGGAGTGAGGATCCCTCAGCTAGGAAGGGAGGCTTCCCGATGCCTAACTGAGAGATCCCTTGCCCCCTCCTGCTTGCATGCAAGCTCTGATAGGCAGCGTGAAGCCTTCCTTCAAAGCTGAGAGATCCCCACCCTGCTCCTGCTTTCATGCAAGTAGGAGTTGGGAGGCTGCTCTGATAGGCAGCATGAAGCCTCCCTTCACAGCTTAGTTGCCAGGGTCAGGGAAGGTGGAGGCAGCCCAGAAGCTGCATCTTAGAGTCTCTGCACCACCATCATATGGGGACTTCCCAGCAGCTCCTGAAGCCAGCCAGAGCCAACTGCTCCAGGCTGCTGAGACTGCCGCTGCTGCATTTCCCAGGGACATTAGGTGAAATCCAGGGACATTCCGAGGATGGAATTTGTCCGGGGACTTATTTTCAAATCCAGGGACTGTCCCCAGGAAACGGGACATCTGTTAACCCTAAACTATACAGCATTTGCTTTTGTGTGACTTTGGTTGTCATTTACCTGGTGCTAAATTTGGTGTATTGCATTTATTTGATGCAACTGAATATCATGCTGAAGCATATCCAACACCTTGGCAGATCTGTTTGCCTTCACTTCCTGCCCTGCTGGTATGTGAACAGCAGTGTTAAACCTATTGCTGGGGGGCAGTGTGCTGTCATGCATAGTTCACATACAAGTCACTGAGGCACATGTTCCCGCTTCCCCTGTGTAGCAGCTTTTTGCGAACCTGGTCAGGGATGTAGATTAGCATTTAATCTGGCTTCTACTCCTATTTAAATAGCCGTGCTTGGATTGAGATCCAAGCAATCTTAAAGACTGCTGCATGGTTTACTTATTAAACACCCTACAAGGAAATATTATACTGGAAGAGAATGTAATTGGGGAGGTCCATAGCTCAGGGGTCAAGGTTTGCATGCAAGGGTCTCTAGGTAGGACTGGCCTGAAAGCACCCCAACCATTTAGTGTCAACAATACTGAAGTAGGTGGACCAGTGGTGTGGCTTGAAGCAGCTTCCTATGTACCGTATTTTTCGCTCTATAACACGCACCCGACCATAACACGCACATAGTTTTTAGAGGAGGAAAATCCGTAGGCATGCCACCCGTAGGCATTCCCTCCATAACACGCACAGACATTTCCCCTTACATTTTAGGAGGAAAAAAGTGAGTGTTATGGTGCAAAAAATACAGTAATTTTTTTTAAAGTCATTTTTGTCTTCCTTGTGTTGGACAGATCCATTTTGGGGGAAATGCACCTGAAGAACAAAGTTACATGGAGATGACAAGAGATGATATTCTAGAGTGGGGTTGGATATTTTAGTGTCCCCGTCACCCCAAGTAATTGCTGGACTAAAGCTGCCATCATTTCTGACCATTGGCTATGTTGGATGATGGGAGGTTGGAGTTCAGCTACATCTCAAGGCCAGCTCATTGGTTATCTATGGGGTACATCTAAGAATTCTCAAATGGCTCAAAGGTGAACTCTTTAAAAAATATGTAGCTGGTCATCACCCATTAGTGAAAGTAGGCAATATAATGCCTTATTTCATTTTAAAAAAGAAACGCAGAGGGGAGCTGGGAAATAAGCCTTGGCTATGTTGGTGAAAAGTGCAATATAGAGAAACAAGTCTGGCTGAGCAAGAACCAGCTTCTCCTCTGAAAAGGGAAGTCCTTTTAAACTTCTTTCAGAGTGTCATTCAAACACATGGAAAGGGCTTTGTGGTAAGTATTAGATATCAGGACTTTTCCCACAACAGAGGGAAGTAAGCAACATGGGCCTCAAGGCTCTCTGTTTGGATGGGTGCTGTTTATCTTGCTCATAAAATTATTTGCAGTCAGGGATGACAGAGTATGACCATGTTTTCAGGCAACACTAGATGATTCAGGATGGTGAAAAGCAAGGTGGAATGCAAGTGCTCCAAAGGCAATCTTGCCACACTGGGGAAATGAGAAATGAAGTGGCACATGTGGTATAATATAAGTACTGTATTTTTCGCTCTATAAGACGCACCAGACCACAAGACGCACCTAGTTTTTGGAGGAGGAAAACAAGAAAAAAAATATTCTGAATCCCAGAAGCCAGAACAGCAAGAGGGATCGCTGCGCAGTGAAAGCAGCAATTCCTCTTGCTGTTCCGGCTTCTGGGATAGCTGTGCAACCTGCATTCGCTCTATAAGACGCGCACACATTTCCCCTTACTTTTTAGGAGGGAAAAAGTGAGTCTTATAGAGCAAAAAATACGGTAACTGCAAAACAGCCTTTGTTCCTGGTGCCCTCCAGATGTTTTGGACCAAAACTCCCATCAGCCCCAGCGAGGATAGACTAAGACTTGGGTTCAAACCCTTTGGCTGATCACCATTCCTAGGTCCAACCTACCTCACAGGGTTGTTGTGAAGATAAAATAGAATGGGGGAGAGAGAGCCTTGAACTCCTTACAGGAAAGGTGGGGTACAACTGTATAGATAAATATGAGAGGTACACAAGAATTTGGGCCTCTTACAGCCCACAAGCTCTCTAATTCCTATCCAACTGTACCACCCATGCTCTGTCCAAGGCCACCCCAGTCCTAAAACAAGATCTTCCACATCTGTGATCTCTCCTTTCAGATCAATCATGTAGCAAGGCATTATGCATGCTAATCAGTGTGCGCTACAAGCAAAGACCAGAAAAAAACAAGTTGTGCCATGCCAAAGATGCCCACAGAACAGCTGTGGATGACTGTAGCGAGCATACCATGGAGAGCAAAGAAAGCATTCTTTCATTGCCCACTATTTTTCTTCGTGCTATCTGAGCATTCCTGTACACACACATGCTGAAACGCATAACCTTCCATGGCTTTGGGAAAGACAGGAAAAACTCAGAGCCTTAGCCCTTCTCTTGATTAGAATTTGCTTTCTGCCTAGTGCATAAGTACTCAGAAGTGGCTTGTGCAAGTGTGCATCCATCCTGTGCTTCCAGATTGCCATCAGTAGGCTGGAGCTGAAGAGGCTGCTTCGTTTGCCAGCAAGCACTGCTCTGTGGGATGGCTAAAAATAACCAGATGGGCCTGTGTATGCAATGCAGACTCTATGGTTGCAGGACAAAGGTCTCAGGGTCCTGCAAAGGGCAGTGATACTGTCAGATCATGCTCGCCCAAGCTGTCCAATAATGGTATTGGAAGTGCTTCACCACCAGCTTCTTTTCTGTCCACCATGGACAGCTTTTTTAGATCTCCACAAACACAAGATAATCCCCAAGCGTCCTGCTGGAGCCGCCCCGAGACCTCCGGGTATAGGGTGGTATTTCAAGAAACAATAAAAAATAATGTGTATAGCAATGAAAACTGACCCACCCACCCATCATCAGCATCCTGGTACACAAGGAGAAGCTCAAGCCAATTCCTAGTTCCTTCTCAGGGGTTCCTACCATATTCATTCACAGAGGCAGTTTTTAAAGAGATTTATTCCATCAATGAATAAATGAATGTAACTGGGGTTTGAATGGTGGACCACCATAAAGCAGAGGCCCAGAGCACCAGTAATTGTAGCCTGTCAGCTGCTATAGATTGATGCCCCATCCAGAAGTCAACTTGTGTGCAACATGCATCCATGTGATGTGCCGGTCCCTATCAGCCAGACTGGAAACTAGAACAGACAATATACTTCAGAAATAAAAAGAAAAATTTTACAATCTTGCATGCAAAAAGAATTAAGGCAGAGCAAAGTTGTAGAGCATTTGCTTTACATGCAAAAGCCCGCCAGGATCAATCCCTGTTTTCTCCTGGCATTGCTGGAAGAGAACCCTGGAGAACCCAGCTGTCAGTCAGTGTAGCCCAGGTGTGGGGGAACCTTTGCCCCTCCGAAGGACTATGCTTGCTAGGACTGATGGGAGTTGTAGTTCAGCAAAGGTTCTCCTCTGTTGGACTGAGCTAGATGGACAAATGGCCTGACTACTGTATGAAGTAGCCTCCTGTTTCTAAAGCTGGGGGAAGTAAATCAGAACCTCCAGATTAAAACACATAAATACATAATAACCATCATATCTTGAAAGGGATAGGGGGTGGGGTTGTGGCACCTTAAAGATATATTGTGGCATAATGCCACAAAAGTAAGTCCTGCTACCTTCAGAGGTCTTTAAAAGGTAAAGGTACCCCTGACCATTAGGTCCAGTCGTGGCCAACTCTGGGGTTGCAGCGCTCATCTCACTTTATTGGCTGGGGGAGCCGAAGTACAGCTTCCGGGTCATGTGGCCAGCATGGCTAAGCCGCTTCTGGCAAACCAGAGCAGCGCACGGAAACGCCGTTTACCTTCCCGTTGGAGCGGTACCTATTTATCTACTTGCACTTTGATGTGCTTTCGAACTGCTAGGTTAGCAGGAGCAGGGACGGAACAACGGGAGCTCTTTAGTCCCTGGTAAATTCATTGCCGGCCAAGGTAGAAATCCTACACATACTTACCAGGCGGTAAACCACACCGAAGGCAGGGGGGCTTACTTGTGAGTAAACATATACAGGATTGCGCTGTAATATGTTTGTCTCCAAGTTGTCCAAAACCTCTTTCAGTGCGAATTTGCCAGAGTCCTGACCGTACTTACCTGGGAGTAAACCCCATAGAATTAAACAGGGCTTAGGTCAACGTAAACATCGGCTGCAACTCGGCTGGCGGTCTACTTGCTTTGCCGATAGAGAAAAGCGCTAAAGCAAGGAGGCAGCCTCAAAGGTTGAGATTATTATTATTATCAGCTTCCATCTCCGGCGGGATCCAGGTGACGCCGCAGTTTGCCTTATACCTACCTGATCGCAGCGCAGGAGCGGTTACCCGTCTGAGCTCAGTTCCCACCGCGCCCAAGCTCCGGGCGAAATGAATGGATACATGTTGCGCCTAAGAACTTACGAGAGGCAGAAACTGCTACAGCCGCCGAAATCCTCCCCCTCTTCGCCATGCGATTGGCGAAAGGTCTTCAAACGCAGCCAACCAGAGACTCGCTTTCGCACCTGCAGCCAATAGCAGAGGCGCGGGGACGAATTTAGTTTCAAACTCCCTATAAAAGGCGTCGTCGTGTTTGGTATCCTCTTAGTCCCCCGGGAGCGCGTCGTGTTTTGTTTTTTAAAGAGGCACCGGCTGCCCGCATGGCGAACCAGTCGCAGTGCCTGGACGATGCGCCCTTTCGGGGCTTCCGCACCCTGTGGGACCCCAGCCCGCCGCAGGTCTACAGCGAGGCGCAGCGCCTAGCGCTGGAGGAGCTCATCGCCGCTGGCCGGCCGGCCTTCCACGCCTTCCTACGCCGGGAGAAGCTGCGCGCGTTCCTCTCCGAGCCCGAGATCCGAGCGGTGCTGCGCGCCGCCGTGCCTCCGCCGGGCGCGGACGAGAGCTCGGATCAGTCCCCCAACTCCTCTCTGGATTGCTCGTCTCTCACTTACTTCCCGGTGCAGTCCGACGTGGAGCCGCCTGTGCTGGAGCTGGGCTGGCCGGCCTTCGTCGGCGGCTCTTTCCGGGGGCTCACCCGGGTCGAGGCGCACTTCCAGCCCAGCTTTGGCGAGACCATTTACCCCTGCAAGGAGGCGGTGCGCAAGCAGATCCGGTCGGCCAGGGAGGTGAGTCAGAGCCGTCCAGGGGAAGCAGCGGCAGCTCCGTTTCGGGGCTTGACTGGATTAGCCGCGGCTGCATGGGAATCCAGTTTTTGATCTGATTCCTATTGCCCCCGATCCTATTCCCTCGGAGATTCTCCAACATTTCCCAGCTGTTCCTTAGACCATGTCAGGGCGCCGGAATGTGGATATGAAGCCTTCGCGCGGTATCTGGAAGCTTTAATCAGCCTTTCATCCAAGGAGCTCGGGCCTGACAAACCTGAGCTTCTTCCTCCCCATTCAGTTCTCACAAAAGCCTTTTGAAGTAGGTTAGACTGAGACACAAGGCCTGCCTGAGTGGGGATTTGAACTTGGATCTCCCGAGCGATAGAGCAGCGCTTTTAACCATTATACCACAGTGAGGCTCTCTATAACAGGGGACCCTTGCTTATGGTCCAGCCAGTGGGTTTCTCCCATTCAGGATAGGGGCTGCCACATAAATGTCTCCCTGTGGAACTGTTTGTTCCCCACAGTGGCATCTATTTTGAGTATTTAACGTTTTGTTACATTGGATTTCATATCTGCTGCCCCGAACACCCTTTGCAGGGGAGGCTGGAGCAAAATGTAGCTAATACAAATATTTTTTATATAGGCACCACACCTCTTTCATTGAGCAAAGTAAGTTTGTTTGATTTCTGTTTGGTTGCTTGATCTTTTGGGCTGAGGGGGTCTGTGATAACACAAAGACCCCTGCCCCAATGGATGGACCAAATACCCTAGAATGGTGGTTCTCAGTCTTCATTTGCTCTTGTCTATATATATGTGCTGTGTAGCCTGCATCAGAAATGGTCAGCAGCCTAGTTTGAATAGAACAGGTGTCTTGGAATGGTCCTTTTATGCAGCATGGGCAGGGGTAGTAGCTCTTGGGTCATGAAAGGATTATATGTCACCTTTTTAATTGAGACTGCCATAGATGAATGAGTACCATAGAACTGCTGCATAACTGAGTTGAAGGCGCCCGTGCTGGCCGTTGGAACAGGTTGACTCTGATGCACTTGGATTTTTTTCCACGCTTTGTTCTAGTTTTAGTAATCCACATTAAAAAAAAAAATTACCAGCATGAGATGCACCGCCAGATAAAAGCTATGACAGAATGATGTTGCACGACCTTAATACCACCTCAGACTAGGTGTAACCATTATGCAGTGTTCTCTTTCATTCCTCATCCATGTGAATTTCAGTACTGTAGCTGAATTTAGGAGGAATAAGTTAGAAATCCAACAAAATTATTTGTAAAATACATGCTTTGGGACATATGTGATCAAGTCAATCATTATATGTCTCACATCCATTTTGTGAAATGGAATGAGGTGGAGTATTTGGCCAATACCAATTAGTGTACTGTGCTAGATGGAAGGCAAAGGTGGAAAAGAGAAGTTATTTTGAATTGATGTATGATGTCCAGTCTTCCTTGGAGTTTTTCTGTCCATGCATGCACAACACTTCAGATGCATTGATATTTATTACCTTCACTACAACCCAGTAAGCTAGTCCGGTTATGAGTTGAGGTTGCTTGCCTTAAGGTGAGAGCTTATGCTTGAGCCGAGGCTTTAAGCTGGAAATTGGGAAGGCCAGCTTCAACTCCTTTATAACAGAGGTGTGGAACCTCTGACCTGCAGGCCATTTTGGGGGCACAATGCCATCAGCTGAAATCACTAGGTGATGGGTGCAACTCAGTCCTGCTGGGATCTGCTTTGCTACCACATTTCCTATGGGGACCATGTTGTTGATGCAGACCCCTGCAACCAGCAGAATTCAACCCTCCACTCACCAGCTGATTCAGTCCTGCTCAGTTTGCTCTGCACACTTATTCCCCGCTTGAGAACAAACACAGGCAGCCAAAGCACAGTGTGGGGCTATTTGAAAGCCCTTTTGCAAAGAACCCTGTGCTGTTCTCTAAACTTTTTTTTAGAAAAAGGTTTGAAGAGCAGTGTGGAGTTTGTTTGCAAAGGGGCTTTCAAGCAGCCCTACCTTGTGCTTTAAAGCCCTTACCGTTGGAACTACAAAGCTCAGCATCACATGATTGACAGTAGTTGGCTCTGCCCACCAGTCGAATTTGGCCCTACAGGGTGAGGAAACAAGGATCTTGCCTGCTGGTTTCCCATTCCTCCCTCTTGTGATTCCCAGCAACTGGTATTACTACCTCCAACAGTGGAAATAAGAGCATAGACATTTGGTTAGTTGTCATTGAGATTCTTATCTTCCATAAGAATAATTTCTCTGATCTTTTTACAGTCATCCAAGCTGGTGGCCATCAGTGCATCTTGTGGGAGCAAACTACATAGTTTGACTATGGAAGAAGTGCGTTATTTTTTCTGTTCTGAATCATCCAATATTCAGCTTCATTTAATGTCCTTCAGATCTAGTACTATGAGAAAGGGAGAAAACCGTCTCTCTATCAATTCTCTCCACCTTGTGCATAATTATATACACTTCTATCAGGTCCCCTCTTGACTTTAAACTAAAAAATCTGTTGCTGTAATCTTTCCTGAAGAGAGGAGTTGCTCCAACTCCTCATAGCAACTACTCTGGCTCCCCCCCCTTCATCTTTCAATGATTTCCCTTTCAGCAACAATACATCACAATAGCTTTGCGATTTGAATGGGAGTCTTTTGTTGTTGTTTAGTCGTTTAGTTGTGTCCGACTCTTCGTGACCCCATGGACCAGAGCATGCCAGGCTCTCCTGTCTTCTACTGCCTCCCGCAGTTTGGTCAAACTCATGTTGGTAGCTTCGAGAACACTGTCCAACCATCTTGTCCTCTGTCGTCCCCTTCTCCTTGTGCCCTCAACCTTTCCCAACAGCAGGGAGTCTTTTAACCTATATTAACACAGGGTTCTGGATCAAGACTCTTTGCAAATAAGCGACACCTGGCAATGTTGTCCTGCATCATATAGCAAGGCTATATTTGACATGGGAGAGGTCTAGTGATCTAATTTTGAAGTACTGGGTGGCAATCCGAGCTAAGAATACTGAAGCAGAGGTACCTGTAGTATTGTGTAGAGCCAATAATTAGCAGTGAATTTTCTCGTGTTGGGTATGTTCCCATGATTTATGACTGCAGTGTGATGCAAACCAGCGAGCTGTTAGGTGGATGATTGCTTCTTTTCCTGCGCACTGCTGACATACCTACTCTGAGAAAGAGCCGTATAGTAGGTGAGCAGAAATGGGGAAAGAGAGGTGGGACAAGCAGATGTTTTGAATATGTACTTACACTCTTAGAGACTGACAGTCTGTATAAAAGGAGGATAAGCAAAAGTGAAGGGGTCTGAAGTCACTATGGAAGATGCCATCACTAGCTCCATCTTTGTACATGACCATTTTTTATAAAGGGTAGTTATAGTGTAATTCAAATGCCATGGATATTTGCATGATTATAATTGTGGCAATTTGTAGCGGCAATAACTCACAACATTCTTGTAAGCAGATTGGCTAGATTTTCATTCCCCATGGCACATTATGTCATCTTCCTTATTGATTCCACCTGGTGGCATGTGCCATGGAAACCTGCCTGGCCACACTGCGTTTCCATCTAGCTACCATTGCTCAGTCTTGCATACTGGCCAGCTCCAGTTGAGCAATTAAAGTTGGGGGTTTTTTTTGAGCTCTTGTGCAAAGAAGTGACTTTCCACCCTACAAAAAGGGCACTGGGAAGTGTGGAATAACATTTGCTTGACCCAGCATGGGACGACCTCCCTGCAAAGAAATAGGAAAGAATGTTCAGTAAATAACAGATGTACAGTAGTCTAACCTCCCTGTTAGGGGTGGGCAATGTTAAGTTTTCAACATTGTGATAGATCGCCAGCAAAACATTGTGGTTTGGCAATAAACTGCTATGTTGAAACAAGCTACATTGGCCCCAGCTGGCGAGGCGTTGGGAGAAACTGCCTCAGCTCTCACGGTGGGAGCCGAGGTGCTGCTCAGCTGTGGGGAGGAAAGACTCCTGCAACCAACTGAGCGAGCCCTGATTCCCCGCTTCTTAGCTGAGAGATGTCGGAACCATGGGATGGCTTGGCCCAGCCGGAGCGGCTCCCTTCTCACCCTTGCCGCTGCGGAGATCCATCAGTCATCCTCCTCCAACGTACGTCTGCAACTCAAGCTGCTGTGCATGCAAGAGCACACATTACTCAGCAGAGTAAACACACAACAGATCAGGCTTGAGGCATGGATACTATACTAAACTACGCATTTATTATACATAAATCAGGACAAAGAAAAACATGGATTCTCTCCTTGTCATTCTTCTCAGAGAGAGAGAGAACAAAAGCAATACAGAGTGGATGTTCCGCTCATGGGACTCCAGCAATCTGTGCTGGAATGTAAACAGACATGTGACATATCTGCAGCAAGGGTGGAATGGAATTCCCAACATCAGATCCCTGACCCTGCTCTTGCTTGCACACAAGTCTGAGCGGGATGGCTGCTCAGCTGGGGAGTGCAAGCCCCTCCTCTCCAGCTGGGAGAGCCAGGACCTCACTCCTGTTTGCATGGAGCTAGATTGGGGCTGCTCAGCTGGGGATGTGTAGGCTCCATCACACTTTTCCATTGAGGGGTTCGGGGCTGCACTCGCCTCAAGGGAGAAGTTCAAAGGAGCCTCCTGCACCACCTGAAGGCAGCCAGGTGGAAACGGGGGACAGGGAAGGTGGAGGCAGCCTGGCAGCTGCATCTGAGACCCCTGCACTGCCTCTGAGGCATCTGGTGGGCTGTCTCTGCCTTGCCAGGCGGTGCTCTGGCCTGGCTATCAGTTGTCTGCCAGTTAAGTTTGCTAACTTGTGTAGTGTGTTCTTCCCATCGCTGTGGCCTTCTGCAGCACTGATGGCGGCTCCACCTAGAAATGGGTGGATTGAAATTGGTACATACCAGGATGTGCACACTTCACTAGTATTTCCAGCTGCTGGGCTCTGTGACATCATTGCCTTAAAACTGACGGCCTGCCACTTTGAGAGGTACGCTAGCATTACAGATTTCAAGGCTCTAGTTGCTTTGCTAATTCTGTTCAGAATGAATCATTCAGAGAGAGTGACTGCTAAATTGCTTCTCACCAGGGTGTTCAGCTGAGATTGTTCCTTGTATAAGAAGCCTGAATAGGTGCTTGATGACATTTATAAGTTGTCCAATACTAGGTTTAGAAGAAATTTTCTCGCTCAAGTCCAGCCATTGGAGATATCTTTGGCATTGTAAGATAAGGCTTCTAAGCTTCTCTTGAAACTTCTTTGGCTGTGATAGGTGTGATTCTACATCAATTACAGGTGACTTCTAAGAGGTTTCTGCTTTTTGTGTGCAATTAAATATCCATAATACACAACTTGGTTTGTGGAAATGTATCCATTGTAACTGATAGTTATAGTATCTTGTGCAAGGCTATTTGGCCCTTAGCGGTTCTGAGAAAAAATTGGTTTAACCTCTGCTCTGCTAGCCTCTTAAATATGGTGGACTACACAGAATATTACCCAGGTTTCTAGAATCTCTGCCCATAAAGAGGGTGCTGTGGCAATGACAACTTGTGAAGGCACGTGACATGGGTTAGCCATGAGAGAAGCAACACCCACTAATTTGCCATGTAATGCACACTGTACTTTGGGAACTTTGTCCTAAATTGATCAGAAGTAGCACCCCGCTGTTTAAAAGTAGAAATAGTCTCTGTACTGCTTGATAGTTTGATCTCCTGTGTTCCTCTTGGTAAAGCCACGAAGTAGCATCACTTCTCCCTCTCCTGTAACTAGAACAGGCCTTCCCAGTCTTGGGTCTCCAGCTGTTTTCTTTAGATTACAATTCTCATCATCCCTGCCCACTGATCCTGCTAACTAGGGATGATGGGAGTTGTAGTCCAAAACCAGCTGGAGACCTATGTTTGGGAAACCCTGCTGTAGAACACTTCGGAACCTACGACCCTCCAGATGTGGCTGACCTATAAATCCCATCAGCCCTAACAAGCGTGACCAACGACAACTTTTGGAGGGCCAGAGGTTCCTCACACCTGCTCTAGAACTTGGGCTCATCCAAAGAAACTGAATGGCAAGGAATTGGGAATTGACCAAAGGAAGTACAACTAGTGCATAGCTTAACTACAGAATTCGCTACCACAAGATGGTGATGGCTGCCAACTTGGGTGTCTTTAAAGAGGGACTTGACTAGTCAATGCAAGATAAGGCTATTGATCACAATAGTGATATGCTGCCTCTGCAATTGGAGACAGCGTGCCCCTGAATTCCAGCCGCTAGAGAACAATGGTGACAGGGTGGTTCTTGCACTTGTCTCCTGCTTGTGGACTTCCTGTAGGTGTTTTGCTTGTCACTGTGGGAAACAGGGTACTGGGCTAGAGAGGTCTCCGGTATGAACAAGTGGGGTTGTTCTGTTAATTTCACTGCTTGCGGTTGCATGGCTTGGAGGGTGGCCAGAGAATCAGGTGTTTAACACGTTTTCCCTGAAAAACCTCTGCTTTGTTCAAAACCCGATATACCTACAGCTAGGCAGAATGGCACCCCCATGCATGTACAAGAAGGTGGTATCAGCAGACTTTTGGGAATATTGGCAGAATCACAAAATCCTTAAGGAGACCCCCCACCCACCCAATAAGGACTAAACATGCTTAGCGGTCTTGCAGTGCTAAGTGATTTTTTTTGGGGGGGAGGGGTTGGAGGTGGGGTGGAGAACCTGGCCCTGTCTAACTGGAATTCTGAATATCAGCATTCCATGCTGCAACTTTTAGTTGCAGTCTACATTTGTGCACTGTTAAATATGA
This sequence comes from Podarcis vaucheri, assembly GCF_965113315.1. NCBI lineage: Eukaryota > Metazoa > Chordata > Lepidosauria > Squamata > Lacertidae > Podarcis > Podarcis vaucheri. The sequence goes on from NC_138764.1 coordinate 81,684,810, forward strand.
AATATGTGGCTGCAGCTATCATACACTGAAGAGGCACAGTATAAACTGCTCTAGGGTTTTTAAATTCTTTTAAAATGTAAAATAAATGTCTAGTTCAGATGCTGGCTCCATGCCTGTTCTGCAGTGCCTCCAGGTGACCTTTTTAATCCAGCTGTTTTTAAACAGGATCAGATGCTGATCTTGTTTTCCTTTTTTCCTTTGCCATGAGAAGAGTGCAATGATTTTTCAAAAGGGTGATGCATCCTCAGATAAAGAGAAATAAACAAGTGATTAAAGTTCCTGAAATGCCAGGCAAGAAAGAGCTATTAAGTGACACTCTTGTGATGCATACACAGGAGATGGGAGGAAACTATAATTGCCATTTCTGTGTGTGCTCTCTCAGCCTTTTTGGGGGGATGGGACATGTTGTCTACACAGAGTAGATGTGTGCTGAAGGATGGGATTATGCCTTTGAAATGCAGTAAATAAAGTACTTACCAAAATGCTATATAAATGAGTCAGAGAAATTGATTATCCATGTAATTCATTTATGCTTGATCCCTATGGTTAATACATACAGTGGTACCTCGGGTTAAGACCTTAATTTGTTCTGGAGGTCAGTTCTTAACTTGAAACTGTTCTTAACCTGAAGTACCACTTTAGCTAATGGGGCCTCCCCCTGCCGCCGTGTGATTTCTGTTCTCGTCCTGAAGCAAAGTTCTTAACCCAAAGTACTATTTCTGGGTTAGTGGAGTCTGTAACCTGAAGCATCTGTAACCCAAGGTACCACTGTAATTGGCTTTGGGGTATTGCCAGCTCAAAGATCACAAGACTAAATCCCTTTTTAAGAATGTGGATCTGGCAATGACTGTTAGGTAAATAGAACCTCCATATTTGCAGGCAATATTAGTACATCCATGTTCTAATACCAAGTGAAGTCGTCTTCTGCTTGTTCTTACATACCCCAAAACCATACCATGCATGAGAGAGAGGTAGCAGTAGACTCTGTGTAGCTAGAAAAGCATGCATAACTAGAAAAAAAGATCTGCAGGGGAAAATCTCTAAGAGGAGGAACCCCAAATCCAGTCCTACATTATTAACTCAGTGCAGAGTGACTGAAACCTTTGAGTGGAGGGAGATCAGAATGGATTAGCTGGAAGAGGAAGACAGCGAAACAGATATGTTAGGAGAACTGCAAGTTGAACGGATGATGTGCACAGCCATTGACCATTGTGCACATTTACCAGGCATGGAGAATGTGCACATCATCCATCCATGAAGAAGGAAGTATGCACATTCTCTGGCCATGATGCACAATTGCCAAACAGGCCTTGCAGAATGATGCATATCTGAACGGCATTTTGTACATACTCCAGGCAATATACACATTATCTGATCAGTATGCATAGCCTCCCAGAAATGTGTATTCCCCCCCCTGCGGTTCAGACATGTGCAATCTGCATCCCTGGGAGCTGCTTCTAGCACATTGCCTAATGTTATGTGGCCCACAACATTTTCCCCTATTGATCAGCAGAGCAATGGGAAGAAGGGATGGGGCTCCGGGGGGGGGGAGGTATCTTAGTCAGCTGAGCAACACAATGGGTATCACTGGATGAGGAAATATTTAAATCTTCCCCCCTTCTCTCACCATCCTAATGGAAATTCCACACACACTCTTTCTGCTATTAAGCTTAGAAAAAGTGCAATAGCAGCATGAGGCTTATCATAATTGAAATTACAGGGTTGGGAAGAGTTAACCAGCCGAGGAAGAGAAAACAGGAGAAAGAGCCCTGAGACTGAGGAGAGAGTGTTCGTGAAGGTCATATTTTTTTCTGGACCTCCACTGCTTCTTCCCATTGTTCAGGTGATCAGTGAAGCTCCATCCCAAATTTGGCCCGGCACGTGTCTCAATGACACCAGGTGATTGACAGGTGAGTTGTCCCACCTGCTTGCCAAAATTGGCCCGTAGGGTGAGGACAGAGGATGATCTGGTCCACTGGGCCCAAACGATTCTCCACCCCTGCTGTAGAATGTTGGTATTTGATGCTTTGATTAGAACCTGACATGTAGTGGAGTGAAACTTGAGGTATTGAGAGTAGATTGAGCCACCTATTTTGTGTATCTTATTAACCACCCCATTAACATGTGTCCTCATGGTGGGTCTTACAAAAATTCAAAGAAAGTAAAAAATTAGAATTATCTTGTTCCAAGTACTAAAGCATGGTTCTAAAAGGCACGAGAAATGAAAAAGTTATTCCCCTCGTTCTGAAAATATCTTATGTACAGTAAGTACCATGTGAGCCTCTTGGGGGAGAGCATTCCATAATAGGGGTGCCACCACCAAAAAGGCATCTCTTTAGGCAGGGGCACCTCAAGAAGAGCTTTTGACAAAGACCTTACGGTCCAGGCAGATGTAAGTGGGAGGAGGTGAACTTTCAAGTAGCTTGGTCACAAGTGTTTCAGATAGTAGGTGGGAGATAGCATTCCTGAATGTTTCCGGCACTTAAAACTAAACACGAATGAATCGATTTATTTCAGTCACTGACTAGAGTGGAAAACTAAACAACATTTCCCTGCAAGTAGAACACTTGCAGAACAGAAGATCAGCAGAACAGAAGATCCCTTCCCCTTTCAGCAGGGAGTTCTGTTTTTATTGTGGGATATTTTTTTTTAAAAAAGGTTCTTCTGCTTGCAGTCTGCTTGTCTACCACCTCTGGACTTCATTCTGCTGTCTGTGCAGATCAGACATTTTTCTTTCTAGTACCTAACAGTGGAAAGTGGGCAGCCTTTTTCCTTTTAGAGCTCTGAATCTGGAATAACTCATTCCCATAAACGGAGACTTGGTATCCTTTCCTCAAGAAATGGGACAGCTTGTGGGTTTCCCCCCATAGTCCTGAAGTTGAGTTTTGTGGAAAATGACATGGCAAGGAGCAGTTTGAGGAGGATGAAACTGTGTAGTTTCGGTGACTGGAGGAGGGTGTGAGGTCTTTGCTGATCAAGAACACATTACAGGTCAGGCAACTAGTATGGCGGAAACTCTATAGAAGCTTCTGTTTGATGACATTAATTGAAAGGAGTGAGGTGTGTGGAATAGAGGACCATGCAGTCTTAACTCATGTAGAGAGGCTTTTATCTTGAGGTCATTCACGGTCCAACCAGAGGGAAGGGTTTAAAGTAATCAAATGAAATATAATTAAAGAGTGAGGGAGATGACACTAATTAAATAGAAACAGTTTTATATTGCTTGGTGACAGGTGAGTCAACATTTGCGCTTTTGATTTAGCCTTGGGACTTCCATTCAGTGACTGCGCTGTCAGAAACACCCCAAAGCCACAAATTTCCTCCTGTCTTGGCAATGGACTTAGCTGCCACTAGTTCTTGAGTCAATGTGAACAGGAGATGTACAGTATGTACATTCCTGAGTAAGGCAAGAAGACAAGACTCCTGTGTCTTTTAATAGCTGCATAGATCTTGCCGCCCAAATAAAGTTTTCTGGTGTTGGCCATTTAAGGAAATGGAGGCAATAGTCAGACAGAATATTGTGCCATCCTTGCAACTGCAATTGTTGAACCTGTGGTCAGATGGCAACAAAGTTTTGAAAAATAAAGAATTAATCAGTCTTTTGCTGACAGCTGCAAGGCTCTGGAAAGATTTGTGTGAGGCTAACACAGAATATCAACATCATGTGGTTTGAGAAATAGCACTCCTAGGAAATACAAAATCAGAGTCACAAGAGGTCACAGTAAAAGAAATGTTAGTTGCAGTGTGGTTTGGTTCCATAGATTATACCAACAAGACGGAACATGGGCAAGCGCCACCAGTAGCATTCAAGAGGATTTGGTTATGATACTAGGTTTTCTCATATGTTGTAATAGCTTTCTTTAGGAAGAGACAGATCCTTTCTCAACTCTGCAAGCACATAGGTTATTAAATGCTTTGTCCCTTGGCTTTTTTTTACTTGGTAACATCTTAAAGGTGTGGCATTGTATTAAGTTTCCCCTCACTGATAGTTTTGTTATAACCTGCATATTTTGTTTTTATATTGGGTTCATTTGTTTAGTTATTTTCTTTGTGTTGTGACTTGTACATGTTTTGGTATGTATGAGTTTAAACTTATGTGAAAATAAAAAAGTCAACTAACCAAAAATATGGCACATAAGTCTTGTTTCATGCCCAAAGGCTAACACTGAAAAACTGTCCTCTGATCATTCACCTGTGTTTGACCCTGAAGAGGCAGAACATCTAGAATTCATTAACTAATTTTGCCTATTTTTGTCTAGTAACCCAAAGAGTAAGGTCTTGTCTCACTGGCAAATTTGTCATATGGTTCCATAGATAAAGAAGCTTAATGAAGATGATCTTATTACAGTTTTTAGACTGAATGTGTGATTACTCGAAATCACACATGATTGTTTTCTAACAGCCAGTCATATTTCAAAGCTAAACGCACACATTCATAGGAATCCTAGTTATCTCCATGTGTCATCAAATACTGCTTCTTTGTGAAAAAACAAGCAATGTGAAAATATATATATATACATTAGTTTGTGAGATGTATATACATTAGTTTGTGAGATGTATACGTATTTCAAAATTCATATCCATTACCCTTGAGCCATTTGGTGCCAGTGTTCAAAAATTGCCAGGTGTCAGGCACATTTTGCTCCCGGGTTATTAGGCACTTGTAACCAATGAAGATGCCTGGGCAACAGGGCATTCTTTGTGGTGGCCCCTAAGCTACTCCCTCCCTACAGAGGTATGTCTGGCACCATCACTGTACAGCTTCTGATGAATGCTGAATATGCACCTCTTACCCTGGCTTTTGACACAGGTGTACATTTTTTACTTTCCTTATTTCTGTGACTGTAGATTGTTTTAAACTGTGCTTAACATTGTGCTTTGATGTTGTAACCCAGGCATGGGCAAACTTGGCCCTCCAGATGTTTTGGGACTACAACTCCCATCATCCCTGACCACTGGTCCTGTTAGCTAGGGATGTTGGGAGTTGTAGTCCCGAGTTTGCCTATGCCTGTTGTAACCCACCCTGAGACTTTGGGGTGAAGGGCGGGTTAATACAAAATAATGACAATAATTATTTTGGTAGGGCTAGCATTGCGGGCTACAATTTAATAGGTTTCAATTAGAACTTTGAAAGTGTTGCCTCTTTGTCCTTGCAACACCCCTATAGGCAAGCCCTGATTTCTGTTTTACAAGTGGGCTCTCCAGTTCAAGAGGAAGAATGTTATTTTTCTTCCTTCCTAACTCAGTGCTTGAAAAATCTCTGGCACACTTCACTGTTTCCTCCCAGCACCTGACAATACCTGAGATTCCTATGCAATGCTAACACAAGGTTTTGCCTGTTTTTGGCCCTTCCTCAACGCTTATGAAGCGTTTAGAGAGGAAAAAAAACATGGTAGAAGTCACGTGTACCTTGTAGACTTGGATTTGCTATCTGAAACGCCAAATCCTTTTAATAAGCTGTGTTGGCCTTCCTAACAAACACCTGCAGCAAGCCAGTACATGGCCCAGCCTCTGCCTGGGAGGAAGGGAGGGGAGGAAAATGTTGACTGATAGTTGACTCTGCCACAGTTTCTCTTCAGGCCATGGCATGAGATTAACAGCAGAACACCTTGATTCAGGGGAAACCACAGAAATGCAGGCTCCTCAGTAGATGTGCTGGTGGTGCTGGTGGTAGAGGGATCGTTGTATACCCCCTGGGTTATGAGAACAGATACCTATGCCAGGAGTGGTGCCCCTCCAGATGTTGCTTATTTCGTCGTCGTCCCCCCATTTGTTATAGTATTTCCATGCAGATTTTCGCTCACACAAGTCACAAAGCAGCTTAAGTATCTCTAAAACCCTGATCCCGCCCCACCCCGCCGTGACATATACCGTATTTTTTGCTCTATAAGACTCACTTTTCCCCTCCTAAAAAGTAAGGGGGAATGTGTGTGCGTCTTATGGAGCGAATGCAGGCTGCGCAGCTATCCCAGAAGCCAGAACAGCAAGAGGGATTGCTGCTTTCACTGTGCTGCGATCCCTCTTGCTGTTCTGGCTTCTGAGATTCAGATTTTTTGTTTTCCTCCTCCAAAAACTAGGTGCATCTTGTGGTCTGGTGCGTCTTATAGAGCAAAAAATACGGTAATTCTTATTATTCAAAAAGTGAACTCCTATTCACGTGGAGGAAGCCTAAAAGGCCTTTCACTGCTAATAACTCATGCTCAAATTGCCCACCTTAAAAATCAAATTGCCCCACATTGGGAACCACAGATATAAAATAATTAACAAACCCTCAGTAAAAGAATTACAAATCACCAGTAAAACAACCACCTTCTATAAAACACTATTAACAAAAAACTAAAAGGAAAAAGCTAAACAACAGAACCACAACGGAAGCCCTATTCTAAGATTCACAAAGCGTTATAGCACCCGTGATGCACAAAATAACATTAACAAACCAAAAACCAACTAAGCATGGTTGAATTCGCAGAAACACTCCCCTCACCCCCATGACTCATAGTCTTCCACTCAGTTGATCAAAAGACACATGAACATAAGGCCCGTGGCAGCAACTCCATTCTGAAGGCTCCTAAGGCTGGATGGTGGGGCAAGGCAGGTGGAAAGAAACCATTGCATGATGAGACAAGGTCTCATTTCCCTATAGCTCCTATGATGTCTGACATTGGCTAGAGCCAATGGGAGTTGGAATAGGAAAACACTGGGGGTGGGGTCACAGGTTTCCCACCCTTGTTCTAACGCTATGCAAGAAAATGTAACATCTGCCCTCCAGATGCTGTTAGACGACAACGCCCATCGACAGACCACACACTAGTTGGGGCTGATGGGATTTGGAGTCCAACAACATCCCCTCCCTTGACCAAAAGCGTGTTACAAGATAAGTTTCTGCACATAACTTCTTATAATTCATTTTTTCTTACTTTAAAATCTTCCAGGTTATCGCTATAGTTATGGACTCCTTCACAGACATGGACATCTTCAGTGATCTCCGGGAAGCCTGTAGAAAGAGGCTGGTTCCTGTCTACATCCTCCTGGATCAGGCCTGCCTTTGTCATTTTATGGAGATGTGCAAAAACCTGGATTTTTCTCCTGAACAGGAGCCTGTAAGTTGTGGGGCGCTTCTGATTTTACAAGTGGAAAACATATTGATCTTGGATTTACCTCAGCCCACTATTCAAGAGAGGGGGAAAGTCTCATGCTCAAAGCTGCTTTTCCCTTTCCTTGTCTAATACATTTGGATGCTAAACCCTTTACCCAGAAGTGAGGTTCCCTTGATACATCCCAGTTAAGAGACCAATCCAAACTGTGGCTGGAGACCTTGTGCCAGCCAGGATGGGAACTATGCATGGGGTGGTGGTAAATCTCAACTAGTTTGCTGCAGCAGCTCTATCAGGCCCATCACTGGGATACAGTTCTGGCTTGAAGAGAGCTTGGCATTTTGGCCTAAACTGTGTGCCATTTTTTAACAGCTGATGAGAGTCCGAACTATTACTGGAAACACTTATTATGCAAGATCAGGAGCCAAGATAATTGGGAGTGTCCATGAGAAGTTCATGTTGGTTGATGGTGTAAGAGTGACTACAGGCTCTTACAGGTAAGCTACCTGATACCTTTTGTATTTCTTTAACAAACCCGAGAGTCTTCTGTAGAGTGTAGTCTGATGGGAAGTCTGCGATAGCCTCAACAGACAAATACCCATCGCCTGTGCTTGAAGCATCATTTCCCTGGTACAAACATGCCCCCTTGACTAGCAGACCCTTTAAGAAACTGACAAAGGCTTTATCTCATTTGAAGCGGGGCAGAAGGAAGGGCCAGGGGGAGATTGATTAGTCTTCTTGAGCTGCTTTTAGTTCCTTTCACTCCTGATTTGTATTTATATGCAGACACGGCAGTATAGAATGTAGTGTATGTATATTCATTATGCAGAAGTGACATATGGCCTTTCAGGCTGTCCAAGCAGCAGCTGTTGAATTTCTGCTAGACAAGCTGTAAAAAGGCACTGAAGTTCTACTGAGGGGATGGGGGTTGTGGAGAAAAAGAAGTAGCAAATGTGTATTTAAATGGGAATGAATTCTTGTTCTGTCTCACAAGGGGGAGCAGTTCAGTCTTACCTACTTCATACCAACAAGAAGAGGCCATGAAAAAAATGTTTTAAATAATATTTTCAGTGCTTTTTTCCTGGGGGGATGCAGGGGTATGCATACCCCTAAACATTTTGTGAATCTAGGTCTGGCCTAGTTGAGTATTTCTATATGAGTAGGAAAATGAGAGTACTGCTGAACATTTTTTTAAGAAAAAAGCACTGAATATTTTTATTGGGATTTTATCAGAGAAAACCCAGAAACATGTAAATGCTACAGAATGTAAGTACAGTGGTGCCCCGCAAGACGAATGCCTCGCAAGACGGAAAACTCGCTAGACGAAAGAGTTTTCCGTTTTGGAGGTGCTTCACAAAACTAATCTCCTATGGGCTTGCTTCGCAAGACGAAAATGTCTTGCGAGTTCCTGCGGGGTTTTTTCCTCCCCCCCTTTTTCTAAGCCGCTTATCAGCTGATCCGATAAGCAGATAAGCCGCTAAAAGCCGCTAATAGCGCTAATCCGCTAATCCGTCAATGGGCTTGCTTCACAAGACGAAAAAACCGCTAGACGAAGAGAATCACAGAACGGATTCTTTTCGTCTTGCGAGGCACCACTGTAAATAAAAAGGTTGAAACAAACAAACATAGAACATGTGTCCCATGTTGAAAGAACAAGCCCTCCCACAGGCAAAAACACATGTACATTGCAAAAGGCTGGACTCAGAAGTAATCGCTAAGTAGGGACTGAGTACCAGAACAGATACCACAACCAGATTGATGCTGTGAGAGAATGTGAGGAGTAGGTGGTCTAGTTTCCCCTGGAGTTAATGAAGAAAAGGGAACCAGTCATCAGAGAACTTCACATTGGATTCCAACTCCCCAGCCAGTTTGCATTGCTATGTCCATTTGTCAGCCATAAAACATTTTTTTTTAAAGGAATGGTTATGCATAGCATAATACTCTTCTTCTCTTCCTCCTCCCCCAACCCCTGGTAGCTTCACGTGGACTGATGGGAAACTAAACAGCAGCAATGTATTGCTACTCTCTGGCCAAGTGGTTGAACACTTTGATCTGGAGTTCCGCATCTTGTACGCACGATCAAAACCTCTTGACCCGAAGCAGCCATCCAGCTACAGGAACAGCGATGCCTCTGAGCACATGAGCAGTAAAGCAACACCGTGCAAAGACTTCACTGTGCATAACCTCCTGAGAGCGGAGTTCGCCAGGCTCTCAAGCAGCCCAAAGAAGCTTGAGAGAGAACTGGAGCTGGCGAGAGAACTCCAAAGTGGAAGGGTGACTGCGAAGCGCCCTCACCTGAGTGGCGGTGAGGAGTGGCACAATGGCCCTGAGGTCCTAGCGAACCCTAAGGGGACAAGTAGCCAGTCAACTCAGACCGAGCCATTGGAAGAGAAGCCCGCCACCGCCCTCTTTAACTGCGCCACACAAACCAGCATTTCAGTGGCAACAGCCACCACCCAGACCACTACTCGATCCAGGATGGTGGGCACTCAGACGACCGTTTTGTACAAGACCACCACAACGCAGACTGAGCAGAGGGAGGCTGCAGAAGTGGTCCAGAATCAAAGGGTGCCTGATCAAAGGCTGCCCGAACAGAGAGTGGTCTTCAAAGAAGCATCTCCTGATCAGAGGGTGCCATCTAAAGAAGTATCTCCCATTACTAGGAAGGCCACTTCAACTTCATCCAGCGCTCGGTCGCTTTCTTCGCTTTCTTCCCAGTGCTCTCGGGCAAGCTCTACGGGCTCGCTGACATCCCTGAGGTCCATAGACTATGCCGCCAACCACAGGGCCGACTATTTCCGCAAGCTGAACAAGGAGAGGGAATTCCACTACTCCGTCATCCGGTCCAAGCTGAATCACATGGTTTCCATGCTGTCTAGGAGGGGCAACGTGGCAGAAAACTACATAGGCTGCCGCCCAATGAGGTGCAACTTAAAGCCTAGGCAGCGGATCAGCACGAGCCTCATAAACCTCAGAGACTTTGGACTGTACTCATCAAATGACTGCTTCTGAGAAATGGGATCGTGAGAGCTGGCACACATAATTGCTGTACAGAACATACTGCTGGGTTGGTTGTTGTTGTTGTTTTAACTTGGCTGCCCAGCCATCTTTGTGATACTGCAAGCCTTTCTCAGGCTTTGCCGTGCCATGGAGAAAAACGGTTTGGAATGCCAAGCCAATATACACATTATACCTAGCGGCACGATGGTAGCTATCACGTGGAAACTACTTCACGTTGCTCTTTGTGGCTTACTTCTAAGTGCTCCTGCCTTCACACTTGGTCAATTCTATACTGCCCTTAGAAATGTTGCTTTCTACTGCTTTTTTTGGTCTAAGAAATCATGGGGTAACTTGGTTTTATCAAGGGACAAAAATATTAGCTGTTTTGATTGTTTAAAAAAACCACAGTAGTGCCTTTTTTCTTGTCCCAATATAGGAGCATGTAAAAATATTTTAAGTGTATGACCCTGTAGTTGGTGGCCTGATAACCGATGGCTAACAAAAGACAATGCTCAGTGACTCATAACTTTTCCAACAACTGTGGCCATATCTTAGGGCAAATTTCCCAGTTGTTGTTCGTTATTTTCATTGTCTTCTACTTTTCTGTATATAACTCTTATTTGACTCTGAAAAATAAAGCATTTCCAAAAAAACAAAACACATCTTTCCCAAGTTAGAGGATTTTTTTAAAGGTAATATAGTGTCAAACCAAACATCAGTTTATATTCTACTTGAACGCAAGTGTGCTTAAGGATTGCAACTTTGACTTCAAAATGTCTTCACGTTTCATTTTTCCCCTAACAGCCATTTGAGGTGGGTCAGTTCAGGACCAAGTGACTTGAACAACTTAAATGCAGATCCAAGCTTATTATTCAGTCCACAAGGGTAATTAATTCAGAATAAAGAAGAAAGCAAAGTCTGATGTGGCTCAGTTTAATATTACTTTGTGCAGATTTTACTTTGTTCAAAAATGCACTGAACAAGGCCATCCAGATAATGCAAAGAGACAACTTTGAAATCTATATGTCCTTTGTTTCTAAGGCGATCTGCTCACATCTGTATGTATCTCCAGTACATCCAGCGTCTTTGATGAGTAAGTATAACATCTGTTCTGCACTTGTCAGAAATCGATCTTTTTGTGTGGCAGCACCTGCACTTGGGGAGAGAACAGCTACGGGTAGTAGAGGCTTGAAAGCTACCGTATTTTTCGCTCTATAGGACGCACTTTTCCCCCTCCAAAAATGAAGGGGAAATGTGTGTGCGTCCTATGGAGCGAATGCAGGATCCTCGGCTTCGCCGCGAGGCGCCTGACCTGGAAGCCGAGGAGGAACAGAAAT